>NC_134402.1:19869265-20179501 GCF_038048845.1 Mixophyes fleayi | reverse complement strand
AAGAAACCGCTAAATTTCTCGAAAAGTGCGCATGAGATCGAACAACCCATGGGCAGACAGCGATCGATGTAGTATTCACCACGATGCCGGAAACCCATGAATTGATACGACTCAGGGTGAAGGGGCAGCAATCTGAACGCCGATTCGATATCCACTTTGGCCAGCAAGGAGCCCCTGCCGCATTCCTGGACCAGCGCTAGGGCCGATTCGAATGACTGATAACTGACAGAACTGAGATTAACGTCAATTGCGTCATTCACGGATTTACCGGCAGGATGAGACAAGTGCTGGATCAATCTAAACTTTCCTACTGCTTTTTTGGGAACTACACCTACTGGGGACAAAATCAGATTGGGAATAGGAGGAAGTCGGAACGGGCCAATCATGCGACCCAAACCAACCTCCTTCCCTATTTTCTCGTCTAATACTTCTGGGAAAGCGAGCGCCGATTTCAGATTAACCGGAGCTGCCGAGGAAACGCTACCTTGGACCGGGAGTTTAAAGCCAAAATGAAAGCCGTCATGGAGAAGGGACCCAGTCACCTTATCATCAAACCACCCTAGCCACTTATCCAACTCGACCAAATCAATTGGCGACGGCCCCTTGACTCGGCAGAGCTGAGCCAGAGCCTCTTCCCCGTCCCCCACTTCCACGGGCCTTTGCGCATTCGGTGGCAGGGTGATGGCCGTTACATGACGTGCAAATGTGTCTAAATCTGCAGGCTGAGCCTCTTTGACAGGCCCCTGCATTGAAGTCATAACACCTTCCTTTTGGGGGGAGGACATTCTGCGTCCTCCCCGGCCCTTGAAACCGCCTGACAGAGCTACCCTCTGCAGCCTGACTGCTGGGCCTCATTAACTCCAGCCAGGTGTCAATGTCTTTCGATCCCAGAGGAAGTCTCTCACGCCCACTCATCCGCTTCCTGAAAAGCTCGTCATATGCCCTCCAAATTACCGGGCCGTCCTTTACGTACATCCCACTAATAAGGTGCATATACCTCCATACCTCCGCTTGTTCGTTGGGACGGGTCTCCACATATATTGTAGCGAAAATGGAGAAGGCATTAACCCATCTAGAGAAGGATCTGTATTTCTCCTCCCCCATTCCCGACCTCTCACAGGCTGCCGCCAGCGCCTTCTTATCTTCGCCGGTTAACGCGTACATATCCACGTACTTACCCCTCCTTATTCTATCCCGTACGCTAGGCCTTATGCCGTGTGTGATTTCAAGGGATTCTACCTGCCCCAATTCGCTACGAGCCGCTGGTTGGTCTGTGTCTCCCGATTGGGGTGTGTGCTTACTCCGTTTTCCTAACAATTCTGTTTCTAACAACTTAATTAATTTTCTGGGCCTGTCCCCCGAGCCGGAGGACCCACTGCTGGTAGATAAGACAGGTGATGCCAACAAATGTGATTTATGTGTGTTAACGGAAATGGACTCACCGACAGGAGCAGCATTTCCAGCACCGCCAGACGTCTCCCCGAGTGCTGTTGACGCGACCTGTCCTCCAGACGTGTCCCGGACCGCATCCTCCTTGGTCCCTACCGTCCTCGGATCACGAGACTCGGACCCCGAACGATCGTTCCGACCGACCCTCGTCTCCGGATTGGTAACCATATTCTCTAAAACGGAAGGGGGAACAGTCAGCTGAGATCTGGGCAAATAGTCCAAGCGCCGCCGCGCCGCGTTAATGTCTCTATCTACGCCAAACGGGTTAGGGGCCGCTAAATGGTCAGGGCTAGGGAACGTAGAAAATTCCTCCCGCCTCCGTTGCCGATCGCTAAACCCGGAGGTGGCCCGCCCCCCTGGGGGGAGAGGCCCTGGACTTAAATTACCGCCGCTGGAGTGTTGATAATCGATTATAATATTATCAGACCTGACCCCGTGACCCCCATAGGTGAACCCACCCGCCACGTTCCCCGGGGAAGAGACCCTTCTGGACATGTATGGGCGAGACGCCGGAGGTGACAGGCGTTGCCGGTGTAAAGAGGGCCATACAGGCGCCTCGGACCGGTCTCTGAAGTCCATTGAAGCCCTGGCAGGCAATGTGTCCCACCCCCCCGCGTGGTGTTGGTACTCCCTGTGACCTGAGGTATGACCCTGTGACCTGCCGAACTCTTGATCTCTGCCATGCTGTGACCCCCATGCTGATCCACCGCTACTATGGGGCAGGAATGGGCTGGGAGGGAAATGCAATTGGTGGGGTGCTGGAGGGTTATGACCTCGTGATCTGAAGCCCTGGGCTGCAACAGGAGGGGTGATGGGGCACAATCTGAAATGGGAATGGCTCCTATCCTCAACAGGGCTGGCTGAGAAAACATGTGATGTGCTAGCCTGGGGAGGGGGGGTGCCGGCTACCTGCTGGGCCTGCCCGCTGAGCTCACTTGCTGGCCTGCTGTCTGTCCCTGCCGCCACGTCCTCTGTACAGGCTGCGCTGCTGGATCCGGCCGGGCGCGATGGCGCGCGCGTTCTGCGCATGCGCGAACCGGCCGGAGGGAGAGAGGAGGGGGCGCCGCTGCGCCTAGTGGCGCGAAATGCTGAGGAGTGCCCGGGAGGGGATACCAAGGGGGGCCTGGCGTTATCGCCGCTTAGCGGCATGTCTGTAGTGAGGGCGAGGATTGGTAGGGAAGAGGCTGCGGAAGGAAGATGGCGGCGGGAGGGGGAGGGGGAGGGGGACCTGAGGCACGCCGGGCGGGGAGCATTTCTCCTGGGACGGGGCATTATGCTGTTAGGTGGTGGAAAAGAACTAATAGAAAAAGGGGGGGGGGCGGCGGGAACGGTGAATGAGGGGTTGGAGGGAGGGAGGGGCAGGCCGAATCTGATGCAGGTTAAAGTAAAGGGAAGAAGCAGATGGCTGGGGTTAAACTATAAAGGAGGGGGGGGGGACGCTGACAGCAGGTGTAATTGGGCAGAAAACACAATAAAACAATGGGTAACCAAAAGAAATAGGACTTATCCGTTTCCTCGCTGCTGGGTCTCCCACTGGATCTCGTGCTGCAAGTGAAGTAAAGCAGGAAGTACATCCTGCTATATTCTATCAAGGTCCCTCCCACATGGGCCCCCATTGGTCGGTCCCCACCCCATGTTAAAACACACCAGGTCATCATTCAGCTTGTTACAAACCCTGTCGCCCTTTAAGTGCGTTCGTCCTAATAGCCTCACTTGTCATTAATTTAAAGTTCATATTCCACCTTAATAAATCCTGTCATTCATTCCAACTTTAATTTGGTGTCCGTGTCTTTATTGGGTATGGTATAAGGTTATGCCACGCTGTGGTGTGATTTAGGGGAAACTTCCCCGCTATGCATTTTAAAATAAATTCTGTTGCACACAATATGCATTTTAATTGTGCATTGCAAACTGTATTTAGATCTCATTCTTAGACAGCCCATTATTCACTCTGTCTAAAGCTACACCTGGATGGCCCGTTAGTATGTAATATCACTGGCTTGCAAGCTTTCCTGTTTGGTGGTGCATGACTCACTGTCCTGTTTTGAACCCAGTGCCCTGATTGAAACTTCTCCAGACTTCTCCAGACATTCCTGATGATTTCTACCCCGATGATACCAACTAATTACATTGTATTTTTATTTTTAATTATTCATGTGTCGCTTCCTGAATACTGTTTAGTGCAGCGACTGACATTAGTATAGATGCCACAATTGGCCAGATTCATACTGTACATTTCATTTACAAAACGAAGAGTCCCTTCCTAGGACAGGTTACATTAACCATATAGGCTAACTGTTCTATGTTAATTTAATTTACATTTTCATTTTCTTTTCTGTGCTGTTTGGTCGTTACCATCTACCTACCTATTAAAATAACTTGTTAAATCAAGGTACATGAGCACAACTGGGGCTCACTGGTAATTATTTAGGGTGTACGCTTAATTCCTAGGGCAGTGTCAACTTTATATGTGGCCTAGGTGCAAGTGAAGGCACCTTAAAGTTTGATACATGTTTTAAAGTTTCTAAAGATTCTATTGTGGCTGGGTGCTAAGAATTGTCTATGTAAATCGCGAGACACAGAAAATCAACAGTAAGGAAATAATATAGAGGGATGAGCATAATGTGTTCTGTCAGACACCTAGGGCCTGTAGCTGGCTGAGTCATACACTCCTAAGAACGGACTTCAATCTGCCAAGGTTTCTCATAGAATCAACCACAACAACTCCAAGTGCTATAAATAATAAACAGCCCTAGTTCATATTTTCACATCTGAAAGGATTCGCCTGTTGCCGGGTGCTACATTCACAAGTTAAACAAAGGGACAAACAATCCAAGTGAAATAACACAATATATGATCAATAGTCAAATGTCTCAGAACCTAGATTGAACACGCGCTGTATTTTATGTAGGTGGATGTGTAACTGTAATCTGAGACTGCGTGAACTGTCTTCTCTGCTATTATTGATGTATAACCCCTCATATATTCTGTATGGCGTTACAGTTGGGGATATTACAGATAGTGACATACCTGTAAGACTGGTATGTGTGTCTGCATAATTAATTCAGTGTTTCAATTCTATATTTATTTGCACATAGCAGGCAGTGTAAACTTTGGGTTGGTTATAGACAAGCCGTATAACTCTGTAAAGGCTGCGGGGAGCATTTATAGAGCTTGTAAACGCCAGTGTGCCAGGAACTCAGCATTCATACTGCATTCTATGCTAAGGGAGTTTAAACATTGGGTTGGATGCATTTGCACCCCGAACGTTTGCAGGTAAATGAAAAGCGTACTTACATGCGTATACTCCGTCGGATATGTCTTATGATACGCACGGCTCTACAACTCTAGCATATACGCCAGGAGCAGCGCCAACTCTAGCGTAGAGAATTGCTTCCATATGTTAGCACTAAGTGTGCCAGTCTCATTACCCTATTTGTACATAATATAATACTGCAATGAAGTGTCATATGCAGAAGAGAAAATAATATCTGGATATTGTCATTAATAAATGTAAAAGTTACATTTGATATGTAAAATATAATTAAATACAAGCAGAAAAGCAAATTAAATTCAATTCAGTTAAACAAAACAACTGTTCTTTTCCCCCTTCAAAAATGCAATTTGTGCTGCAGTCCAAATGGAAATATCAATAAAGTAATGTGAATAAAGGCATCAAGGCATCATTTATATAAATATAAGCCACACCAGCCACACTAATGAATGAACAGTTGTAGGGGTGAATCAGCAAACATCCAATCAGAAGCTGCTGGTCATTACTGCCGATTGTCACCGTGATTTTGCTCCAGCCCCCTAGTACCCACAAGAAATATACCCCCTGACACGCTTATATGTGCACACAGGTCTACCTCAGTCACAATTACAGCTCAGCTCAGCTTATGCCTGCCCCCCCCTCCCCTTTTATCCCCAGTCATAAGGAGTGCAAGATGCCACCAAATCTGCATATGTGCGTATACATATGCAGTGTTTGGTGCACATCCAACTTTACATGACGCCCTGAGGTATCAAATCCACATCATCATCATCATCATCATCATCATCATCATCATCATTTATTTATATAGCACCACCAATTCCGCAGCGCTGTACAGAGAACATTTGTCAGTCACATCAGTCCCAGTCCCTGCCCCATTGGAGCTTACAGACTACATGCCCTACCATACATACTCACACGCGTTAATTTTGTCAGCAGCCGAATAGCACAGGGAGAACGTACAGGTTGCGTTTATGAAGCTTTGGCAACCTCAAGTGCCTGCAATACGTTCTGGACCTGGAAAAACACAACAGGTAACTTAACCTGGGGTCTAAGTAGAGTCATGGGCACTGATATACTAAGGGCCAATCTTTATTCACTGCCAGCTGACTCAAAAAAGAAATGTTCACACTGCTGATTTAATAATCTGCTTTATGCGATGTCATATTGCAGTTCATTAAATCAGCCAGCAGGTGGCAGAGCTCAGACCCAGCAGCGTCAGGAGAGACGGCTCTGTAGTCATAGGATCAAGTGTATATATTCTCTAATCCTGGAAGTGCTATAGTTGCTATTATTATACCTTTTATTAATAGACCTCATGTATTTGAAAACTGGATATTTGTCTTGGTATAAAAGTTTTTTCCCTCGCCCATGGTGCTGAGGTAGGGAAGTAGGCTGAAGGAAGTCTGGTAATCTGTTGCATGATGCTGGTTAATCCTGGTCATACTCTCTGTCTGTTGTCAAGAGTAAAAATGCCTGTGGGTACCCTGGTTTCATTACGCTATGTAATCCCTGGGGTGGAACACTCTTTAGGCCCCTTGGGGGTGGAGACCTGACAGTTCTTCCTCTATGGCTCCCATTCCGCTCATCATAGCAGGCTGGACGGCCTGCGTATGCACAGTGAAGCTCTATTAGGGCTTTGTTGTAGTTCTTCACAGATGTTAGTGGGTGCAAGCAGTGTTGGAGGCCTGAGGCCACTGTTGTAAGGGCATGCTGAGGCCCCACTCCTCCTAGCCACTTAGCCACAGCATCCCCTGTAATGGCGATAGCTCTTTCACTGCACAGTTTACTGTTGGGTGGTATTGGTGTATTCCTTTATTACATTTACCTTTACATACCTCCCAACTGTCTCAGTTGTTTAAGGACAGTCTCTCCACCTCCCGTGCCAGACTTTGCATGAAGTTGGGAGATATGTCACCACTCCCCGTGATTGGTGGGTGCTATACCAGTGTTATCATAAATGGGCATTAACTCCAACTTACAGTCACACCGGCTTACCTATTTCGACTGGGTTCTGGTTTGCCTCCTTCTATCATCAGCTGCACTTGAAACATGAGCAAGTGCTATCTCAGAACTCAAGAGTGTCTCTCAGAGAGAACATCCACTGTCACACTCTACTGTAGCGTAACTTCCGTGCAGAATTACCTGCTGCCGTCATAAACCCGAGCAGTCAACTCAACAGTTGAGTTCACTCTGCATCTCTCAAACACCCCAGGAGGTGGCGCAATCATCTCCCAAGGGGATAGTGTTATATGTCATAGTCTCCTATGGACACAAATGAGAAAAAACTGCACTGCATCTCCATTATGTCATTATGTGCCTCACTTCATCGTCTGCTTATTTATTTCAGTACACGTCCTCGTACAGCAATTTATCACAATTTATTTTATCGTAATTGTCTTGAAATATTTTGGCAAAATCTGAGCGACATCACCATCTAATTAGCTTAGTTTATAATAATTTCCAATTATTCTGTCTTCTTAGGCATCCATTGTTAATGGAATTACCATATTCATGTTGTTGAGAAATTATTTTAGCCTCCAGCAAACCATCCATTGCAATCAAAGATTTACTGTAACTTTGGCTCATGCTCTGCAAAAAATGTTTATAAACCTGTGGTTTGTCATTGTTAATAGGCGCATTGATATGCACTTGAAGGACAGCCTTTTCCTTTCTCATACTTTACTTTATAAGTAATGTTCATTTGTTATTATAAACACAGAGCTGGTGTCAGTTTGGCAATGATAGACTGCGGTTTAGGAAGTTTGAATGGAGCTTGTCCCCTTTGCAATGTCAATGCCTGATTGAGCACTGGGACTGTCAATCAGCCAATAAGAATGGGACAAGAGGAAGGGCGGAACTTAATTTAAACTTCCTGCAGCACAGGATTTATCGATCACCCATTGGTTCTGCCAACTTTTTTCACATCACCCATGTGACCACCTACAGTGAAAATGTGTATTTACATGTAATTCTGTATGTTTATACATTAAGGGCCTGACTTAGAGATGGACCAGTTCCCTTTTTCAGAGTGTAAAAATGTTCAGAAAACCCCCCCCCCCATGGATGTAGAATTATATGCAAAATGCAGTAGCTGCCCTTGGCCCTTGAAGAGGTGTAAGTTTAGTACAACAAGGGCACACATAAGTGCACAGATGCATCCTATTTAGACTTGGAAGCCTGTTTAGATACACCTTTCTAATAGATGTATCTATTATGTGTCCATAACCCTTGGTATAAAGCTGTGTTCATGATGATGATGATGATGATAGCTTGAGCATGCACCTTTACACAGTTAGAAATATAAATTATTACATTTACAAAACAATATAGCTTAGCAACCCCCCCTCCCCAAACACACACACACACACACACACATAAAAATGAATAATCAACTCCAGGAGGTAAATGTATCAAGCTGAGAGTTTTCCGGCGGGTTTGAAAAGTGGAGATGTTGCCTATAGCAACCAATCAGATTCTAGCTGTCATTTTAGAGAATGTACTAAATAAATGATAACTAGAATCTGATTGGTTTTTCAAATCCGCCGGAAAAGTCTCAGCTTGATACATTTTACCCCCAGATCTCTTGGCCATCTCCAAGTGGTCCTCCATCTCAGCTCTGATGCCTCCAGCAGGATACACCATTGCTCCTCACTGAGCTGTTACTGGGTGTGGTCACTCACATCTACAATCATTTTGGGTAGGATGGATCCCAATTCCAGGGCATGTATAGGTTGAACTCTAGTGTCACCTAGCCCAAAACCAACACACATCCCCCTCCCCAGCTCACAAGCTTTTGAGTGGGCAACATCGGGACGAGGCCATGTATGCAGAAGCCCCCTTTTCATTGTCTTTGTACAACTCAAAGTCCATCCCAAGTCTTTCCCCCATCTGATCTCATCTTCCATTTTTCTTTGTTATTTGTATGGACCTTGGGTACTTCTCAAGTCTGTAACTTACCCATGTAGCCCAACTGTTAGTAAAAGTACAGTATCCATTCAATCTAATCTGGTTAGTACACTTTCCCTTTGTGGCAAATGTCATGCTTGGACCTATAGCTCCAGCTCTGGTGTTGCTTTTAAACGTCAATATCCTTGATAACGGTCAGCTACATTTAATTTCTCATGCACATGGATAACCACTGTTCGCTGCCAGAGTATCTCCGTTTCTCACGTACATTTCTTTCATTAGGAGGGTTCTCCATGGCGGTGACTAGGCTACATTCTTAGACTACTGCTAAGCTTTCTTTCTCAGCATATTCTTGATCCTCTTTAGTTTCCAAGCACCTTTGTACAAGCACTTCATTCTTTTCTCTTAAAGCTTTGTTCCTTTTATCTAGCTCGTATCTTTCTGCTTTTACTTCCCCATCAGACTGAATACTTCTTGTTTTGTTCCCTTGTGCAGGATTTCATTTCTTCTTGTCACTTCCTTTCCCTTTGGCAGCTTCTCTTTCTATAGTAATTGCAACCTGTATACAGCTCCCTTGCTAAACAGATTATCAACATCTTTATTATGTTTTACATCTCACTCATTTTTTCCATATGACATTCTTACATTTTGCAGGTCTTCAATCACTTGTTCCTGCACTTGCGTCTCTGGAACATTCTGCTGCTCTAAAAACACATTTATTTTTTGATCATTTGTTTTAACTCCAAACATCAATTTTTCTATGAGATTAACTCTGAGATTGATGTGCTGACAAACCTTTGTGCAATCTCTCAGCACCTTTGCACCACAGGCAGGGCCGGATTAAGGGAATGGAGGCCCCTGGGCTAAGGGGGCCTCCATTCCCCTGTGAGGGCCCCCCCCATGATCTGAGCCGCCCCCCCCCCCCCCCCCGACTGATCAATACTGCTGCTGAGCACTTTCAAGGGCCCCCTGGATGCCCGAGGCCCCTGGGCTGTAGCCCAGTTAGCCCTATGGTTAATCCGGCCATGACCATAGGTATATTTTTGACATTCACTTTTGACTTTTTGCCTCAACGCCGCAAACTTCTTAAAAATGTAACATTTATGGTTACTCTTAATCAACTTTTGTCAACTGAAACTGAACAGTGTGCAGTCATGTTTATTCTCGTTAGTCTCTCATTAGTCCACGTAACACTGACATTGTTTTTTTCTTTCTGATTAAACTTTGCATCGTCTTTTAAATCTTCATATATGCTGCACTTTGTTTAAACACACTTCCTAGCAATCTCTATCACTCCTAGTTTAATCATGTTGTTCTCTGGTTCACAAAGCATCTAAAATTCCTGTAATGTTTATGAACTTGCACAGAGCTTTAACTGCTACAGCAAGCAGTTAAAGTTCATTATCATCATCACCATCGGTCCCTTCGGAGCTTACAATCTTAATTCCCCAACACACCCCCACCCCCACCAGTGATACCTTTGTCAGTAGCCAACTAACCTGCTAGTATGTTTTCAGAGTGTGGGAGCACCTGGAGGAACCCCACGCAAACACTAGGAGAACATACAAACTCCATGCAGATAAGGGCATGGTCGGGAATCGAACATATGACTCCTGGGACAAGACACCTTCCTGTTACCGAATGAGTACTGTAGCAGACTGCTCTCATGATTGAGACCTCCTGGCCATCAAGAGGTCTATTCCTCTGTCTCAGCTATCATCATCTATTTATTTATATAGCGCCACTAATTCCGCAGCACTGTACAGAGAACTCGCTCACATCAGTCCCTGCCCCAATGGAGCTTACAGTCTAAATTCCCTAACACGCACACACAGACTAGGGTTAATTTACCTACTAGTATGTCTTTGGAGTGTGGGAGGAAACAGGAGCACCCGGAGGAAACCCATGTTAACATGGGGAGAATATACAAGCTCCTCACAGATATGACCATGGTCGGGAATTGAACTCATGACCTTAGTGCTTTGAGGTACAAGTGCTAACCACTGAGCCACCATGCTGCCCTTCAATAGGACACTCTCCAGCTCACTGATTAACTGTCTTCCAAGATACAATAAAATTGCAATCTTCATTAAAGTCATGTGGCGCTAGTGTGTTAAATTATTTTTCTTTTCCTCAGTTCTTTTAGCAAATCACTCTGCCTAATACCCATATGCCCTTGCTCTGTACCTATGCTTTCAAGATGATCAGAATCCATATTAGGTTTTACAGTGAAGTGTGTATATATAACTCATATCTTGTAGTACCAGTTCTTAAATGGTGTTGATACTCAAATATACATTTTTTTTTAAATAGAAAAATCCCTGGACATGTGGCACCCTATTAGAGTCCTGATAGACATACTAAACAATAGACTACAAGGGCAGAATTATATTTAATTCTACGTACTTCTTATACGTACCTCAATAGATTTGGGGCAAAACTATAACTCATTTTATGTAATCTAGGGGCTAATGGTTGTTTGAGGTTCGGTACCTTTTTGTATAGAGTGTTGTGTTTTGTGGAAATGTTGTTTTTTAGCATATTGTCAGATGAAAATGCCTGATTTATCAAGGCACGTATCCGCACATTTTGAGCGTATCGTATGCAAAATCGCTCTGCACAAGCCCAGAACCGGCAGATATGTCCACAAATAAAATAGACACTCTTTACAGCCCACGATTTCGGAAGTGAACGGGCTGGGAAACGGGTGTTTTGCCAAAGCCAATCTACAGTAAGGGTGTTATAATACTCGAGCGCAGGCAGCCACGTCTGAATCAAGCTTTGAGCGTCTAACAGTTACTTGTTTTTCTGCCGTATCTCTTGCTCCAGTTAAAGGGCTAGTGTTTAATATTAAACATGCTCAGAATGCGTGCCTTGATGAAGCAGGCCCTGCGTGTCAGATTTCAACAGTCAGTGCATGCCTAAGATGTATTTGCTCTATCCACATTTTACTTTAATAAGATATTTATATTTTTATACCTTGCTTTGATATTTTAAGTATGAAATCTGCTTACTTCTGATACATGTCCAAGGTGACGTCTAATGCAGATAAATTGTCCTTTGGGTATAGCTCTTAACCATACACATCTATGTGCCCATTCTGAATAAATGTAAGTAAATATAGATTCATGTTAATCTTTTCTAAGTGCGTATACATTATCCATTGAAATCAATTTTCCCAGAGTGGGATTCACCTCTAACTGAAGGTCAAGAAAGGATATTCCCTTCTGGCTAATGACTTAAACGATGCGTTAGTCATATCAACTAACTTCAAGTAAGAAACGCATGAATTTAAATCATTGAAAGAACCCCTCCAAACAAAGATAATGTCATCTACGTATCTGGTCCATGCAATTAAAGTATGGGTAAAACACTGTTTGCCAAATATAATCATGTTCCCATTTCCCACAAAAAAAGTTCATAAATATTGGTGCAAGAACTGTTCCCATTGCAGCACCATTTATTTGCAAATAATATTCCTCCTCATATATAAAATAATGTTTTCATAACGTGAAATTAATAAGGTCCAGCATAAATTACTTTTGCCCCATGTTCAAGAACCTGCCTTGGCCTACTTGGGAGTTTGGTAAGATTTTTGTATATTTTATGACTATATAAAATAGAGATGATGGAGTTTTGGATGTTCTAAATGTAGCTAATCATGTTTCCTCTTAGATATAACTCCCCTCTCATGTACCATGCATGTGTACTATTAAGTAAATGATGGCAGTTTTAAAAGGATTTTCATTTCATTTGAGATAAACCTAATTATCATTTAATAATCTGAAACCATCATTATCATTTATTTATATAGTGCCACTAATTCTGCAGTGCTGTACAGAGAACTCACTCACATCAGTCCCTGCCCCATTGGGGCTTATAGTCTAAATTCCCTAACACACACAGACTAGGGTCAATATATTAGCAGCCAATTAACCTATCAGTATGTTTTTGGCGTGTGGGAGGAAACCGGAGCACCTGAAAGAAACCCACGCAAACACAGCAAAAACATACAAACTACTCTCAGATAAGGTCATGGTCGGGAATTGAACTCATGACCCCAGTGCTGTACGGCAGAAGTGCTAATCAGACACCATCTATATTCCAGGTCCATCCGTAATAGACTATCCTCCGTCCATGACCTCTTCATCTCCAACTCTCTAAATCTTCTTGCCATCACTGAAACCTGGCTTACTTCTTCCGACACTGCCTCTCCTGCTGCTCTCTCCTATGGGGGCCTCTCCTTCACTCACTCCACCAGACCGGATGAGCGCCCGGGAGGTGGAGTAGGCCTCCTTCTGTCCCCTAACTGTACTTTACGGGTAATTCCTTCTTTACCTTTCCTCTCCTTCTCCTCCTTCTAAGCTCACTCCATCCATCTCTTCTCCCCAATCCACCTCCGTGTCTGCGTCATCTACCGCCCCCCGGGCCCCACGTCCCTCTTCCTCGACAACTTTGCTGCCTGGCTCCCCCACTACCTCGCCTCTGACCTCCCCTCCATCATTCTTGGTGACTTTAACATCCCCGTTGACAACCGTTCTGACCCCGCCACCATCAAACTTCTTGCCCTTTCCACCTCTCTTGGCCTCACTCAGTGGACCTCCTCCCCTACCCACTGTCTTGGTCACTCCCTTGACCTTGTCTTCTCTCATTTCTGTGATCTCTCTGACTTCTCCAACTCTCCCTTCCCACTCTCGGACCACCATCTCCTCTCCTTCACTCTGTCCTCCTCCCTTACTCCCGCCTCGCCTAAAGCCACCCTCACTAAGCGCAACCTTGATGCTATTGACCCTTCCTCTTTCTCCTCCTCTCTTGAAACTCTCCTATCACCTCTTCCATCCCTGGCCTGTCCTGACCAGGCGGCCTCTCTCTACAACCTCTCCCTCACTACTGCCCTTGATGCTGTTGCCCCGGCCTCTGCCATCCGCCGACGCTGCCTTATTCCCCAACCCTGGCACTCCAAACTCACCCGCTTCCTCCAAAGGTGCTCTCGCACTGCTGAATGCCTCTGGAGGAAATCTCATTCCCTGGCTGACTTCCTTTACTTTAAATTCATTCTCTCTCTTTCTACTCCGCCCTCTCCCTCGCTAAACAATCCTTCTTTAAGTCACTCATTTCTTCTCAGTCCTCCAACCCACGACGCCTCTTTGCCACCTTCAACTCCCTCCTCTCTCCCCCTCCCCCTCCTCTCCCGCCCTCCCTCTCCGCTACGGACTTTGCAACCTTTTTCTCGTCCAAAATTGAGGCCATCAGACTGAACACCTCCTCCTCCCTTTCTCCTGCCACCCTCATCGCCTCGCCTCCGTCCAGCAACCAACTCTGGTGCTCCTTCTGCCCCACAACAGGGGAAGAAGTTCACTCCCTTATCCTTTCAACTCCTCCCTCCACCTGTCCTCTCGATCCCATCCCCTCCCACCTCCTTCGCTCTCTTTCTCCCACTGTCTGCACTTACCTAGCACACCTCTTCAACTTATCACTCTCCTCTGGTGTAGTCCCCTCCTCTTTCAAACACGCTTTTATCTCTCCCATCCTTAAAAAACCCAATCTTGACCCCACTTCTCTCTAATTATCGCCCCATCTCACTGCTCCCCTATGCCTCCAAATTACTTGAGCGGATCGTCTGCTGCCGCCTCGCCAGACACCTCTTAGACTTTTCCCTCCTTGACCCCCTCCAATCTGGCTACCGACCTCTTCACTCCACCGAAACTGCCCTGGCCAATGTTACTAATGACCTCTTATCGGCCAAATTCAAGGGTCACTTCTCCATACTTATCCTCCTTGACCTCTCCGCAGCTTTTGACACTGTGGACCACCCCCTCCTGCTGCAAACTCTTCTCTCTTTCGGCCTCTCCGGATCTGTCCACGCCTGGTTCACCTCATACCTCGCTAATCGCTCCTTCTCTATATCCATGTCCGGCTCCTCCTCCTCCCCCTACCCTCTCCCTGTAGGAGTCCCGCAGGGCTCTGTCCTCCGCCCTCTACTCTTTTCGCTCTATACTTCCTCCCTTGGTGCTCTCATCTCCTCCTTCGGTCTTCAGTATCTGTCACCCAACTCCGCTGCCTGGGTGTTACCCTTGACTCCTCTCTCTCTTTTGCCCCCCATATTCACTCCCTTGCCCAAGCCTGTCACTTACAACTACGCAACATCGCCTGCATCCGTCCCTTTCTCTCTTAGGATGCTACCAAGACTATCATCCAGGCACTCACTATCTCCCGCCTGGACTTCTGCAACCTCCTCCTCACCGACCTCCCCCACTTCCATCTCTCCCCCCTCCGCTCTGTACTCAATGCGGCTTCAAGACTCATCTTCCTCTCACGCTGCTCCTCCTCTTCCTCCCCTCTCTGCCTCGCCTTACACTGGCTTCCCTTCCCCTACAGAATCCTTTTCAAACTCCTCACCACCACTTACAAGGCTCTCTCCAACTCTAGTGCCCTCTACATCTCTAACCTTCTTTCCATTCACACTCCCGCCCGCTCCCTGCGCTCAGCCAATGACCGACGCCTCTCCTCCACTCTTATCACCACTTCCCACTCCAGAATCAAAGACTTTTCCCGTGCTGGCACCCTTAACTGGAATGACCTCCCTCGTTCCATCTGCCTCTCTCCTACTCTGTGCTCCTTTAAACTTGCGCTGAAAACCACCCTCTTCCTCAAAGCCTACCAATCATCCACATAACCCCTTTCTCTATACTCCACTCGCTCTCCCCTTGCCTTATCTGGCCAGCGGCGGATCTAGGCAACTGCTCTACCCGGGGCGATTTTAGGGGGGGGGGGGGCGATTTAGGCCCCGCCCCCTTTCTAATTTCTAAGGCTGCTGACGGCTGCACAGTATGTGCAGGTCCGGTCAGCAGTGGCAGTGTGCTGTCCCGCTGCTCTGATTGTGTTTAAAAAGCCCTCCTCGGCTTATACAGTGTGTAGCCGTCAGCAGCAAGCCCATGCTAGGGGGGGCGATCGGGGCGCCACTGTATCTGGCTCCCCCTGTGCCAGTCTGTTTTCCCTCCCTTAGGTTGTAATCTCACATGAGCAGGGCCCTCTTCCCTCCTGTCTCCTTATCGTTCTTCTGCTCCTTGTTTACTACATCAGCCAGCCTGGAGTTTCTGAAGCATTGGTATTTTTGTTTATTGGTTTGTACTGTTTTACCCTGTTTAGTCTACTGTTTGTACTGTGTACGGCGCTGCGGAAACCTTGTGGCGCCTAACAAATAAAGGATAATATTAATAATAATCTATATAATCTTGTTTGTTAAGCATAACCACTCCATCTTCCTTGAGATAATGAAATATTTTTACAATGTCTTCATCTCTGCTTAGTTTATACAGTTCACATTATTATTGAAATGTTTAACTTCTTCTACTTGTTTAAATACCCGTAGTGCTGATTCTTAGGCATGTGTACGGGAGACAATAGGTGATTAGAATTCTGTGTTGCTGGAATGGTAAAGATTAACATTTATCATCATCATCATCATTTATTTATGTAGCACCAGCAAATTCTATAGCAATTCACAATTGGAAAGATCTCCTAAGTCATCTAATGAATAAACAAGATAATTAATACTTTGCTATTCGTGGATTGTAAACTGTTGATCTTTATCACCAATGTTCCATCGTCATACCTTTTTTTAGTTTGAAAAAGTTGCAAAAAGGTAGTTTATCGTAAAAAAAATTGTTGAAATCAATGGATAGGTAAATAAATTGCTTGTTAACTGGGTGCATATTTTGGTCCTTTATTCAGAAGAATAATCTGTACAGTAGAGAGGTGAACACTTGCTACATTGAATATACCTAATTGGGCGAGGATCTGTTGTGTCAATAATTTCTCTTTAGTGGGATTCCCCCCCCCCCCTTCACCAATATCCTAGTCTCCATCTATAGTTCTCTTTTTTCCCTCTCACTAATGATGATTTAACAATGTCTGTTTGGTACATGGTCAATTTATACTTAAATGTACAGATGTAGGGGGGGTAGATGTCATGTCTGTAACTGAAGATATTTTTTCCTACTAAATATATAAGAAGCTGATGCCTATTTTGCACAGTGGTGGAATGTTTGATTGTAGAATTGTAGCATTACTCCTTAAACCCCTTACAGATTGCACTTTCCAGCTTCAGCATTGGACATAGGAGCAAGGCTCACTCAGAAGGTTTATGTAACATAAGTCACATGATAAGGTGATCATACCATACATATACAAACACTGGACGGACAAATAGGCAAATGTTACGACAGCCTCAGAATTGGTAAGTAGAAATACCCTGAGATTGTTCATTTGAAAATATGCAGTATGCAATATCCAGTTTAATTATATACAATTTTATATACTGTATATAAAAATATAACATTTAAATTCCCCAAAGGGGGAAAAATGTATTTAATAAAAATTTATAAGCTACCCATATCAAATGCAATTCTGAACTTTAATCTTATTTTGCCACTTGCTCCAAGCAGTGAGAGAAGAAATAGTTTGGAATTGAATGTTAGATTCAAAGTATGTCACCTCCGGAACCCTACGAATCTTAAGTACAGTTAGCTCTGTTGAGCACTGTTGTGGGTTTACTGGAGACCCATTGGACCTTTATCTGCACAGTACATGTTAGCTGTTCTGTTATAATAGGTAATCCACTAGTTTCTTAAACTGCATACTGTTGATGCATCTTCTTCATTGCACAAACCTCTCCTACCAAAGATATAACATTCTAATCCATAAGTAAATAACGACATGGACAGCCATTTAAATTTTGGCAAACAGGCCACAGTTTATTGATTAAAAAAAGAAATAGTGGTGTCGAAAACAAATTACGAGTCAGCCAACAACTAATAGCAGAGCCAAACGGTGTACGGCCGACAGGCACTAACCGCTGGTCCCAGGACATAGTCCTTTGTGATTGGCCGGTGCGAAATCTGGTGTCATATCGACTACTCCCCCTCTGGGCTCACAATGATGTGCCCACACAAAGCAGGTCAAGGGGTCACCCACACAAAAGGACCAAGAGCCTGGGTGCTGTGAAGGGAGCAGTAACTATCAGCTAATCAGCGATAGCGTCGTATGAATTAGTCGCTGACCGCAAAAGCTTTCCTGCCAAACTGCGCCTCACCTGAGAGAGGGAGAAAAAACCGACATGGAAATGCAGGGAGGGAGGGAAGTTTTTCTTTTTTTTTACAATAAATAAATAAATCAGAATGTTCTTAATGCATGCTGTACATACAATGTGTTTTATATTCTCTATTATTTGCATACACATGTTCATTGCTATCTAGTGTGGAATCTAAATCAGATTGTTCACCTGTAAGTGTCAGTTTATCAGTTATGAGCTCATCAGCTGGAGAGAGTTGAATACACTGCATGGTTTGCGTGTACAATAAGCTCTGCCTTATTGGTTACAAGTCCATATCTGTATAGCAAAAATCATGTATATAAAAAGGTTTTAACCACTCATGCTCCCTTTACACAGATGTTACTATATTCTCTCATTATCACACAGGAATACTCCCCAGGGAAAGTTGGCTTATCTCCTGTCTGCTATGTCCAAGGTTATAAGCATAGCCTTGCAAATAATGAATTACTCCTACAAAACAGGTGCATCTAATCTGTCTTTAAGCTATAACAGAACAAAATGGTTATAAGGCAACAAGATGGCGTCAGCTTAGCAAAATCACATTTCTCACTAGTGACATACATACATGTAGGTTTTAATGCTAAGACAATGCCATGCCAGTTATCACTATCAGTCGGCACTTACACCTGTTCTGTACCTGGTGCAAAGGATACAGCTAATGAAAAATTACCAGAGCTACACGTGTTAAATACTATCTGTAATTTTAGGTTGTAAACTCCCTATCATATTACTTCCATGCTACAATAATTCACATTTGTTTTTCTCCAATAACTGTTAAAGTCTTTACTGTGCCAGCTTAATATTTACCAGCTCAAAAAATCATGTCAATAAAATGATCACTGCTTGAAATAACAATAGTTTGTTATGGTTTTACAAAGGTCACATTGTACTGTGTATAGACAAAAAAAATATATAGAAAAGCAAAACATGTCAAATGTATTGTAATGGCAGCTCTTTATTATTGATATAATTAGATTACACGGAAAAGCAGTCTCTCTAGGCAACAGCGATTAGCATATATTCTATTCTGCCTGAGAACACTACTGCATTAGGTGATGCACATTAATGTATTTTGTATGCAAAGTTAAAGATGAAAAAAACGTTATGTATAAACCTTCCATGCATACAGGTTATTATTTATGTATTATTTTCTATGTTTTATTTACAAGAAATGCATTTTGATCAATACGCAGCATTATTTTAGATTAATCTGACGCTAAGAGCAAATGTACCAATAAATAATTGAATTTACTTGGGAATGTACCGTGAGGTCGTTTCTCAGAAACAGTGGAATTTCTGGACATTTAGTTCTTTTGTTCTGACCGTTAAGAAAGGTGAATACATGTAAGGACCCAACATTAATCTTAACCAATACTAAAGTTGAAAATAACTTATTTAATTCAAACAAAGATTTTTTTTTTTCAAATTTGTATATTGGAACTATGACTATGTGATGCCACAATGCTCTAACTGAATGAAGTTTGTAGGTTAGTCTTGCCATGTGATTGTTACAGTGCTCAGTGTTGTGGGTTTTTTTTTTTTTGTTAATGGAGGTTCACAGATACCTGGTAATTCGCCAGACTATGAGCAGTTGTTCAACTTGTTCAAGGGTATAATAAGAATGCTAAGTTCTGCCACCACTCCCCATTAATGGTGATTTTGATAATCTAGCACAGAAGATCCGGCAGAACACAGTAAACACGACAGGAGGTCGTCAAATTTTCCCAGAACCCCTGCCAACCCACCCCATGCCAAATTGTTTTTCATTTCACCGCAGGCACCTTCCCCCCTTAGCCTCTGAGTTCCCAAGGGGGCTTCACTGTGCTTGTGTGCAGCGACGGCTGGGGGGAGCTCGAAATGCCAATGTCGGACCTGTATGTTGGCAATAAGTATTGGGTTTATTATCGGTTGGAATAAACAACAGCAATAGAAGGGGACCTAACAAAACTTTCTTACAGCTGCCTATGACTGATGACTGCCATGTTGTTTGCAGTTCCAGCACTCTCAACTATGGTTTTGTACACCAATTTTTAACACTCAATGATCCTCTTTACATCCTTTTACCACAATTATACGATTGCTTTAACTGATAGTGTTTTGTTTCCAGCAATTAAAATGAATAAAATATAGGGTCTTGGTTCCTATTAATTTTTGGCAACATACAGTTCGGTGAGCAGGGCATGAGTAATAATTATGGTTAAAATAAGTTAAAAGGTTTTCTCCTTACCACTCCATGTTATGACTACAACATTCCGTATTTTACAGTTCTGTCTCAGCTGTGTTTAATTAGATGAAAGTATAATACACAAAATGTTTATAATATTTAGACACTTGTGGTTAAGGAAGATGCATTGTTTTTTCTAATGTTTTCTTTTTGGAGAGTGACTTAGATTTACTTTAGTTATATTATGCTTATATTATGTTGCAATAAATGTGCTAGCTGCCTCTAAGATACAGCTATCTTTGTTATTAGCTATTATGTTTCATCCTGAAATATATTGTTACTATATTATAATTTGCTCACATGTTGCTGGAAGATACTCATAATTGCTGCTCTTTTCGTTTATCCTACTTGTATTTCTACCTGGTTTGTATTGGATGTAACATGTCTGTGTCATTTATCATTTCCTTCTCTTTTTGTGTCTCCGTACCCCTACATCTGACTATTACTTTCTGCAAAACTGTATTTAATTCTTTAATTTTGCTCTTTTAGGTGTGATGATGGGTACTTCCAGTAATCGTCGGGAGTCAAGGGCATAACTACCTACAGCTGCTATAGGGTCTACAGGTGAGGAGGGCCCACCCTCTCATAGGGTCTACAGGTGAGGAGGGCCCACCCTCTCATAGGGTCTACAGGTGAGGAGGGCCCACCCTCCCATCTAAGCCCCATACATATGTGATTATTTCATCATTGGGCAGTATATGGGGCATTTACCAAATTTTACTAAGGGGCCCACAAACAGATAGTTACAACCCTATAAGAAACTGACCTCTTTCAATGTTAAGGTGCTAAATCCTTCAGAGACAAGAGCACAGTTATGTAACCTAAGTAATAAGGGGGCCAGAAAATAAAGCAAAGACCATGGATACAGAATAAGTAATGGGGATGGACAAGAGATAGAGAGTGGGGTGCAGGTAAGGGGAGACAAACAGATAAAGGGTAAATCATACTTGCCAATTCTCTCGGAATGTCCGGGAGACTCCCGGGATTCGGGTTGGTCTCACTAACTTCCGGGAGAGCTGTCAAATCTCCTGCATCCCGCAATTGCTGGGCTAAAGTGAAGCGTATCGCATCATTTTGCCCCCCCCCCCACGGCAAAACGGCATATTTGTCGCAGGGGACGGGGTCAAAATGACGCGATTCACCGCATCCCGCCCCCTCCCGCCCTCTAAACACACCCCTCTCCTGGATACAAGTTGCCAAAAGTAGGCAAGTATGGGGTAAATATTTAAACATGAAAACACCTTATATATATTTTGTACCAGTATCTTACTATGCCTTTTGTCAGCTTGTGAATTTAAAGCACCCAGGTCATGAGGCTGGAGACACCTCCGTTCTGCACAAGATCTACGTCTCTCTTCCACTCTCATCACATCCTCCCATTTTCGGTTACAAGATTTTTTCCGGGCTGCACCCACTTTGTGGAATTCCCTCCCTCACACAATAAGACTTTCCTCTAGTCTTCAAACCTTCAAGCGTTCACTGAAAACCCACCTCTTCAGACAAGCTTATAATATTCCTCAACCACCATCTTAATTCCCTAGATTACCCTATTACCATCCTCTACACAGCTAAGACAAGACAACAACCCTCTGACCAACACTTCTACACACACAGCCCACTCAATACTTTTACCTTTGCATTCTAGCTGGTCCATTGTGCAATATGATGTAGCACATGCCCTTGTGTTTCCAACTCCCATTGTCCTATAGATTGTAAGCTTGCGAGCAGGGCCCTCTTACCTCTCTGTCTGTATGTATTACCCAGTATTGTCTTATTAATGTTTGTTCCCAATTGTAAAGCGCTACGGAATCTGCTGGCGCTATATAAATAAATGTTGATGATGATGATGGAGAACTGTTATTTATGTAGACATTTAGGATGAGCCCTCAAAGGACAACAGGGTAATAAATTAGAAAGATATCACAAAACAAAACACAGTCCAAACACTGCATCTTTCTATTGACCTTTGCAGACCTTTTTAGAGAATATACTGTGTCTTGAATATTATGCTCAATAATATATACAACTGTAATGTATATAATGTGTACAATCAGGATGTATATAGAGTGTGCAATCAGGACATCAGCACACAATTCAGCATCACTTTTCAATTTCCATGTGATGAACAGCAGCATATTCTAGTGGTTGAAGGGTTAATAAACACAGACAGAGGACTAGAACACAGAGCACTACTACATTCTAATTTTCCTATACACACCCCTGAACTGTTAATATGTGTTAAGGAATAAAACACACACACACACACACACACACACACACACACGTTGAAGTGAAAATTTAGAAGTGACGGCATGAAAAATTAAAGTGAATAGAATTTGATAATTTTACAATCAAAGCAGTGGTGGAATGGCATACTGCCATCCAATCCTACATTAATAACTGTGTGTATATGTATGTGCTAATATCATACTTGCCAACTTTTCCTCATTGGCTTCAGGGAGATCCCGGGGAGGTGGGCGTGCGGGGACGGGGCTTGATGAAATGCATCATTGTACCATTCTTAACTGTGTCATCATGTCACAGATGGCGAAGCCAACCACGTCTTGTACTGGCTCAGCATCAGGGAGAATGCCAGACTCTTCAGGGAGTGAGGGAGATCACCCCTAGTTCAGGGAGTCTCCCTGACATTCAGGGTGAGTTGGCAAGTATGTTATATATATATATATATATATATATATATATATATATATTGTCATGTGCAAGCTAATATATATAAATCTGCATATATGTGTTTGTGAATTATTTCCTAGAAATAGTGTGACATGGCTCAGAGAAGCTGTTTAAATCAATGTGTTTTGTTTATGTTAAACTACCCAGAGGGAGCTGGTATATAAGAGCCTGGATCCATTGTAGCACCTTATATCATTTATGGCAGGTTGCAAAAGCGAAAAAGCCTTGAAAATATCTCTTTCAGGACCTTGAGATAAAACACCTCTGGGAGGCCTCAGACATGCCGACTGCAGAGACAGGGTTATATGTGAATGACAAATTCAAGCTGAATAGGGTCACAGGAATAGATTATATCATTTTCTCCAATATCATACTTACCAGAGGCATGTGTGGTATGCAGATGAAGGGGAACTTATGACCTGTTGTGTGGATGTAAAATCATGTTTGTAAGCCATACTGGTGAAACGTTAGGAGAGGGTAACAAAAACCTGACTTAAAAGGTGTTTCTCCAACCGAGTCATAAAACCCGAATTTGCATTCACACAGACCTTTTTGTTCTGACATCACAGAAAGGGGGGCTGTGGGCCCTGCCGCTTCTCCTTTCCATTGACACCAAGGGGTATATTTACTAAACTGTGGGTTTGAAAAAGTGGAGATGTTGCCTATAGCAACCAATCAGATTCTAGATCTCATTTATTCAGTACATGCTACAAAATGATAGCTAGAATGTGATTGGTTGCTGTAGGCAACATCTCCAATTTTTCAAACCCGCAGTTTAGTAAATATACCTCCAAGAAGACCATCGACAGAATTGACTGGCAATTCATGTGAGAGGTACTGGAGCATTTGGGCTTGGATTCTCTCTGTATGCATAAAATCCTTTCCTTATATAAATCCCCTAGTGCAAAAATTAGTATTGATAGTACACTTTCGGACTCGGTCTCGATCTCCAATTGCAGTTGTCCATTAATATTTATATTATTTATTTATTCTCTGTATCTAGACGATAACTAGGGTGATCTGCCGGAACTCAGATATAGGGGCCTACAAGTGGGGAATAAGGATATCAAACTCGCATTACTTGCAGACAATCTGCTTGCAGTCGTCTCCAACCTAATTCTTTCCCTTCCTAATCTGATGATTGAGTTTAAAAAATTTGTGCACCTGTCCAACTTCAAAACAAACTACTCAAAATCAGTTGCACAGAATACCTCTCTTTCAAAACACATAGTGAGTAGTTTAAAAGTTTTCTTTCCCTCCAAATGGTGCCCAGCCTTTGATATCTGGGAATAACACTGTCTGGCGACACCTCAACGTTGTATGAATTGAATGAATTGAATTATTCCCATCTCTTAGCTAAAATGTGTGGAGAGTTACAATCCTGGCCTATGCTAAATCTCTCCTGGTTGGGGAGAGTAAGAGAGTGTATGTTCTCCAGACAGTTCCAAAAAGAGTGCCAATGCATTTTTTTGTGGTCCTACAATGTGTGATCTGGGACTTTGGGGGAGAAAATGGCCGAGGTTCAAGCATAATATACTCTATAGACGTAGGCACCAAGGAGGCCTACAACTACCGCTCTTCTGGTGCTACTACCAAGCATCTAGATTGAAGAGAAACAAAAGTGGATTTTAATAAAGGGTCACAAACTGACTACCCCATACTATTACCTTGGCTCCTGAGCCTACCCAAACTTTCTCACCCCACTATTGGCTCCACACTAGATTGCTGGAAAGGGATTAGGGTAAGCAAAGATATCTCCTCAATCATCTCCCCCTGACTTCTTTCTTAGGCAACCCAGAATTCCGACCTGGGCTACAGGCTAGATAGTTTGCTGCATAGGCAACAAGAGGTATCCAAAGGCTAGGTAATCTGGTCAAGGATGGCACTATCCACTAGTTCCCTGTACTCCAGTCGGAGGCCTCTCTCCCTGCAAACAAACACTGAGATACTTACAAATATGCTCTCTTCTTTGCAAAAAGAAAGTTCTGTTTAAGATTAATAGGCAACTCACCCCCTGGGAAACTCTTTGCACCCTTATGAGCACGCCCCCAAACATACTGTCTCTGCCATTTATAAAATACTCCTTGAGGATAGATATACCCATAAGCCTAGTTTTACTGAGACTTGGGAGAAAGATCTTCAGGATCTCATTGGCCCAATCCAGTGGCCGAAAGTATTCATGTTTACTCACGCCTGCTCATGAAATACCGCTATTGTTGAAATCCAATACAACAATTTAGCACAATGGTATAGGTGCCCCGAACTGATAAATACATCATATGCATTATACCCTTTGTTGGAGATGTAACTCCTCTGTGGGTTCCCAGCTCCAAATATGGTGGTCTTGATTTAAGATCTCTCCCTGCTGGAACAAAATAATACACCTCTCCAAAATGATCCAGGGAGGCGCAGGTGCTGACTGACCCTTGTCAATCATCCCCATCTCATTCTACAAATATTGCTTCTTAAGTATCTCAATAATGCAGTTAAATCTTTGATCCCGGTTTGATGGAAATCCCCCTCTCCTTCTAGTGTGTCTGAGTGGCTTAACCGCATTGACTTTTAAATGTCTATGGAGGACTTATCCCTCTCGGCATGTGACCGGACTTTTGAGTTTATGACCACTTGGTTCAGAGACTGATGATTATTGTATATGACTGTTATCCTTACCACCACTACAATAATTATGTTACTGCTGAGATAATGCTAAATTGACCTTTCTACCTACTTCCTTCCATCTTCTTACACACCTTCTGATCCTCCTCCCTCCCTCCTCCCCATTATCTTCTCCCCCCACACTCCCTTGTCTGTCTGTCTCCCCCCCCCCCCCAGTGATTAGTACTGTTCTCATATAAATTGAAAACTCTACTAAGTCATCTTCTTGCTCTATCTGTTCTCTGTGACATGCAGATGTTGATTATTGATGATTATTTTGTAATGTATAAATAAAGAATACCTAAAAAAAAAAATATACCTAAAACTTCTAATGCAAATTTAATATATAAATGCTTAGTGGCGTCTGTGTGTGAAAAAAAAAAAACCAAGTTGCAGCGCCACCTGCTGGGCAGAGTTATACACTGACCTACTAAATTCTTAGTGTGTGTGGGAAAAAAAATTCAAAAAGGGCTGAAATTTGGTAGGGCTCAAACTCATTTTCGTGAGGTAATTTTACCTCATGAACACACATGTGTAGAGGCGTGTGTTAGTGTGTGTGTGTGTGTGTGTGTGTGTGTGTGTGTGTGTGTGTGTGTGTGGAAAAAACTATTTTCTCAGAAAGGGCTCATCCAATTGACCTGAAATTTGGTATACTAACATTATTTGACAAAAAAATTAGAATATTCAAGTCAGTTAACTTCCATCATCCCCCCTTCCCCCCGTGGGAGGGGTAGTAAAGGCTAAATTTACGAGTTGAGGGGTCAAACTCATTTTCGTGAGGTAATTTTACCTCATGAACACACATTAAAAAGACCGCTTGCAACGGGAAGTAACGCTCTTCCCCTGAGGAGGCCTGGGCTAGGTCCAAATGCATGACAAGAACCTTTTTAAGACCTTAAGTATCTTGATTTGACTAGAATGCATGAGTATCATGCACGGGTTAACTTGTAAGTAATATAAACAGAGTGTGCAATGGAATAAAAGGGATTCAAATCTGATTTATGGGAAATGTACACAGAGATTTGTAGGATAGCGCAAGTAACTGTTTATATAGATTAATCTAAAAGCGTATAATGTGACGTTGGAAACTCTTCAAATCATTTCTACAGCAAAATATGGGACAGGTCTCTAGAGGGACTTTTACAATCCAAATCCCGTTCTCAGAAAAATATATATTTTGATATAAGGATAATTGATAAAAGTGTTGGATAGACTGGATGTTGAAGAGATAAACACTATACCCTCAGGCCCAGACAGGTAAAAGTGGCATACAAAGAGATAGAGATACACATTCATAAATATGTTATAAAAATAACGTCTGACTTACATACAAATATAGAGTATTTCAATTACTTGAAATGTCACTATAGTTACAGTATCTTAGAGAGCAGCATTAGCGACAAAATGATAAGTAACCGAGCAAAGCCCTGCACAAAGGCATCGGCTATTAAAAGTGAAGATAAACCCTAGTGATTTATCCTCACTTTTAATTTTAGAAGTACCTTCACAAAGGTTCTAGCTTGTGACTGGGCTGCACCCACTCTATGGAACTCTCTCCCTCGCACAAAAGGACTCTCCTCTGGTCTACAAACTTTCAAGCATTCTCTAAAAAACTTCCTATTCAGACAAGCTTATAATATTACTCAACCACCCTCTTAACCTCACTACCTTTAGCCTGTTACACAATTTCACAGAAGACAACTACCCCCGGACCAACATTGTTGTGTGACAGGATCATTTAGCTTATGGGTCACCTTACCTTTGCAGTCTGGCTGGGCCATGGGTCATGTGTCAATCTCCCATTGTCCCATAGATTGTAAGCTTGTGAGCAGGGCTTTCTCACCTCTTTGTCTGTTTTACCCAGTTTGTTTATTAGTTTATTACATTTGTCCCCAAATTGTAAAGCGCTACGGAATATGTTGGCGCTATATAAATAAATGATGATGATGATTATGATGATGACTAACAAACTTACAGAATTCTGAGTACCATACTTAAAATCTACTAACCCGAAGTTACTGATCTTGTTCCATGCTGATCCACCATTTCCCCTTTCATTAACTTGTCTAGCAGTGCTCTTTACAGTGACTGTAGGAGGCGGTGCTTAGAGAGCATGTCTTGGTGTATGATATCCTTACTGAGTAGCTGCAATTTACATGTTACTTGTTAGTTCTTGGTGATATCTAGATTCTGGATTGCCAGATAAGAGATCCCATATTCACATGGAAAATTAATCTGCTCCTGACTCCTAGGGGTAAATGTATCAAGCTGCGAGATTCTGGCGGGTTTGAAATGTGGAGACGTTGCATATAGCAACCACTAGTTATCAATTTGTAGATTGTAATCGATAAATGATAACTAGAATTTGATTGGTTGTTATAGGCAACGTCTTCACATTTCAAACACGCCAGAAATTCGCAGCTTGATACATTTACCCCCTAAGGGTAAATTCATCAAACTGCAATTTTTTCAGTGATTGCAAATCGCTGGAAATCACGCAAGATCACCATTATTATTATTATTATTATCATCCTTAATTTGTTAGGCGCCACAAGATTTCCGCAGCGCCGTACACCAAACAAACAGTACACTATACAGGGTGAAATGGTACAAAACAATAAACAAAAAATACCAGTACTTCAGAAACTCCAGGCTGGTTGATGCAGTAAACACGGAGCAGAAGAACAGGTAGGGAGACAGGAGGGAAGGGGGCCCTGCTCATGTGAGCTTACATCCTAAGGGAGGGAAAACAGAACAGGCACAAGGGGAGCCAGATGTGGCAAGGGGAAAGGGCGAGTGGAGGAGGTGAAGGGGTTATACGGATGGCTGATAGGCTTTGAGGAAGAGGTGGGTTTTTAGTGCACGTTTGAAGGAGCTCAGAGTAGGAGAAATGCGGATGGAACGAGGGTGGTCATTCCAGTGAAGGGGGCAGCACGGGAAAAGTCTTGGATTCTGAAGTGGGAAGAGGTGATAAGAGTGGAGGAGAGGCGGCGATCATTGGCTGAGCGCAGGGAGCTGGCATGAGTGTAAATGGAGAGGAGGTTAGAGATATTGGGGGCAGTAGAGTAGGAGAGAGCCTTGTAGGTCGTGGTGAGGAGTTTGAAGAGGATTCTGTAGGGGAAGGGAAGCCAGTGTAGGGCGAGGCAGAGAGGGGAGGCAGAGGAGGAGAGGCGTGAGAGGAAGATGAGTCTTGCGGCCGCGTTGAGTATAGAGCAGAGGGGGGAGAGACGGGACTGGGAGAGGCCGGTGAGGAGGACGTTGCAGTAATCCAGGCAGGAGATGATGAGTACATGTATGATAGTCTTGGTGGCATCCTGAGAGAGAAAGAAACAGATGCGGGTGATGTTGCATAGTTGGAAGCAACAGGCTTGGGCAAGGGAATGAATGTGGGGGGCGAAAGAGAGAGAGGAGTCGAGGGTGACCCCCAGGCAGCGGAGTGACAGAGGAGATAGTGGTGTTGTTGAGGACAATATAGAGGTCGTGGTGAGATGGGAGTCTGGGCGGAGGAAAGACAATGAGTTCCGTTTTAGAGATATTGATTTTGAGAAAGCGAGCAGCCATCCAGGAGGAGATGGCGGAGAGGCAGTCAGATACACGAGAGAGGACGGCGGAAAAAAGGTCAGGAGAAGAGATGTAGAGTTGAATGTCGTCAGCATACAGGTGATACTGAAGACCGAAGGAAGAGATACGAGCACCAAGGGAGGAAGTATAGAGCGAGAAGAGTAGAGGGCCAAGAACAGAGACCTGCGGGACACCAACAGGGAGAGGGTGGGGGGGAGGAAGAGCCGGACGTGGATACAGAGAAGGAGCGGTTAGCGAGGTAAGAGGTGAACCAGGCATGGACAGATCCGGAGAGGCCGAGAGAGAGAAGAGTTTGCAGCAGGAGGGGGTGGTCCACGGTGTCAAAGGTTGCGGAGAGGTCACGGAGGATGAGTACGGAGAAGTGACTCTTGGATTTGGCTGATAGGAGGTCATCAGTAACCTTGGCTAGGGCAGTTTCGGTGGAGTGGAGAGGACGGTAGCCGGATTGGAGGGGGTCAAGGAGGGAAAAGTCAGAGAGGTGATTGGCGAGGCGGCTGCAGACAATCCGCTCAAGTAATTTGGAGGCATAGGGGAGCAGTGATATAGGGCGATAATTGGCGATAGAGGTGGGGTCAAGATTGGGTTTTTTAAGGATAGGAGAGATAAGAGCGTGTTTAAAGGAGGAGGGGACTACACCGGAGGAGAGAGATAAGTTGAAGAGGTGTGCGAGGTAAGAGCAGACAGTGGGAAAAAGAGAGCGAAGGAGGTGGGAGGGGAGGGGATGGGATCGAGAGGACAAGTGGAGGGAGGAGAGGAAAGAATAAGGGAGCGAACTTCTTCCCCTGTTGTGGGACGAAAGGAGCTCCAGAGTTGGTGGTTGGGGGGAGCTGAGGCGATGAGGGTGGCGGGAGAGGGGGAGGAGGAGGAGTTCAGTCTGATGGCCTCAATTTTGGAGGAGAAAAAGGTGGCAAAGTCAGTAGCAGAGAGGGAGGGCGGGACAGGGGGGAGGGGGAGAGAGGAGGGAGTTGAAGGTGGCGAAGAGGCGGCAGGGATTGGAAGACTGAGAAGAAATGAGGGACTTAAAAAAGGATTGTTTAGCAAGGGAGAGGGCGGAGCAGAAAGAGGAGAGGATGAATTTATAGTGAAGGAAGTCAGCCAGGGAATGAGATTTCCTCCAGAGGCGTTCAGCAGTGCGAGAGCACTTTTGGAGGAAGCAGGTGAGTTTCGAGTGCTAGGGTTGAGGAATGAGGCGGCGCTGGCGGTTAGCGGAGGCTGGAGCGACAGCATCAAGGGCAGTAGTGAGGGAGTGATGTAGAGAGAGGACGCCTGATCAGGAAGGGCCAAGGAGGGGAGGGGTGATAGGAGAGGTTCAAGAGAGGAGGAGAAGGAGGTAGGGTCGATAGCATCAAAGTTGCGCCTAGTGAGGGTGGCTTTAGGCAGGGTGGGAGTATGGGGAGGAGGACAGAGTGAAGGAGAGGAGATGATGGTCAGAGAGTGGGAAGGGACAGTTAGAGAAGTCAGAGAGATCACAGAGATGAGAGAAGACTAGGTCGAGGGAATGACCAAGACAGTGGGTGGGGGAGGAGGTCCACTGAGTGTGGCCGAGAGAGGAGGAAAGCGAGAGAAGTTTGATGGTGGCAGGGTCAGAACGATTGTCAATGGGGATATTGAAGTCGCCCAGTATAATGGAGGGGAGGTCAGAGGCAAGGTAATGGGGGAGCCAGGCAGCGAAGTTGGCAAGGAAAGGGGACATAGGGCCCGAGGGACGGTAGATGACGGAGACACGGAGGTGGATAGGGGAGAAGAGACCAGCAATTTTATGCGCAAGGTTACCATATGTATTAGCATGTCAATTTGACATTCCAAAATCCAATCTCCGGCGATTTGTGTTGATTTGTTTAGTCAAACTCGTCGGAGATTCAACAGAAGCTCGTCCGGGATTCAACAGAGACTCGCCTGAGATTCAACAGAAACTTGTATGAGATTCAACAGAAACAGAAACTTGCCCGAGATTCAACAGAAACAGAAACTCTCCTGAGATTCAACAGAAACAGCTCTTCCCTTGTCACTATCAATAGGTAATCCGACACCTAACACCAGCCATCCAACTCCTGTCTCTCTGCTAGAGATGCTCAGGCTTGGTTCCCCGAGAACCGAACACACCCGAACTTAGCAGATTTTAGTGAACTTTCACATGCCCACAGAATTGGTCATCATTACGTCGTCGGATAGGGGAGGAGTCATCTCACCTTAGAAACTTGGATGCAGGACTAACTTCGATCACTTGTGAGGATATTGATGATGAAGGTGTTGGGGTGTAGATTGCAGGTGCTGGGATCTAGCTGAGAGAAGGGAGGTAGATGATGCTGGACTGCTTGTTGTTATTTTTTAGCATAAGTTTCTGATTTTCACAAAAGCTTTCCATTAGCTCGCTTTAAATGAGGTAACATGGATGAGGTTCCTAGATGGTTAAGATTCCTACCTCTACTGACTGTGGCTTTACAATGCTACAAATGGCTAGACAACTGTTGTCAGGATTTAGGTAAAAATAATTCCACACATAAGAGGTGAATTTTTTGGTCTTATGCCCAGGCATGACAATGGCCTTCTTCTTATCACTGGCAAGAACTGCTGCAGTCTTTGTTTGAAAGTGTATGAAAATAATATTGTGACCTGTTAGATGGTCAAAATTGACTGCAAAATACTTGAAATTAGTGTTATTGAGGTTAATAATAATAATGTAGGGGAAAAAAAGCAAAATTATATGATTTTAGCAAAAAAAAAATAGGGATTTTAGAAAAAAAAACAGGGATCCAAAAGCAAAACCAAAACACGCAAGGGCGGTTTTGCCAAAACCAATACCAAAACACAAAGTTAATCCAGATTCAAAACCAAAACCAGAACACGGGCGTCAGTGAACATCTCTACTCTCCGCCAAATACTTCCTTTACTGTATGTCAGTTGATATCTGCATCTCAAATTTGTGCCCTAAGAATTTTCCATATCATGGTAGCTTCACTTATAATAGATAAATTATTACCTTTATATTTACTTATACCACGTTCACACTGCCGCCCCGGCAATATCCCGGGTTTTTGAACCCTGGATATTGCCGTGTCACAGAGCATCTCAGTTCAGAGACCCCGTTCACACCTTGGACCCGGGAAATTACCGGGTCACTCCGTTCGTACTGAACCTGGGCCTGTCCTGGCAATAAGTGTGAGTCATCACAAGAGGAGCTTTGATTGGCTGACAAAGATGAGGTCATGTAAAGGTCATTTCAATCAGCTCATTTTTGTGAGACCGGGGTTGAAAAACCCGGGTCGCCCCATTCGCACTGGCGGTTACCCAGATGCAGGGACCCCCGTTCACACTGAGCCACGACCCTGGTCGTCAGGGCTCACCCCGGTGATATCCGGGCTTTTTAGGTCAGTGTGAACGTGGTATTACATTGTCTAATTTGCTTAGGGTGAAAGATACTTATTTGCTTTGAAACAGGATATTTGTAGAAATTGAAAATGTTTAAACATTTTTCTATCTCTGACAATGGGAAACTCCTGGGAGCCCCTGCCACACATTTTTAAAATAAAAATGATTGATATGTTGCCATTTAAAATTTTGACAGTAGACGTTAATATGTTTCCTTACAGAATGTCTATAAGAGGGAAGATGTGGATCAGCCACAAAATATAGAATTTATGAATGTGTTCATCCTGGCAATAAGCCAGAATTGTATTGTAATTGTTTGAACACAAAATTGCACACTCGGTTTCTGCAGAGTGAAATATCCCTATGATCTTCTCATATAGTTTTCATGATATAATGGACCTATAACATTTTACATTCCTATTAACCAGAGAGATGTGTCCTAAATGATTGTATTATTTGCATTCATTCAACTCCTTCTTCACTTAGAAATGGCTATGCTCTGCTAAAACGCCGGGCGAGTTAATGAAAGTGTCAAACACCTCGCCGCTCGGTTATCTCTCTCTTAGAATTTCAAATCATCTAGCGACAGTGAAAATGTTCAATGAATAGTACTGATAATTCATCTCTCGTACAGACCGATCTAAAAATAAAAAGCAATATTTCCTATTCTAGTATAATGCAATTCAGAGATTTTTAAGTGCATTGAGAACTAAGGATTTTTCACACTTGCAATTCAGCATAATTCTACTTTAATATACTAAGCTCTCACAATAAAGATATGTTTGCTACAGACAAACATCTTGACAAAAATATGATATATTATACCATATTTTTATATAATATATATTATTATATATTATTACAAGATGAAATTATTATTTAATAGTTATATTATTTTCTTCCATTTAAAGAGAAAATTCAATTTTTTTTTAGAACTTCCGCCTTTCAAACCTGGTCCCCACGTGGAACGTCCTGTAGTGGGACAGGATATCTGTCTGTCCCTCTCCACTAGAGTTTAATAGACCCCCCCCCCCCATGTGTTACATAACAGTGCAAGTTTAAAGAGAAGGGGAACTATGTGACTATCCCAATTATAACTTGCCCTTTAAAGGTATTGGATCACCTCTGAACAGTAAAAGTGGCAGTATTTGACAGTGATTGATTTGGATAAACTTTAAGAAAGTCATCACATGACTGGACGTGTGTAGCCAATGATCATTCAGATATCTCCGGCTCACATCGGATCACGCGGTTGGTCACTGTGACATACTACAAGTGGGTTTAACATCAGAGGATGACAAAAAGTGTTTTGTACTGTGTTTAATTGTTTCAAGTGTAGGGTTTCACAACCGCAATGTGCAATGCGCTCTGTTCTCAAACATTTCTTATTTTGTAAACTCAGTTTTGCTTTGAAGAATAACAAAAATGACATTTCTATATCGAAGAGATTATTAGTGAATAAAGTCTGTGTTTAGTAAAATATCTCTCCCCCCAGGTTGAAAGCTGGCAGCACAGCCCTTGATACCTTTGTATGCAGCGGCGCACGCAGGGGGGTTTCTGGTTCTACAGAAATCCCTCCCCTCCGCGAATCAACGGTACTTTACAGCAGCCGCGGCGCTGTCAAAGAAGCGTCCGCGGCAGTGCTGTATTGTAGTATAATACAGCACTGCCGCGGCTGCTGTAGAATTCAGACTCACCGAAATGCAGCAGCTCCCTCTCGCAATAGTTTTTTTTTTTTCGGGGGGGGGGCGGAAACCCCCCTTCTAAATCCTGCATTCGCCCCTCGTATGGTATACCTAAGGGCAGAGGCAGGCAGGGCTGGGGGGCAGGGGAGCATCTTCCAGCCGGGCCGATACCATGGTGGGCTACCTCAGTGCCGTAACTAGAAATTTTGGTGCCCTGGGCGAGACAGGGCACCGGCGCCCCCCCCATGTAAGTGGGAGTGGCATTTGACAAGTGGGTGTGGCTAGCACTTTACTGAATATATATATATATATATATATATATATATATATATATATATGTGCGCACTTACTTACATAAACTGTAGTGGGCATGATTTGAAAGGAGGGGGGGGGGGGGGGGGTAAGAGAGAGAGATATGAATATGTGACCTGCTGTGAAGTTTTATGTTATATCACTACACTGGGGTTATGTTATATCACTACACTGGGGTTATGTTATATCACTACACTGGGGTTATGTTATATCACTACACTGGGGTTATGTTATATCACTACTCTGGGGACGGTACTGGGAGTGCACACTATATACTGGCCTGTGGTTGGTGCTGGTGATAACCTCTCACTCTCCCACACATTCTCCTCGCCCGGCTCCAGCATCCCGGCAGCTCGTCCCCCCTGCACAACCAGCGGCTACAGAGTCCTGTATGTACTCCGCGGTCCGCGCTGATCCCCTTCACACTGACTGCGGCCAGCACTTCCAGAGTTGGCGTCTCCATAGAAACCGGCTACAGCGGCCGGAGCGGACCAAATCTAGTAACTCTGCGAAGTGATGATGAGCGGAGGAGAATACGGGAGGCGGACATCCAGTTGTCACTGACCGGTCACCGCCTCTTATTACACATTGCGGCCGGGGAGGTCACATTATGGTATTGGGGCAGGTAGCGGGCGGCTGCTGCGCCCCCTTTGCCTTGCGCCCTGGGCGATGGCACCGCCCGCACCACCCTCGTTACGGCTCTGGGCTACCTTAGGCTTGGTCACTGGGCCAGTTGCATTTTTTTCCTTTAAAATGTTGCTAATAGGCTGCTGAGTCGAGTCTTGTCCCCCAGGCTAAAATTTGCCAGCCCTCCCCTGACTAAGGGTATCCCTCTTGTGAGAAGAAAACATGATCCTAGGGGTGGCAGCAATAAGCTTCTCACCTTTTCTCCAGGCCCTTAAATTCTCCAGGCCCCGTCCTTGCCAATTGTTCCAAACACTGGCTGCGCTCTACTTGATTGCAAAAAAGATATGGATCACCTGTGCTCCTTCCTGAAATCAGTATAGCGCTGTGACCAATACTCTCCCTCTTCTAATCCCCCGTCCACTCACTATTTCAGTCACTGCTTTCACTTTAAATGTGTAGACTGACCATTGACTGTAGCAGTGTTGGAGGAAGGCCATACAAGCAGGGCTGCCATCAGTGGACATTTCGCGGGTACAGCTGTGGGGGACCCGGACAGACCAGGGGGCCCGAATAGAACCTTCCGTCTGTCCAGACCCCCCCCACAGCTGATTCCTCCCTCCCCATGTGATCTTCCGTGATGCGACAGCTCCCAGTCACAGTCCATGATGCGACGCACACCCAGTCATTCATTGTCTGGGAGCCACCACATCGTGCAAACAACAAAGTAACTGAATTAGATCTATTATAATATGGGGATCTAGGAGCAGCGCAGCATCTATTGTGATATAAGGACATAGGCAAACCAAGGGGGGGGGGGTTTCCTAGTGCCCGTAAACCCCCCTCCAAGCCTGGGGCACTGTGTAATTTAGGTGGCTGGACCCTGCTCCCGCTTCACATGGCTCTGCTTGAAAATGGAGAGCTGTGTGCACCTAACAGTAGTGCATGCAGCATTGCCCATATATATTATGGGGATAGGAAGAGTTGGAGAGCAGCCAAGCACTGTCTAATATTATAGCCACGCCCCCATGCATGTTGGTCACACCCACTGGTGGCGTGGTGTGGAAACCCCCCTCTACAAATCCTGCGTTTTCCCCTGGGGGAGGGGGGAGCAGCGCAGCATCTAATGTGATATGGGTAGGGGGGAGCAGTGTAGCATCTACTGTAATATGGGGAGGGGGGAGCAGCACAGCATCTATTGTGATATGGGGAAGGGGGAGCAGTGTAGCATCTATTGTGATATGGGGAGGGGGTAGTGGAGCATTTACTGTGATGAGGGAGGGGAGTGCATGTATGGCGAAGAGGGAGGGGGCCCTACCAGATTAACTAGTACTGGGCTCCATGGTTTCTGATGGCAGCCTTGCATTCAAGTACAAGGCAGACTGCGGAAAAACGCCTCTGGAATCAGATACCAGGACAGTGGTCTGTATTATATGCTAATCAGCAGTAAAGGGCTCTGTATTTAATACCAGACATCAGAAAGTGTCTGTTTTGCACATTAGCCACCAGGAAGTCACTTGTACTATCCTCTCAGGAGGGCCTGTGAGTATTGGGCCAACATTTCCAAAGCTAACACTGGTGAGCATCATGTACTTTGTCAAAACCTATATTTTTCCAGCAACCTTTATATCCCTGACTCTAACAGTAAATAAATAGAAATAATCATGGATTCTGTATTTTTGACTGGATCTACATAAACACAAATGATGCATATTTCCACACTAAATATAATAAAGACTCTTTTATTTAACAAACACACTTGAAGTGAAGCAGCCCAGTCTGAAAGCAGCAGCGTTTCTGTATTAATAAACAATTTTTCAATCCTCCAGGGAATTGCATAAGAGCACAGTGAGTATTTGCTCTCAATAAATGAAGTGTGGCAATGTTTGCAAGAAGAGACGGACATCAATGCTGTGGATCATTACCTGCCTGATGTGTTGTGTTAGCGCATGGGAAAGAGCAAAGATCACTGTGCCCCTCTCTAAGCGCAAATCTCCGTGAATTAATAACTTGTTTGGCAGCTCAGTGGGGAAAACAAAGGTCCCTAACCCAACAGATCTCTATCTACACAGGGTGATTGACTGGTTTGTAGCTCACACTGCATGGCAAAGTGCAAAGGAAAATATAACAAGATCACAGTATGTTTTGGAAAACACTATGAGTTCCCAAAGGCTTAATGGTGTTTAACAGAGCTTGTAGACATAATATTATAAAAGGAAAAATTCTTTATTTTAATTATAGACGGGAGTAATTGTGATACTCTGGACCATTCCAATTTGACAGGGCTGTATTGCCATCCCACCATTTGGCACCTTTGCCAAGAAATTGAGAATGGGCGCCACGGTGAACGGGTGCCATGCGTACCTACCACTGGTCTGTGCAATTTATGGGTGTATTTAGGGGAGGGGAAACAGTTTAGGGGCAGACTAATACTTCTTGAGAACTAGGTACGCTCTTGGGGAAGTGACAAGGAAAGGTACACACTAGTTAAAGGTTCTAGTAATTTAAGAGAGTTATGCTGTCAGCAACAACACGGCAAACAACTCTGCCTTCTAAACAGATGACATCACAAATCCCCAAGGCGAGTCCAAGGGTGTTGGTGGTTGTGAAGCCTGACCTTCCCCTCACTGTATGGGAAGAGGTGACTCCATCCACCATTTGCAGCACACCCTCTGCATATGCCGGAAGGATCACCCACAGTGTAGATCCAGATTTGGATAATCAAGGTGTCAATGTTGTACACCGGGAGGAGGATATTGATGTAGCTGGCGCTGAGGAGGAACTTGATGAGGAGGATGCTGATGTGGTTATCTTAAATGAGGCACCAGGGGGAAAATCAGTTGTTGTCCATGGGATGAAAAAGCCCATCGTCATGCCTGGAAAGAAGACCAAGAAATGCACCTCTTCGGTCTGGTGTTATTTTTATCCCAATCCGGACAACAAATGTATGGCCATATGTAGCTTATGTAAAGCTCAAATAAGCAGGGGTAAGGATCTTGGCCACCTAGGGACATCCTCCCTTATACGTCACCTGAATAACCTTCATAGTTCAGTGATTAGTTCAGGAACTGGGGCTAGGACTGTCATCAGTCCAGGGACACCTAAATCCCTTGGTCCTGTTGGATACACACCACCAACACCCTCCTCGTCAACTTCCTCCACGATCTCCATCAGATTTAGACCTGCAGGCCATGTCACCAGCCAGACTAAGGGCTAGATTTACTATCAGGCGTGTTTGTAAACCCGCCGACTTTCGGCGGATTTGGCGGCAGTTTAGCCATCGCCGGATTTACTAAGGCTAAACCCGCCGTCCAAACGGCCAAAAATGATGTTTCCAAACCCGCCTCTGTATACATCGCCATGACGGTTTCAACAATGTTCAACATACAAACAGCCGGATTTACTATTAGGGGGTTTATAAAGCCGCCGGAAAATCGCCATTCAATAGACCAAAATGAAAGCGCTGCTTGTGAGCGGCGAGATTGCTCAAACAGTGTGCTGTTTCAGATATTTGGGCAATCAGAACAGAAGGAAAAGGGCCATTTCATGTACAAAGTTTTTTACTTTGGGATTGTATATGTTAAAAGGCCAGTGTCTTGTAATTGCAGTGTTGTTTTGGTTTCTTTTTCTCTTGTGTCTTCCCACCATGCAATTTATTTACTGATTTAGTAGAGGTGTGTTATAGCGTAACTTTGTACTTTGGTAAACTAGGTTGAGGTTACTAGAATAATTGGGTTGTGTGGCTATGTATGCACCTGAAAAGGGGTCTGAAATTATCCTGGCTGGCTGTTTGATACATAATCTAGCAATACATCAACTTACCCCACCGATTATTGCAGTAGACAGTGAAGAAGAAGGGGTCCGTGTCACATGGTGATGTGCAGAGCACAGAGGGCGGAAGGGAGATTAGAGACCGTCTCATTGCAAACTACTTTACGTGTAAGTACATAGTATGAAAAACATTTTTTCCTCAAAAATGTGTTTTATGTGAGTGCAATTTTAGTATTTTATTGTTAAATTTTTGTACATTGGAACCTTTAAAAACAGGATAGTGTGTACTCCTCATGTGGTAAATATGAACATCCCTGGAATGTGACAGTCAGAGGTCAATGTTTACGTGAAATTAGTGCATAGTTGTTAAAAAATCAGTATACTCTTGTTTAATGTGCAGAAAAGAAAGACTGACACAATAGAAATTTAACTGCATTTATTGCAGAACACAATAAATAAAAACGTATAATGGTTATAGAAACTTGACAAAACATTAATAAATAACAAACATTGTGCTAGCGATGCCTTTTTGCAGGCATATCGCTATGCTTGGTGGCACTCTCTCCCCTCCCTCGCCCACCCCTGGTGCGAGCACCTCTCCTTGGAGGAGTACTCTGTAGAGATGTGGTAGGAGTACTAGCGGCACTGGTGGAGGCCGATGAAAAAGGGGCCGGCAAGCGGGCAATCAGTTCCTGCTGGAGTTGGCCTGCCAGCCGGATAACATTGGCATTCCCCTCGCGAATGGAGGAATGCATGGCGTCCACAGACCCAGACATTTGGGCCAGCTGCACATTTGTCTGCTCCAAAGCGCTTGCCAGCCGGTTTATTGCAGCAGGGATTTGGCTCGTGGAGCGGTGTATTCTCCTCAACTGGGCCGCAATTTGTGACATGTGCCCAGTTTGCCTGTCCATGAACAATGTCTGTTGCTGCTGGAATGCGCCAATAGACAGCGCCATTTCTCTGGCTGGGTCCATACTTTCAGGTGCAGGTTGGTGGTGTGATGGTTCAGCAGGGCCAGGTGAAACTTCCTGGAAGCCAGACACAGGGGCATCCACTGTTACCAGGGTGATGGTCGTTTGATCCTCTGGCTCAGGGGACATTTCCAATGACTCCGCCTGAGGTGGCTGGTATGAAGAGGGCCCTGTGTATGAAAAATGACGGTAAGTATATAGTAGATAATAAGTTTGTATATTGCATTCTGAACACTGGATAGGAAAGAATATTCTTTAGCAACTACAGATTATTTCAAAATGTTTGCATTCCTGATTTCTAGTCCTATGCTACCTGCTTACGGATGCACTTATTATCCTTTTAATACCCATTATCATTTGGACTGTGTAGTACATGCTGGGTTATTTTGACTAAACTACATGCTATAAAAAGTGGAGATGTTGCCTATAGCAACCAATCAGATTTTAGCTGTCATTTTGTTGAATGCAATAAATAAAGTAAAGGTATATTCTGTTGGGTTACTATAGGCAACATATCAGTTTAGTAAAATGTAGCCCAAACTTCTCATTGCAAACAATAAAAAAAAAAAAAAAATTAAATTGACAGCAACATTTGCACAGAAAAACAATTAACTCCATTATTTCTCTCCTAAACAGAAATCACGCACCTGCTTGCTCGTCTGTGCCCGAATCTCTCGCTGAAGGTGGAGGTGTAGGTCTGGCACTGGGACTGAACTGCGGTCCTGGCGAATCTGGATGTATTAGAAAAAGCATACAATGTATTTCCATAAAAAACAATTTCCAAATATACTGTTTTTAAACCTTTACAAACTATTAGAGTCAAAAATACACTTTGAAAAACAATAAAAAAAAAAATAACAAATAAGAAAAAACGTTTGCACAGAGATAAGAGGTTTTAAAAAGAGAAAAGCAGTTTTAAAAAGAGAAAAGCAGTTTTAAAAAGAAAAAAACATTTAAAATACTGTTAGGGTAAAAAACCCAAATAACTCACCAACTACTTGGCCAAAAGAGGGCGAATCGGTGTCCTGCACATTTATGCCCTCTACAATTTCAGCCGGCATTATCTGGCGCAGCTCCTCCTCATACGTGGTGTACTCCATACGAAGTGGGGGGCCACCACCCGTGCGCCTTGTCGACCTCCTTTCCTGGGCCATCTTCTCTTTAAGCCTCCTCTTAATATCAGAGAAGCGCTTGCGGCAGTGTGCCACTGTCCGCTTCAGTGGGCCCACCGCGTTCACGGCCTCACAGACTCTCCCCCACAGTTGGTGACGCCGCCTTAGAGGAGTCCGGGCTGCCAGGTTCCCTAGGATGACCTCGTAGCAGGGAATGATGTTGTGCACCAACACACAATTCTCATCATGTGAGAAGCGCACATTCCTCCCTGTCTTGGTCTTCCTGCCCTGTCCTGTCTCCTCAACCTCTCCCTCTCCCTCCTCTGACCCCTCAACCTCCATCTCCCTCTCCTCAGCCTGTTCTCCCCTCCTATCTCTGGACATTTTTACCCAGAAGACAGAAAAACACAAAACACTGAAGGACTTACAAACACAAAGAACAAACTACACTACCTACAGACACACTCTCCACACAGTCACACACAAGTAACACAGACAAAGGACAAGTCAAATACAAAAAATACAAGACAGAAAATAAATGAGAAAATAAATGTACAAAACAGGAAAAAACCACAGGACTACTCACACTTCAATCAGATATCGCTCCACCAATCCACCAAACTCCAACTCTCACCAACTCTCAGCAAACCACTATCCTCCAAACTCCTCTCACAAAACTCCTCTAAACCCTATCAGAGAAAAAAGTGTCAGGCCAGTGGTTTATATAGGGCTTGTGATGTCAAATCTCCTGAGTTTGAAAATAGCCAATAGTAACAGGCCAGGAGACAGGTGTAATTTTCAAAAAAACCGCCTTTACACAAAAGCGCCGTCATTTAAAGCAAAAGCGCCATGTTCTATTCAAAGCCGCCGGCGGCTTTGAGCATTACATCCCGCCGTTACATCGCCGGCGGCTTCAAATTGAAGCTGAAATGCGCCCATTAGTAAATCCGGCTGTTTGCAATGCAAACACGCCGGAAAACCGCCGCGATGCATGGCGGTTTGAAGCCGCCATGCATCACGCCTGATAGTAAATCTAGCCCTAAGTCCTCTTCAATCAGGGATTCATCCGAGGAATCCTGCAGCGGTACGCCTACTACTGCCACTGCTGCTGTTGCTGCTGGTAGTCGGTCATCTTCCCAGAGGGGAAGTCATAAGAACGCTACGACTTTCACCAAACAGTTGACCGTCCAACAGTCGTTTGCCATGAGCACAAAGTACGACAGTAGTCAACCTATTGCAAAGCGGATAACTGCGGCTGTAACAGCTATGTTGGTGTTAGACGTGCATCCGGTGTCCGCCATCTGTGCAGTGGAATTTAGACAGTTGAAGGCGGTATTGTGGCCCCGGTACCAAATTGGGTACCGGGGCCACTCCACTACGCAGTCCAGAAATCTTAGTATCAGATATTAAACTACGTTCACTGTTCCTGCTACATCAAAAAAGCATGAACATGCCCTGCCATCAACAAAAACAAGAGGTAGTGACGCGCTTGAACTCCATCCTCTATATGCTGCAGAGGATGGAGGAGCAGAAAAAGGCCATTCAAGCCTACACAGCCACCTAGGATGGGCCACGTGTTTGTGCCACCCACTTGTGTCGCTTAGCTTAGACATCCAGCTACCTCAGTGCAACCTTTTGGCCTAAAACAATATTGTGAGGTGTTCAGAATAGACTGGAAATTAGTGAAAATGATTGTTATTGAATGTTAGTGAGGATAATAATAGCGTAGGAGTGAAAAAAAAACCACAAACTGGATTTTAGCACTTTTTATGCTTTTTTAAAAATAAATCAGAACCCCAAACCCTAAATCAGAACCAAAACCTTTCGTCGGGTGTTTTGGCAAATCAAATCAGAACCGAAAACCTCAAGATAATCAGAACCCAAAACACAAAACCCTAAAAGTGGCCGGTGCACACCCCTATTATAAATTGGGTGGAATAAATAATACTGATATTCTGATAAATATTTCAAACTATTTGGTGTTTTGGTGTCAGAGAAATTGTAACTTGCAAAAAGGTAAATACATATCACTGTCTCATCCTCTTCTGTTATCTCTTTATATCTCTTTATCAATTTCTCTTTATAAAGCTGTTTCTCACACTTTTTAATGTCTGTCTCAGATTTCTTTCTCACTGTGTCTCACCACCTCTACTCACTGCTGTTTCTCTGTCACTCTATCAGTTCTCCTGCTCACTGCTGCTCCTCTGTCCTTCTATCAGTTCTCCTGCTCATTGCTGCTCCTCTGTACTTCTATCAGTTCTCCCGCTCACTGCTGCTCCTCTGTCCTTCTATCAGTTCTCCTGTTCATTGCTGCTCCTCTGTCCTTCTATCAGTTCTCCTGTTCATTGCTGCTCCTCTGTACTTCTATTAATTCTCCTGCTCACTGCTCCTCTGTCCCTCTATCAGGTCTCCTGGTCACTGCTGCTCCTCTGTCCCTCTATCAGTTCTCCTGCTCACTGCTGCTCCTCTGTCCCTCTATTAATTCTCCTGCTCACTGCTCCTCTGTCCCTCTATCAGGTCTCCTGGTCACTGCTGCTCCTCTGTCCCTCTATCAGTTCTCCTGGTCACTGCTGCTCCTCTGTCCCTCTATCAGTTCTCCTGGTCACTGCTGCTGTCACTCCAGTTCATTAGCTGTCTTCATTTTGTCTGTTTTCCTCTATTTTCTCCTATCACAAGGCTCCTCAGCCCTCTCTCTGTTACTCTGCTTCCTTAAATCACTGTCCCTACAAATTTTTTTTTAATGGTTTTTCATTAATGACAAAATTATTAACAAGTGATAATAGTTCAATACTTTTTTTGTGTGTCTTTTGATGGGACTTTATATTGAACATATGTATTGCACTATCCAACAGTGTGTTTTGTCCGTCTCAGTAGGCAAATGTCGTGTATGCAGAGCGTACCTTCACCCGTATTCAAGAGACATTTCATCAGATCAACTTATAATTGAATATTGAGAGAAAGTTTTTGAAGATGTCATGTTACTTTAATGTGCCACAGCTGACATGGAAGTCTACACGAAGTATGAAGAGTAACTGGAGCCACTTGATCAGGGTCTGTTGCTAATGGATTGGTGGTGCTGCTATATCAGGGGAGGAGAGTGGAAATTGGGAAGAGAAGGTGGAAAATTCTTGTAAATGATACAGCTAAGATTCCAGGATTTGAGGAGACTTGGTTGAGTTTGACAGCAGTGAAGTTTAAGTACTGGGGGAGAATATGTAGCTGATAAGGTGATGATCCAAGAGGGGGGGGGGGATTTTAGGAAATCAGAAACTGAGAATAGTCTAGTGAATGTAAAATTGATGAATAGAGGAGTCAGTCCACTGGGGGAGCCCGAGGGAGGTAATTTCTGTAGTGTTCTGAATAAGATATACGTGTATGGAAGTTGTGGGTATCTGGATTAGAGAGAGAGAGAGAAATTACTCCCTAAATTTCTGAATTCTGTATTGTGCTGAATCTTTCCTTTATACATAGAGAAGGGATGACAGTGAAGTCGTCCTTCTCTGGGATATGACAGGGTTATAATAAGGGAAAAGTCCTGACAAAACACAAATCAAATGATCGGGTAAAGCTGAACACTTAAGGCCAAATTATGCCCAAGAAAAGTGTGAAAATCTGCAACCAATAGAGAGCAAGATGGATATACTACAGAACAATTTTGAAAAGTTTGCTTATCTCCAATATATATATATATATATATATATATATATATATATATATATATATATATATATTGTAACAGAAGACAGGCAGGGCGCCTCAATGTGTATTACCACTTGAATAGCATAAATGGATATAATATCATGCGTACCATAAGGTATTGGTAGGTCGTCTAATCAGAGAAGGAAGATCCTCTTCATAAATTGTTCCTCCCAGTTGGTAAAATAATGGACAATGCAGAAAATAAAGCACAACATAGAGTAGTATTGTCAGGATGTGCAATCACACCACCTGTGAAATATACACCACCTATAGGGCTTCTTTATCGTGCAAAAACACATATGCCCAAAAATCAACAATTATGATATATAGGAAACCCGTGTGTACCAGCCCAAAAAGGGTATAAAAATATAAACTGCGTACCAGATGGTCTCTTCAAATTGGCACAAAATCAATCCTTAGGAGGATCAGTTGTGTAATCCCTCTCTTCAAATCTCAGTCATTGGCAGCAATAATGACAAGAAAGGAGGTGTAAAAAATACAATAGCGCTTTATTAAAAAATAAATATATGCACTTACATCAAGGAGTGCAGATAGATGTTTAAGGTAGTAGGCTCAACGCGTTTCGTCCCGGTAAAACGGGACTTCATCAGGAGCAGAAGAACAGCAGATACAAATACCGCTACATTACCGGCTTTAAATAGAGCCCGGACGCCATCTTGGCGCATGCGCAGATGCCGCCACTTACTGCGCATGCGTCAGAACAACTTTATTGATATTCACAAAAACACTAGACGGAACAGTACTGTAATTCCGCATATGTAGCATGACACTCCAGTGGAGCCACCCATAAGCCCCATAATAGACATTAATAATATATCAAGATATTTACTTTCATTAGCTAAGTTATATAGTGAAAGGATATGAACATGTTACATGATCCCCATAGCGCCAGAGGAATTTATGGCATAACATTCATATACAAAAAACGGTTATACATGATGTAATATACAATATATAAAACATAAACAATATATAAAAAACACATATATGCATGCACATACACAATCAAATACAAACTGATCAGATCTACCACACAATGGGTTAACCTATAACCATTATACCTAAACTCAAATCTGGTGATAATATACCAGATACAGATACCAAATTTGCTGCTTAGTACATGTCATCAGCCTGACCAAGCACTAATATCCTAATATTATAAAATGACCCCTAATGACTATATCCCTGAACCTTGAATATAATAACTAATAAAAGCAATAGAGTTAATAAAACCACTACCACCCATAGATTAGCAGCCTATAATTGAACCCGATATTGTGAAACTAAAACATTAAAAGTTTACCAAGGACACCAAGCTATATAACCTGGGTTTGGATCAGGAAACCATTGATAACTTTATAGAGATAAACTACCACAGAGAGGGGAGGGGGGGGGAAGGGGGAAGGGGGGAAGGGAGGGAGGGGATGGCAAAAAGGAGGTGGTGCACACACCTGTGTTACCTATTGTATCTTATGACTATATAGTAGAACTCAATGCTTAGGAATCATTATATTGCAACCAATGTGTAACCCCTAAGAAAGTAACAACCTGCACCACAATGGATAACAGTGTGAAAAGAATGTTTAGAATTACAGTAAATATCAATGACCCCAAACTTCCAAACTGCAAGTAAGGGGCCAACTCATAGTTCTCGTTGAGTCCAGATGGGGTCAAAGTATCTAATTGAAAAATCCAAAACATTTCTCGTTGAGAAAGTTTACGCTGTAGGTCTCCTCCCCTTGAATTGAGAACTACTCTTTCCAGAGCCATAAATTTAAGATGTTTAGGATCCCTATTATGGTTTAATGCAAAATGTCTGGAGACTGAATGACTTTGAACTCCATTTTTGATGTTACGGATGTGCTCCTGGATACGTAATTTTAGAAGTCGTTTGGTCTTACCAACGTACTTCAATTTACATGAGCATTCCAACATATAAACAACGGAGGTTGTTAAACAATCAATCCGCTGTTTGACATTAAATTTTTTACTGTTGTCATGATTGTAAAAAAAGGTTACCGCTGGATTCATGTACTGACATATATTACAATGAGTACATTTGACTGATCCTATCCTATCCGGTATAAAACTAGAGGATCTCTCAGTGGTTTTATTACTAGAGAGTAGACTTGGAGCTACCAATTCCTTCAAATTACGACTTTTCCGAAATATTAAAAATGGTTTGTCCGGGAGTATTGTGGAGAGAATAGGATCTCTTTGCAGAATACCCCAATGTTTTTTTATAGTTGACCTAACCAGATGTTCTCCACTATTGAATTCCGTAATAAACGGTATGATTTCACCTTTCTCTGATTTAGCGGTATATCTCAAAGTTTCAGTCCTATCCTTTTTATTAATTTTAACAGTAGCCTCATTGAGAACCTGTTGTGGGTATCCCCTTTCTTTAAAACGATCGACATAAATACTGAGTTGTTGCTCAAAATCATTATTGCGACTGCAATTTCTTTTTATCCTATTAAACTGTGAATACGGAATATTCTCCTTCCATCTTCTCTGATGACAGCTATTATAGTGTAGATAGCTGTTTGTGTCAACAGGCTTGATGTAATTTTTGGTAATCACTTGCGTATCGTTTGATGTTAAAACAAGATCCAGATATTCCACTTGTATATTACTTATGTTGGCTGTGAATTTAAGATTATACTCATATATATATAAAATCTTGATCAGATTATTAAATGTCTTAGTTTTTCCAGGTCACAATAGAAACTATGCTGCCCAATACTATTAGTGACAAAAATTGAGGCATTATGTGTCCGTACACTTGTCAACCACATCCTGCTGATTTCTCACTTTCACTCCCTCCTCCGTCTTTTCACAACACCATTATTGGTGAGAAACTCTCCCTTGTGAGAAAATACGTTGACATCAATTTATCAAGAGGACATGTTGTTAAGGAATGTCAATAAAGCGGATCTATAGAATAACATCCGGTTACAGATGCTGAAGGAAATCTAGATCTTTATCTCTCTATTTCCCACTAGTTACTCTCCTGTGAGAGTTCCTACACTGGTCCTTCTTTATCTGTGCTCAGTCTTACTTCTGCCATATGCCCTGTTCCATCTGACATTCACGTCTTGTTAAAATTAACCACTGTCAGTGAATGGGTACAAATAGCGTTTATTTCTATATGTACAAGGTGTATCATACTACCAACTTGTATCATGCAGAGCACCTATACCTCATCAATCATCAGGAAACTGAACATAAAACAATGCACTGATATCAATTCTGTCAGTTTCACTGGTAAACAAATATACAAACAAATTAAATTGTTTTTTTCTATCCAGGCCAGAGTTGGCATTATTTGGTAACATATTAGAATGTAAAGTGAGGCATTTAGCCAGAACGTGGGTAATAGCATGCATGTGAGTGATAGAAATATCACCATTCTAGTTGTTTCTGGAAGGAAATATCAACCAATAAGAGTTAAGGGGAGTGTCCTTGAGGAATCTTTCTAACTTCCCAAAGTTAGCAGTTTGTCCTGCTTGTTCCTGCATCAGGTTACCAGGAGAGACAGACACAGGATCGTTTTCTTAGTCTTATCTGTTCTGCTTTATTCGCTCCCTCTCTTCTTTCTGTGTTTTGTGTGTGTCTAGTGCGTGTTTCATTTTCACCCCTTGGCGTTTTTTCTCCTTTTCCCTCTTTTTTTACACCCTCCCCCAATATTTCTTACCACAATTTTCTCAGTTCCTTTCTCGTTTATTTTCTGCCCTGTTCGGTATCTCCCTTAGCCCCTTCGTTTTTCCTTTCCTTTTCCATTTGTTTTTCTAGCTCCTCCATGTCTCTGTCCCGTATCCCCATGTTCCGCCCTGCTAGTAATTGTAGCGTCCCTGCCCGCTTTGTAGATACTTCTCCCCTCCAGCTGTCGTCCCTCTCCTCATGCCTCACTCTACTCCCAGGCCTGGCACATCCAGCAGGTCTCCCAGAGGAGACGCAAAGGCCCCTCTCAGGCGTTCTTCCAGCAGCAACAGCGATAGCAGGTCACACCGTGGGCACCGATCACATGTCTCTAATAATACCTTCACCATCGGACATTGCGGTCTGCAGCGGGCAGGCAGAGACCTGGACAGCATTACGAGCCCCTCAGGGACTGGCATTACAGCCGTCACTTCCTCCCCCAGGGCCCCTAACTCCCCGTCCCCCCTTTACAGCGGCACTTCCATATTCAGAGGTTGGGAGCAGCAACCTGTCTCTTCAGCATTGGTCGTAGACCCAGCAGCCCCTGGCAGCAATAATATTTCATCCCTATACAGGGGTATAGGCCCAATTATTTGGGATGTCACTCCACCTATCTCGCAATCTATGCATGGAGGGCATATCCCTCCTGCAAACAGACACTTGTCCACCCTCAACCCCCCTGATGCCCTCCCCCCGCTTTACCCCTCGGTAACATAGCAGTTAGCAGCTCCATGCCCCCTAATGTAGATGTGGCGGGACCCAGTGGTTACGGCACCCCTTGCCAGCCCCAGTTCCGGTTCCTCCTCCCCCAACAGATCTGTCTCACTTGCTTTTCATCCAGGCCAGCTTGAGTCAGGTACAGTTTCCCTCCAGTGACCCGCCCGGCAATTTCAGGCATTTCACAGGAATTACAGGCTTTAACTCAGTTTTGTTTACTATTCTGTTTCCTCCCACAATATCCGCTGGCCAGGTTGATTACCCTTCTACCGGTGTGCACAGCTTACATCAAGTCTCCTTAGATGATGCGTCTAGAACAAATGTTATAGCCCCTTCCCTTTACCCTGGAGCCTCTCCTACCTGCCCTCGGGCCTCAGTCCCAGTCCTCATCCCAACACTTCTTGCCCTTACCATTCCCCCATATCCAATATAGACACTCAAACCCTGTGCCCAACTACCCCTTCCAGTGGTCAAAGATTACAGGGAGTCCATGCAATAGCCCCTCAGGTAGCAGCAGCACTATAGACGCGTGCAGACCCCCCCCTCCGGGTTGTGTAACACAACTGCAGTCTAGCACAGAAGCGTCAGCAACAGTGTCGCAGACTCCTCTCATGTCGCTTGTGGCACAGCTTCATGGTACTGCTAATAACATTACCTTGTCTTCAGCACCGTAGGCACCTTTGGCCACACCAGTCGCTCCGATGCCACAGATGGAGGGGGCCCTCCAACAGATGTCGGCTACGCAGGCAGAAACTGGTGAGACAGCAGCTGCTTCATCCGAAATTACCATGGATGTGTATACAACATCAAAGATTGCTGGCGAGTTGGGTTCGGTTGATGTTTCACGCAGAAACACACGTAGTCCATTCTTCCTCCTCTCCGGGTCAGGCCCCCCGTAAGCTGATTTTGAACACCCATTTTAGTAATAATAAAACTCATAAATCTCAGCACCCAGCCTTACCCAAAAGGTCAGAATCGGTGGGCCCCATGGTCCACTGTGAAAACACAGCCCTTTTTTCAGGCCCGGTATTAGAGTATCTGGTATTAGAGCGAGCATTAGGCATAGGATTAATAAGGGTTTCTTTGTGGACATGTTCAAACGTACGGTGTCAACTAAGACGGAGTTAGACGCAGCTCGCTCTAAAGGTGGCATAGAGGGAGAAAGCATATAAAAACTTCCCCAATTGACTCACAGGGTACTGCGTCTTTTCGGCCTGTTATCTAGAACCAGACTGGAAGCAATTATAGATGAATGGAAATAACTCCACCTCATAAATGAGATGCAAATCTGTGATCGACCGGGGAGCTGGCAAATTTATGATGAGGAATTTAGGGAAGAAAAGATGCTTTGCCTTTAATAATTTTATCTGTGGGCGGGGAAAAACCTGTAGATTTTGTCATACATGCGACAATTGCCGTGGACCACACCCAGCCAAAGAGTGTCCAAGAAGTGTCCCCGGCCTCGGCAAGGGCCACGGCGGTGACTGAGGAACTGCTTAAAGCCCACTCGCCCATTAACCTTCCAGTGCTAGAAAAATGACTCAGTCTTTATCCGCATGATTCTCAGGCCTCATTTCTCTGTGTAGGTTTTCGATCAGGTTTTCATCTTCCCATCAGCTCGGCGGTTTCCGCCAGAGCCACTAAGAATCTCCAGTTTGCTTATTCTTTTTCGGTTATTCTGGCCGACAAAATTTGCGGAGAGGTCAGCCTGGGACACATGATAGGGCCTTTCTCGTCACCCCCCATTCCACACATGGTCATTTCCCCGGTAGGCATAGTCCCCAAGAAATCACCAGGAAAATTTCGTCTGATCCAGCATTTATCACACCCATTAGGCGGCTCTGTTAATGATACTTTAGATTAGGACATCAGTACTGTAGTTTACCAATCATTCGAGGATGCCTTGTCCCTTATCAGAAGCTTTGGTAAAGGTCCCCTTATGGCCAAATTGGACATAAAATCGTCTTTCTGCATGCGTCTCCTACACCTGGATTCATTCAAGTTCATGGGCTTTAAAATTGAAGATGATTATTATATTGATCACTGTCTCCCCATGGGGGTGCTCACTATATTGTGCATTCTTTGAGTCATTCAGTTGTTTCTTACACTGAGCTATTCAGGCAGGAACAGGTCACCACGGGATAGCGCAGTACCTCGATTATTTTTGTATTCATGAGCCCAGTCAATTCCAAGGTATGCGCGGATACCTTGCTCTATGACCAAGCTCTCTTCACCTTGATGGGGGTACCTATAGCTCATGACAAGACTGAAGGGCCCGTAACTTGTCTATCTTTCCTGGAGATCGAAATTAATAAGGGTAAAAGGTGTTGTTGACTAAGGAAAAAAAATGTCAAATTAGAGAACCTCATAGCCGATACACTGTCTTCCCCATCTAGCACTTTACGTCAGATTCAATCTTTACTGGCTTCATTTAATTTCGCCTGCAGGGTTATACTCATAGGTAAAAAAAATTGCAGAAAGCTACAATTGGCCACAGTGGACAGGAATAGACCGCATTCTCTAGTTTAATTAAATTTGGAAATCAGGGAAGATTTAAAAGTCTGGTTGATTTAATGGTATTAGAATTTGGCCTTCCCCACGTATATACACTAGGGCTCTTGAGCTACACACTGACGCATCAGAGGCAAAAGGGTTCGGTGCATTCCTCCAAGGAGAGTAGTGCGCCTCCACTTGGTCACAAGAGTGGAGGGTCAATGGCCTTGTTCGGAACTAACTTGTGTTAGAACTTTTTCCCATTATGGTCGCAATGGAATTATGGCCCTGATGCTGACTTAAGAAAGTCGGCAAGTATGTCTTTAAGTCCAAAGCTGCCCAAGAATATACCTGTAGCACACATCTACTATCTGCGATTCTTCTGTTGTCGAATTACAAATGCCTTCTGCTCTGCTAAATTCTGCATGCTGGGACTTGCAGTTCCACAACTGCTAGAGAGCCATCTTTGTGTACACCAATGACGCATTGGGCATATAAACTATGTGCAAGGAAAGTATTTCATTATTAAAAAGTGGCATGACAGATTGAACCTGGATGGCCTTCTCAGTATTTGATCTGTGGTGTATATGCTTGGAGTTGACAAATAAATCAGATTATGTGAACTAGAATTAGAATTTGGACACAAAGAATCAGCAAATTGCCTTTATAGTAAAGTATGTGGCTGGATGGCAAATTTTAGCCCAGGGGGGTTGAGATCGGGACTCCGCTCAGCAGAATATTAGGAACGTTTTAAAGGAATAAAAATTAGGTGGCCCAGTGACCCAGCCCAACGTAGCTCACTATAGGACCGGCTGTGGACTTGCCCCCCTGCCCCCCAGCCTAGTCAGCTCCTGAGTATAGGGCAGCTCTCTCTGGGATGTCTAGAGCTGTTTCCATTTCAAATTTCCTGACTGTTCGTCATCACAAAAGTTATTCTAAACTTATTCTAGAATGTACTAGATAAATTATAGCTAGAATCGGATTGGTTGCTATGGGCAATACCTCCACTTTTCCTTTTCAGACGCTTTGATAAATCCACCCCATAGTGTCAAATATGCCACACTTCAAGTGGCAGAAAATCCCACCATTAAGGTAGAAAAATATCTGGGATGCCAGACTTACGATTCATCAAGAATTATTAGCATCATTTTAAATTATATAATCAATGACAGTTGAAATATATTTTTTACAGTGATACTATTCTTTATATATAAAGATTTTTTTTTTATAAACAACGCTTTTATCTGAAATCATCTGTAAAAAAGGTATTTTGTTCTACAAAAAGACAGTTCATAATATCTTGCTCCTCGATCCAGACATGTAGAAATAATCCCTTTTATGCCGGTGTTCGTCTAGAGATAATTGTAACAATTAGCAGAAGGTTTTGGCATTTATCCCAGTTAAGCGTAAATCAGTGACATGAAATTGCTGTCTTTCCATTGTAATTATGACAATCGGTACATAATCAGCTTCACTATGTCTATTACCATATCATAAAGCTTCTTATGTGGATGGAAATTATTTATACCAATTATGATTGAAATGTTACTTTCTTTTTGGCATATAGCAATGATTAACATTTCTTTTTATATTTTCAGTCATCCGTAGCACATACAGACAGGATCATTTTATTTCAAACTTCCTGGAAAATTTTGGTGGATTTTGGCTCCACCTATTGGAGGCTGGTTGGCAACTTTTGGCCTCGGGAGCAAACAGGAGCAAGTGGCCCAGAATCTTCTACAAGAGCGAACAGTGGGCATGACAAAAATTGCGCTATCAAGGTTTTTCTAACGTGGGTGTGGTTTTATATAGCCAATGAAATGAATGTAAAAAGCTATAACAAGATACAACACTTTCCCGATCCATCTGGCTAGTATTAAATGCAGAGACTATTCTAATGACCTATTTACAGTACAGAGAGTATTCTAGTGGTCTCTACACAATATAGAGCTCATTTTAGTGTCATCTATACAATACAGAGAGGGTCCGAGCAACCTTAATAAAATGCAGCAAGTATTCTTGTAACATCTGTACAATACAGAGCACATTCTGGTGACCAATATACCATACAGAGATATTCTAGTGATCTCTATACAATATAGTGCTCCTTCTAGTGGCATCTATACAATACAGAGAGCATTCTATTGATCTCTATACAATATAGTGCTCCTTCTAGTGGCATCTATACAATACAGAGAGCATTCTATTGATCTCTATACAATATAGAGCTCATTCTAATGTAATTTATAGAATACAGAGAGTGTCCAAGCAACCTCAATAAAATACAGAGAGCTTTCAAGTAACAACTATACAATACAGAGCACATTCTGGTGACCAATATACAATAAAGAAAGCATCCTAGTGACTGGTGAACAACATGGAGAGCATCCTACTGACTACTATACAATATAGAGAATATTCAAGTAATATATATACATTGCAGACCACATTCTAGTGACCTTGATACAATACAGAGAGCACCTTAATAATCAAATTACAATACAGAGACATTTCTGGAAACATATATGCAATACAGAGAGCATTCTCATAACCTCTAATAAAAACATAATGCATACTAATGACTACTAACTAATGCCAACCTTTTTTAAGTGTACTGTAAAGGAAAGACCCTCAAATATCTGGTGGCTTTACAATGCAGACCCCCCCCCAATATATCTCTAGAGACATGAAACCTATAGTGGCTTTACTATACAGACTATACTCAGATCTCTAGTGACTTTATAATAATGCCCCCACAATAGATAGTGTGTTAATCAACTTGTCTCACATTTCTCACAAAATGTAGAGTATAACATGTACTTATTATAGCCCTGTTTATGCTCCCCAGCTCACTAGAGTACAAATGCAGTGTTTCATTACATGTGCATAAGGGGACATTGTAGCTCAATGTAAAATATGTATATTGTTTATTGCATATTGTTGATATTGTAGTGAAGCTGTTATTCATTGTCCTTAAAGTGAAGCCAGGTAGATTATGGGTAAGGATCAAGTTCCAGGACACTGGTGAGAGGCTGACTGCTATCCTATATCTGGAGGTGGGGAAGGCCAATTAGTATTTATTGTCCTCCACAAAATTAGTCCAGACATTTTGTCTGCAACCCAGCAGGGGAGCTTCTGTGGAAGCACAGCTCACCTCCACTCCCCCTCCAACCCCTTGATCCAGCATCCACCAATGTTTAAGAGGGAGCGAGCAAGCGGTTTGCAGAGGGAGGAGAAAGTACTGTGGAAATGTGACCCTGGATATAAGTAAGGGTCACAACAACAAGGGGAGGAGCAGAGATTCATTCTGAGGATTGATCCTGGAAGGTGCAAGGTTGAGGGTGTTGAGTTGCCATTCTCTACCAGTGGACTACATATGCAGTCTAGAATATTTCCCCTCCATGTATAAATTATCGGTCACCTAACCAGCAGTCAGTTGATAGTTGGCAGTTGAGCGGTTCACGTTGTCTATAGTGCTTTTCATATCTCTCTTCCGTGTAATATATTTGTATATAAATGTAATTAGTGTAAATGAGTCAAGCTGTATACTGAGGGGTTGTAGTGACAATTTGTATATACAGAGTGTTTTAAGTAAGAATAAAGTCATTTGAGTGACAAGGAAAAAAATCATTCTTTCATCACTCCATATAAAGCTGGGACTAATGAAACAATTTGTTAAGGCCTTGTACAAAGATAGCTATTACTTCAAATACATTATGGATCATTCCTTGGACGAAGTATGGAAAAACTAAAAGCTGGAATCTATGAACGTCCTCAAATTCATAAACTTTTCAAGGATTCTAATTTCACAAAATGTATGAATGGTGTTGACATTTCTGCCTGGTGCAGTTATGTCTCACTTGTGAAGAACTTCTTGGGTAACCACAGAGCAGACCATTATTAAAAACTGGTGCAAAACATGCTTATAAGCTTAAAAAAATTGAGTACTAATTACAGATGTTCACTGACCCCAATGTTTTGGTTTTGATTTTGCCAAAACCGCCCTCGCGTGTTTTTGTTTTGGATCCCTATTTTTTTTCTAAAATTCCTTTTTGTTTTTGCTAAAATTACATAATTTGGCTCTTTTTTTTGTTCCTACATTATTATTATTAACCTCAATAACATTCATTTCCAGTCATTTGTCAAGAACACTGCTACCCCTCCTGTTTCTGTATGAGCAATAGCACTAAGCAATGTCACTGGAGAGTGACAAGAACACTGCTACCCCTCCTGTTTCTGTGTGAGCAATGGCGCTGAAACTCCTGGGGAGGGAGGTACTTATGGAATCCAAAACCCGCGAGATCCAACAACGCAACAATGATGTTTTGCCTCAATTCAGATTCGAGGACATGCGAAAGTACCGAGCCGGCTCGCGAGCCTACTCGGATCCCCTAACTTCGGGAGGGTTCGTTTTTCAGAAAACCGAGCCCGAGCATCTCTAGTACTAATATGAGCATAAAGGTACACTTTCTCTATAGGCACTTACACAGATTTCTGGATAATCTTGGAGATATTAGTGAGAAACAAGTGGAGAGGCTCCTTCAAGATAAAAAGGTGATGAAGCAAAGACCACAAGTGACATTGGCTGAATGGACAGAAAATTTTGCAACAAAACTCCAGCGAAGGACTAAACTCTGATCGTACAGTTTGAATGTCCTCTATATGTTACACCCTTAATGACAAGAGAGGCCATAAGCCAAACGCACTTAAACTCATGTGTTGTGTTTGTGCCAGCATCATTCATTTACCTATTAGGGGATAAGTTCTCTTACATACTCCAGCCAATAGTATCCATGGGGAGGGCCTTCAGCTGCCCTATAGTAGTTGCTGGAACTCTTTTAGCTGCACAAATTATCTCTGTCTCTCCATTTGTATAGCTCTGGGTTTTCAGTTTATTGTGTGTTATAATCTATTGCGTGTTAACATTTTTCTCCCTCTCCCAGGTGAGGCACAGTCAGCAGGAAAGCTTTTGCAGTCAGTGACTAATACATACGGTGCTATCGCTGATTGGCCGCAGGTCACTACCGCTTTTATTATTATTATCGTAGATTTGTACGGCGCCACAGTGCTCCGCCCCGCTGTACTGTAGGTACACAGGACATACATAACACAAAAACAGACAAGGCAGACAAAATAAATACAGACATAAAAACAAAAGGTATGGAGGACCCTGCTCATTAGAGAACTTACATTCAATGTGGAAGAGGGCAAAGCTGAAACAAGAGGAGCGAGTGTGGCTTAGAGTGGAGATTGGGACAGTTGTGGGGGTGCATTAGTGTGAATAGTGTTATCGGGGATAAGGTCACCTCTAAAAATTAGATGGGTTTGTAGAGAATGTCTTGAGATTTAAAGGCTGTGGGAAAGTCTAATTGGGCATGGTAGGGAATTCCATAAGTGGGGAGTAGCACGGGAGAAGTCCTGTAAGCACGAGAGAGAGGTGGTTACCAGAGATGAGACATGGCTTAGGTCAGAGGTAGATCTAAGAGGGCAGCAGCATTTAGGATGGTTTAAGTGTGGCTATATGGGTGTTGGGAATGGCAGATAGTAGGAGCCCTTTCGAAGTAACATTGCCCTTGGTCTTTTTGTGTAGGGGATACCTTGACCTGCTTTGTGTGGCCACGTCATTGTGAGTCATGTAGGGGTGTAGTAATGCCAGATTTACCATTGGCCAATCACAAAGGAGTATGTCCTGGGACCCGTGGTTAGTGCCGGATGCCCATAAACTGTTTGGTTAGGTTATTAATTGTTAGCTGACTTGTAAATTGCTTTCTCTGCTACCATAGTTTGTTTTAATAAACTGTGACCTTTTGCCAAAACTTTAAATTGGTGTCCGTGTCTTTATTTATGCGTTTAAAGTGTTAAGGCTTAACAGGTAAATGTTTTTTTTTGCAATGAAAAGGGGCATCAACAGTATGCAGTGTAGGTGGCTGAATTAGCATTCAGTGTAAGGATCAATATTGGTGAAATTGTATAAACACATCTGAAAGTTCTTTGTTTCAGCAAAACAACAAACCAGCTTTAGATTCACTCCAAACCATACTCTACTCTGTTTTGCTTTCACCTGCCACAGAAGAAATAAAGTCTACAAAAAGCGTGTATTTGATTTTTTTCATTTAGACTTGTCATATACATTATTTAATTTCTTAGTTTTTTTTTAAGAAAACGTTCCATGCATTTAATTTTCACAAAAATGGTTTGTTGGTAATTTAACCAAACAAAGCGCAACAAATGAACTATGATATTTGCCTTTTAAATCAGCTTTGCTCATCTGTTCAATCCAACTATTCTTAACATGTGAAAAAGACAGTGATTTGCTGGCTGAATGTGGCCATCAGGGACCTTACATTGTACATTGTATATTAACTCACTATATATATATTTTTTTTCTCTTCACTAAAATGGGTTCAGGAAAATTGTTCTTGATTTCTCTTTGTCTCCGGTACATTAACAGTCATGTCCTGACCATTATTCTTTTCTTTATCACTTGCACAAAATCAACCCATCATTCATCTGTGTATGAAATAAGAGAGTCTGATTCTTAAAATGTGAATCACTTAGAAATGCTGAACGGACTATGCTGTTAGATACCACCTTGTGCTGTCTTTCATGCATAAACGTGTCTCCTTATCTTAGAACATCAGAATAGCTGTGGGGTTTTGTTACATACAATAATTATCTTTTGGATCCATGGTCGCAGGGCCCTTTTAAGAACATCTTGGGCCCCCGGGAACAGCAGTGCACCGGGGCCCCTATATATACAAAAAAAATATAATTATTATTATATATATGGGCCCTGCAGCCCAGGGGGGCCCTCCGGAGGCAGGAAAAAAAAACAAAAACCTGAAAAAAAAGAAGAAAATACTTACCTTGTGGTCAGCTGGCGATCCGGCACCCTCCCTGGTCTCCTCCTCCGTCGCGCTCCGCAATGGATGTCTGGCAGGGCGTGATGATGTCACGCTCAACATGCACTGCGAGCGCACTGATTCCCTCTGTCTCTGTGTTAGATCAGCACTTCCTGGTTTGTCACATGCTTGTGGCTGGGAGGCGGCATATTCTGTTCTGCAGTGTATATAAAGCTCACTCTCACAATCTAACAGTGTCAGAGCAACAGGTTTCCATATTCAGACTGACTCCCTGTTATTGCTGCTGTCCTTGGTTTTCTTGTGAATCCTCATAGGGAAGTGTTTCTGCCTGTTAAACCCTACTGTACCAGTCCTTGCTTGCTTTGACTTCTCTTCCTCAGATCCTGATTCTATACTGCGCTACTGCCTGTCTACCAGATTCCGGCCTGTTGTTAGACTTTCCTTTTGCATGCTGATTTTGTACCTCGCTACAGCCAGTGTACCAGTCTTCGGCTAGCTGACCCGAATTTTTTATTTCTCTCCGCTGTATTACACCTAGTGACTGCTCAGAAGGCCGCGACCTGTGTCTTCCGGCCGCTTAAGTCCATCCTGCCTTGCGGCGGTGCTTGGTGAAACACCAGGGAACACGTTAGACTTTGCGCCAGTGCTAAACCAGGCTAACATGTGCATCCATCTCCCCAGGGATCTCTGCGTTCGGACAATGAGACAATCGTTACATCCCGCTACTCCTGCAGGTGCGTCACCAACTGGGCAACCAAATAAAACCCCAAGAGGAGGCAAATATGAAGGACACATTGGAAATGTGCAGCTTTTTCCTCTATATGTTCCTTAGAGCATAGACCACTATGTTGATATACAATACAGTAGAGCTGCACGTTTACAAGTAGCTAAGTAACTTAATACTTTGGATGAAGTTATCAGTGATGAATACTGCTAGCTTCACTTTTGACATCAAAGACAATTTTTCCCTTCAATAATAGTGTTATATAAATTGCCTTAATCCTATACGTAATTGAAAACTGTTGAAAAAATGTCTTGGGAACACATCTTTAAAGTAACACAACAGATGTTGGCCCAGATGTTTGTTAAGAAATAATTTTCTATACTTACACATGATACTAAATAGAAACAAGAATTCATGATCTTGAGCTTTGTGTTCCTTTGTTTTTTTATTACATTTTATTAAGATGTGGAGAAAAGGAAAATATTTGGTTTGAGATGGTGTGTCCAACAGCTTAGACTTGTATGGGACGTTAAGCGAAGCAGTGGGAATCATAGATTAGGGTTCAAAATTGAAACCTCAATGTCATGTTCTTCTCACCAGTCACACAGTGTAACAGATGTAAAGTACATATCAACTTCCTCTGGGGAACCACAAAAAGTCGCGATTAGCAAAAAATAAACAGCAAATAAAAAAGCAATAAACTTAATAGAAATACAAACATATTTATGTTGTAAGAGAATCTCTAAGTTTATTTTCACTTCATGCTTATTTAAAGAGACAATATTTATATATTTGTACCCCCTAGGTTAGGTTTTCTGTATGCCCACCCTCACACTACCCCAACAGTGCGCCGTGGCCCTATTGCCTGCTGGGCCCCTTTAGTATAATTTTTTTTAGAATAAAGTAAATCATCCAATGGTTAAAAGTTTATAATAGCTAAATGATAAATTGTTATTATACAGGTACAGTATGCAAGCAATTATCTAGGACATTCAGGACTTTTCTGTGTTTTTCCTCAATTTGGAGAATTTTGCATCAATACTACTTTATTACGAACTCACCTGTCTTTTTCACACTCTAGTATTCCCTTTCTCATTAAATTGTGTAGCAGAGCTCCTCATAGTGACTGCAGGAGAAGACACTTGATAATTTTGTCAATATGGCAGCACGGTGTCCTAGTGGTTAGCACTTCTGCCTCACAGCTCTGGGGTCATGAGTTCAATTCCCGACCATGGCCTTATCTGTGTGTAGTTTGCATGTTCTCCCTGTGTTTGTGTGAGTTTCCTCCCACACTCCAAAAACATACTAGTAGGTTAATTGGCTACTATCAAAATTGACCCTAGTTTCTCTCTCTCTCTGTGTATGTTAGGGAATTTAGACTGTAAGTATGTGAGCAGCCTCGGACTGGCCTGCCGGGAAGCCGGGCTATCCACCGGCAGGCCCTGTCACATTTAAGCTCCGCCCCCCTCTATTGTTAGGGTGGAGCTTCCATGCGGCTGACTCCCGACGGCGACACTTGTGTTAAAGCCCATCTCTGCACTTGCGCGGTAGTGTGTTTTTTCAGTTTCAGCAGGGGAATGAAGAGACGGCCGACGAGGAGTTCCTGTTATCCAGCCGCCCAGAGGAGCAAAGTGCAGCACTCACCCGCCACAGAATCCAGCACACATCACTGACCGCACGCAGCGTCTCCATCGAACCCGCTGCCGCTCCGGGAACCGTTCACCATCCGACTTGCCTTGAACAGCCGCAGGCACACAGGGGGAGACCACGAGACTAGGCATCAGCAGTCTGCACCACAGAATCAGCTACCGAGTGCACTCACTTCTCAAACAAGGTAATTGCACCACTTACACGCACAGAGGATAACAGAAACACCGGGCGTTACACAGCCACCCCCGGCAAACACCAGCTGACAACCCGTCACAGCTACCTTGGACTTTTTTGATATCACTCACCAATTATTGTATACCTGCATCATTCATCTACTATTCATCCTTATTGATGTTATATTTGTTTATTAATCATTATTTAATATTCTTTTGTATTTGCTATTGTTACATGTTACAATTTCATTTCTGCAACATCCGGTTATCACGCAGTATCCACTGTGCATATACACAACTTTTGTGTACCACAGCTATCACATTATTTTACTATACCCCTTTGTACTTGAGTGCACTGTGGACCATTCCTTGTACAATTAACTAGGGGATTAGTTACCCCCGTTCACATCGCAGCCCGTACAATTACTGTCTTGTGCATCCGCCACCCCTCTCTTTTTGCCCAGAGGAGCAAGAATGAAGGATGCCAGAACTATGCACAGGTAAGTGCGCGCCCAAGGTAGCAGGCATAATAGAGTGTGAAGGGGGGGCCAAGGCAGCACGGCATGAAAGAGGGAGAAGGGGGGGCAAGGCAGCATGGCATGAAAGAGGGAGAAGGAGGGGGGGCCAAGGCAGCAGACATGACATAGGGAGAAGGGGGGCCAAGGCAGCATGGCATGAAAGAGGGAGAAGGGGGGGGCAAGGCAGCATGGCATGAAAGAGGGAGAAGGGGGGGGCAAGGCAGCATGGCATGAAAGAGGGAGAAGGGGGGGCCAAGGCAGCACGGCATGAAAGAGGGAGAAGGGGGGGCAAGGCAGCATGGCATGAAAGAGGGAGAAGGGGGGGCAAGGCAGCATGGCATGACAGAGTGTGAAGGGGGGGCAAGGCAGCATGGCATGAAAGAGGGAGAAGGAGGGGGGGCCAAGGCAGCAGACATGACATAGGGAGAAGGGGGGCCAAGGCAGCATGGCATGAAAGAGGGAGAAGGGGGGGGGCAAGGCAGCATGGCATGAAAGAGGGAGAAGGGGGGGCAAGGCAGCATGGCATGAAAGAGGGAGAAGGGGGGGCCAAGGCAGCACGGCATGAAAGAGGGAGAAGGGGGGGCAAGGCAGCATGGCATGAAAGAGGGAGAAGGGGGGGCAAGGCAGCATGGCATGACAGAGTGTGAAGGGGGGTCAAGGCAGCATGGCATGAAAGAGGGAGAAGGAGGGGGGGCCAAGGCAGCAGACATGACATAGGGAGAAGGGGGGCCAAGGCAGCATGGCATGAAAGAGGGAGAAGGGGGGGGCAAGGCAGCATGGCATGAAAGAGGGAGAAGGGGGGGGCAAGGCAGCATGGCATGAAAGATGGAGAAGGGGGGGGCAAGGCAGCATGGCATGAAAGAGGGAGAAGGGAGGGCCAAGGCAGCACGGCATGAAAGAGGGAGAAGGGGGGGCCAAGGCAGCATGGCATGAAAGAGGGAGAAGGGGGGGCAAGGCAGCATGGCATGAAAGAGGGAGAAGGGGGGGCAAGGCAGCATGGCATGACAGAGTGTGAAGGGGGGTCAAGGCAGCATGGCATGAAAGAGGGAGAAGGAGGGGGGGGGCCAAGGCAGCATGGCATGAAAGAGGGAGAAGGGGGGTCCAAGGCAGCATGGCATGAAAGAGGGAGAAGGGGTGGCCAAGGCAGCATGGCATGAAAAAGGGAGAAGGGGGGCCAAGGCAGCATGGCATGAAAGAGGCAGAAGGGGTGGCAAGGCAGCATGGCATGAAAGAGGGAGAAGGGGGGCCAAGGCAGCATGGCAGAGTGTGATGAAGGGGGGCCAGGAGAAGGGGTGAGCAAAAGTAGCAAGGAGGGCACAGTGTGTTCATAAGGAGGCACAGCATGGTGATGAAGGGGCACAGTAATGTGTGTGTGATGGCACAGTGGGCTTGTGGCAATGTAATGTGTGTGAGGTAGGTGGTGGCTAACTAATGGGTTATTTGTTTGTGGGATGATATTAGGGCAATTTAATTTTATAGTGGGGACTATTCATTTTAGATGGGGTGGTTTGTGGACTATTAATTGAATGTGGGGCTGAGTTTGAGGAGCATGAGGTTTATTTATTAAATGTAAATATGAATTATTTAATGGCAGTGACGGTTGCGGGAAATAGGTATATTTATTATACGTAAATGCTTTTAATTTATTGCTGGGCTTGTTTGGAGGAGGGAGATAGGTTTATTTATTAAATGTGAATACTATTATTTTAATGTTGGGGCTGGAGGAAGGCCTAAGTATCAATTAAGGGTCCGATTGATTTAACGCCGGGGCTGGTTGTAATTTTCTAAATGTACCCATTTTTTTTTCCAAATAGGGCCCCCAACATTCCGGGATCAAGACAAGTCGCAACTAAAGAAACCAGCAGCCACAGGTGGTGACAAGAACAGGTAGGACAGTCTGTCAAATGTTCTGATTCTAGTGGGACAATCCCGATTTTTGGTGACTGTTCTGCCCAATCTAAAGGGCAGGTCAAGACTGTGTACTATTTATATACACACTGCATTCTTTATATACTACACTATGGTGCTAGCTGTCCTTCGTGGGCTGTCCAGTCCCCCTCTAGTGTCTGGTCTCACATCTATGATGGCTGGCCACACCCCCTCTGGTGGGCCCCTAGCGTTGCAGTCCCCCGGTGGGCCCTTCATGCCCCAGTCCAACACTGTATGTGAGTGAATTCTCTGTACAGCGCTGGGGAATCAGTGGCTCTATATAAATAAATGGTGATGATGATGATGATGCTGTCACATTTCCTACACTGGAAATGTTGGCAGTTAACCTTTCAACATGAAAATATCGGCAGGCTGAATGCCGACCATTCCATTCTGGGGACAGCTTGCAAATGTTGACAGCGTGATTGTCAATCACAATTCCGACATTGAAAGCACAAGGCCACCAATTAGCGTGCCGACATTTTCATGTCAACAGCTTAACTGCCAACATTTCCAGTGTTGGCATTTAGTACCCAACCCATTATGACTGTATATATGGCATGGCCAAGAGATAACATTTGTATTTTCATTCTGTTTTTTTGGATAACAGTTTTTGGGATAAGGGATCTCATACTTGTACATTATGTGCACGATTCACGTTCGGAGGCATCCTGCGCGCAACTTGCATTTAAAAGAAAAGCTCGGAACTTAAGCATAGTTACGGATTTAAATCTAGGTGGATCTCAAGATACGTTTCCATTTGAATCTAGGTGTAAATACACGCTGCCTAAATGTTACAGAATGCAGAATACGCACATGCATGTGTGCAATATAGGGTCACATCAGAACGCATACAAAACAAATTCTATTATAAAATATATGAATAACTCCAAATAGTATAATTATTAATAAAAATATGGATTGTTTAAAAAAGAAAAAAAAAAACAGTATTTGTGTTTACATTAAACACATAAATCATGATGTTCTTAATGCGTACTGTACATACAATGTGTTTTTATGGTCTATCTTACATGCATACAGTTTTTCTGTGCTAGTTAGGGGCACGCAGAGTGTAGTTGCCAATACAAAGACTGCACTACGTCAGTCATCACTGTCAGTCTGTGCTTAGACCTGTCCTGTATCTGGTGAAAATCATACAACTGAAACAACTAAACTTACAAGAAACCCAGGACTTGAATTTGCTGCCCCTGTGCCAGAGCATCCTCGGCACGCCTTATTGTACATTGCCTATGTCATACTTGCCAACTCTTCCGGAATGTCCGGGAGACTCTCAAATTCCAGATAGGTCTCCCAGACACCAGGGAGAGTAGGGCATGGCAGTTATATTGCAGTTGAAATCTGAGTATTTTTTTTATCAAAGACTAATTTTAAAAAGTGGTTACTGGTTTCGGTTAGTCAGCCATAATAATGCCTGAAAAACAAAGTGCAAAGATGCATAAACAATATAAAACAAACATAATTAATTATGCAAATGCCAGTGTTAGAATGACTGGTAGGCATATTGAGCAGCTGAATATATGTGTGTGGATTTTAGCTTATAGGAACTTGAATAAATTAATCCATTAATTACATGAATCATCAGTAAGTTAGTCTAGTTCTAAAATTTAAAAGGATAGATAGATAGATAGATAGATAGATAGAAGAGTAGTTATTGCTTGTGCAAAACTGTCTTTACTTCAGTTAACAAGGACAAGAAAAAGAACAAAGCGTGCCAAAAAGAAAATTTGCAGATGGGAGTATCTGATGCTCAGTCTCAGCAGCAATATTTGGAAAACCTGCACTGGATTTTGCAGGTGGAGATTAAGGTTGAAAAACCAACCTCTTGCTTTATATGGCCAGGGAAGAGTTCAAGTACATGGGGAAACTATTTTTAAATCTAGAGAAGAAAACCCCTGGCTTAGAAAAGGAATGTGGAACTTAAAGCAACAGTGTGATAAAAGGATAAAAGTCTATAAAGCTGTTTTTGAATCCTTAAACGGGGAATTGTATTGTATTGTAATTGGAAAAGTCACCTGAGGAAAGAGGAAAAGAAGTGAAAGCTCATAAAAAGACTGCAAAATAGAATGCAGCAGAGAAAGAGCAAGAAATTGCTGTTTTGAAACAACAACATGGTTCAGCAAGAGATGCACAAATAAAGAGAGTCTAAAGAAATGTGTGGAGTGTAATTTAGAGAGGGTTTATCTGGCTACAAAAAGCATGAAGAGTTTGAATGATTGCTCCATAAGGAAAATACTCTTTCTTCTAGATATGCTTAGGAACACAATCACGCTGAAGCAGACGCTCTCAATAATGATTCGGGATCAGGTGGTAGGGTCTCTTTGTGGTGAGCTTACCTTGGGCGTCTGCGCTTGGCGGGAGTGTCTTAGGGGTCGGTGCTGCCGTTACGGATTCTTCGGATGTTCCGGTTTCCGAATTCGTTGTTTGCCTTCTTGTTTTTGCCGTGGCGCAACCTGGGGAAAGAGAAGAAAAAGAAAAAACGGAAAAGAAGGGAGGGAGAGGGGGGGGAGGGGGGAGGTAGAGGTGGTATGTAGGGAACACGGTAGATATGGTACCACCAATATACTTTTGGGGCTTTAAATGTTATAGCTCTTTTGCTGGTGTTGTTTTATAGCTTTTTGCACTGTATATTGGGGTGGATTGGTACCTTCTGTGTAGGGTGTGATTAGTGTATCTGTAGGGGTGTTAAGAGCTCTTGGTTGGCTAGAGCTGTAAAATAGAGGCACTTAGTGTTATGATAGCCTCTAATTGGTAATTATTATGTGCTGAGGTGTGCTTTTAAAGTGTTGGGCAGATGTTGTGTGCAAGATTACAAATCTAGGTTTAAGTGTTATGGATTATAGGTGTGTAGCGAGATATAAAGTGTTTGACTTTTGCTTAGATAGCTCTTATAAGAGCAGTTGGATGTTCGTCAGCCTTTTCCTCTCTCTGGTCTCCCGTTTGGCGCTAATTATTAAGAGCTGATTTGTAGCGTGTACCGAGCGGTGGCTTGACTGGGACCGAGCGGGTGCTGCTAGTTCACCTGAGGTGCTTCCGCCGGACTTCCGGTGTAGTTGGAGCGCACTCTGCGTTCCACTGCAGGTTTTGCCGGTACTTGTTCTTCTGTCTCAGCGTCAAATCCTGGAGAGTCTGCAAGGGATGTTTCTCCAGGGGCAGAGGTGAGTGTGCATAGATACTTGTGCGGGGTGTCGTTATGTCCAACGCGTTTCGTCCTTAGACTTCGTCAGGGATGTGGTTGTGCTTCTGTTTTCTTGCGTTTTTAAACTGTTCTGATTTAACCTGTGATCTTCCGGAAGGGGAGGGGATGTGGGGGCGGGAGGAGGGATACAGGGGGGGGGGGGGGGGGGAAGTTATCTGACGGGCGGACTGGGGGTTAAAAATATTAAGGTGATAAGTATTGGTCCTATCTTCTAGCTCTCAATAATGAGGTCAAAGCTGTGGCCTTGGCATTCTCTTTGAAAGACGCTTCCTAAACTAATGCAGATTTAGAAAAACTCAATAATCAGCTGCTTGATGAGAGAAGGGAAAATGTATAAATACTAAGGGTGACACTGTCCAAATGTGTGAACCTCAAATCCAAGTCCTCAAAGAGAACACTGCTGCTAAACATGGTCCAGTTGTCAGGTTGTTTAAAGTCCGGGGAGCTTGGCCACATTAAAACCAAGTGCACTAGACTCCACAAGCCTATAAACCCTTCACTTGCCCGGGCTGGGCCTTTTTTTTTTCAAGTTGTTATTCCCGAAGTTCTGCAACCAGTGGTCCCTCTTTAATTAAAGTGACTTTAGAGAGGGCCTGATTAAAGTTTCGGCCACCCTAAACTAATAGGCTTATAGCACCCCCCTCATCTTCTGCACCAGGCTAATACACGGTAGGTAAAAAAAACTTGTACTTAATATAAAATCCAGCTTCCTTCACCCCCCTCCACCAAGGTTTATGTTCCAGTGTTTTCAAAAACTCAGCTCCAATTGGCTTTTTAAAATGGGTCACGTTAATTTTGCCACTCATTTAATTTTCATTAAAAACAGAACTATATAGCAGAACGGAGGCATGAACGAGCGCTACTGAATCAAAGATGTCTCACTGTATTCAGTTTTTATCATGGGAAAATGTCAAGGTTAAAACCTTACTACATTTTTCTTTCATGTTTTCTTTTTAATTTGACGAAAAACTATTCTCTTATATTTTAAAATGAATTTCAGTTTATACTTCTCACTGTCACAATTTTGCACCGCCAAAAATGTTGTGCCCCCCCAAAAACCCTCACATCCTAGCCTGCAGTCTAGTCAGCCTATTGGGTAATCAGGACCTGGCTGTACAGGTGAAAATAAGATTGTCCTGGTGGTCATGGACTCTGGGATTGAGCTTACACGGGTCTCCTGCCCTGTCCTGTCTGGAGCCAAGAACTTGTGGTTGCCCAGGGTCAAAGTGTTTTGCGCACAGGGAGCAACCAAAATATTTCAAAGGCATCTCTCGGCCATGAAATTTAAAGACCAAACCGTGAAGGTAGCAGCTGCCACAACCCCTAAGTTACCTTTTTCTTGGATGAGACTTCCCAATATTCCCTAAGGTTCTTTTTGGACAAGAGCTTACAGTAAATACAGTTAATCAACTTCAAGCCTTGAGAATAAACAACCCAAAAGGCATCACAAAGAATAAAAGTCAAGGGTGTCGTTGGTTGCCCAGACCAAAGCAGCCAATAGCAGCTCTAGCTGTTGAGAGCATGGAGGAACCTGCCATGTCTACAGATGAAGGTATAGAATGGTCTGACTTTCCAGAACTGTTGCCTTTGCAGAACTTTGCATGTGACCAGTTAAATGATGTGACTTTACAACATGTCTTTACATTGGCTAATAATGTTGGTGATAATGCAAAACCTGTCATCTCAGTAGACTGTATGTCATTGTTTGCTATTAAAAATAATGTGTTGTTTAGAAAAGATACTGTGAAGGTAGAGAAAGGTAGAACAATTAATAATTCCACAGGTTCATGTTAGAGATGAGCGCACTCGGATTTATGAAATCCGAGCCCAACCGAACGTTGCTGATCCGAGTCGGATCCGAGACAGATCCGGGTATTGGCGCCAAATTCAAATCTGAAACTGAGGCTCTGACTCATAATCCCGTTGTCGGCTCTCGCGATACTCGGATCCTATAAATTCCCCGCTAGTCGCCGCCATCTTCACTCGGGCATTGATCAGGGTAGAGGGAGGGTGTGTTAGGTGGTCCTCTGTCCTGCTATATCTCGTGCTGTTCAGTTCAGTGCTGTGCTGTGCTCAGTCCAGTGGTGCTGTGTGGCTGCTCGTGCAAAGGCAGGCAACATTGTGTATTACAGGCTTTAATAAGAGGCACAACGCTGACAACATATTAGAGAAACTGAGGGAAATTATCTCCCAGTGGCTTATCCCACTTAGACTCTCATGGGGATTTGTGGTGTCAGACAATGCCAGTAACATTGTGCGGGCATTAAATATGGGCAATTTCCAGCACGTCCCATGTTTTGCCCACACCATTAATTTGGTGGTGCAGCATTACCTCAAGAGTGACAGGGGTGTGTAGGAGATGCTTGCGGTGGCGCGCAAAATTGCTGGACACTTTCGGCATTCAGCCAGTGCCTACCGCAGACTAGAGGCACATCAAAAAAGCATGAACCTGCTCTGCCATCACCTTAAACAAGAGGTTGTGACGCGCTGGAACTCGACCCTCTATATGCTGCAGAGGATGGAGGAGCAGCAAAAGGCCATTCAGGCCTACACAGCCACCTACGACATAGGCAAAGGAGTGGGGATGCGCCTGAGTCAAGCGCAGTGGAGAATGATTTCCGTGTTGTGCAAGGTTCTGCAGCCATTTGAACTTGCCACACGAGAAGTCAGTTCCGACACTGCTAGCTTGAGTCAGGTCATTCCCCTGATCAGGCTGTTGCAGAAGCAGCTGGAGAAAGTGAGGGAGGAGCTGGTAAGCCATTGCGATTACACCAAGCATGTAGCTCTTGTGGATGTAGCCCTTCGTACGCTTTGCCAGGATCCGAGGGTGGTCACTCTTTTAAAGTCAGAGGAATACATTCTGGCCACCGTGCTCGATCCTCGGTTTAAAGCGTATGTTGTGTCTCTGTTTCCGGCGGACACAAGTCTACAGCGGTGCAAAGACCTGCTGGTCAGGAGATTGTCCTCTGAAGAGGACCGTGACATGCCAACAGCTCCACCCTCATTTTCTTCCACATCTATGGCTGCAAGGAAAAAGCTCAGTTTTCCCAAAAGAGGCGCTGGCGGGGATGCTGATAACATCTGGTCCGGACGGAAGGACCTGCCAACCATTGCAGACATGTCTACTCTCGCTGCATTGGATGCTGTCACAATAGAAAAAATTGTGGATGATTACTTTGCTGACACCATCCAAGTAGACATGTCAGACAGTCCATATTGTTACTGGCAGGAAAAAAAGGCAGTTTGGAAGCCCCTGTACAAACTGGCTCTATTTTACCTGAGTTGTCCCCCCTCCAGTGTGTACTCGGAAAGAGTTTTTAGTGCAGCGGGGAACCTGGTCAGTGAGCGGCGAGGGAGGTTGCTTCCTCATAACGTTGAAAAAATTATGTTCATAAAAATGAATAATCAATTCCTCAATGAAGTACAGCACTGCCCTCCAGATAGTACAGAGGGACCTGTGGTTGTGGAGTCCAGCGGGGACGAATTGATAATGTGTGATGAGGAGGAAGTACACACTGTAGGGGGAGAGGAATCAGAGGTTGAGGATGAGGACGACATCTTGCCTCAGTAGAGCCTGTTTAGTCTGTACAGGGAGAGATGAATAGCTTTTTTGGTGTGGGGGCCCAAACAAACCAATCATTTCAGCCAAAGTTGTTTGGTAGGCCCTGTCGCTGAAATGATTGGTTTGTTAAAGTGTGCATGTCCTATTTCAACAACATAAGGGTGGGTGGGAGGGCCCAAGGACAATTCCATCTTGGAACTTTTTTTTTTGCATTATATGACCAAACAACAGTCGTTTGCCATGTTCAAAAAGTAAAACCAAATTTAAACAAATTCAAGAAATTAAACCAAAAGTAAAATGCCCTGTCATAATTTAAAACAAGAGGTATTGACGTGCTCCAAAACTACTGTATTGTTGTTTATATTTTATAAACACTACACTTGAAAGCTTGAGTCTTTCAATAAAAAAGTAACTGTCCATTGCACGAATATTTGCAACAGGGACAATTTTAGGGTTAAGAAAGTCAACTAATAACACTTCGACGCTGTCTGTCTTTATAAACACTACACTTGGAAGTTGGAGGAGGTATTGTGGCCCCGGCACCAAATTTACTACCGGGGCCACTCCACTGTGCAGTCCATATTTAGGTGTATCAGATATTAAACAACGGTGACAGTTGATGCCCAATTTTTTAATTATATTGTTGGCGCTGTAAAAAATTGTGTTCCGCGCACACCACACTACGCAGTCCATACCCTTTTTTGGTGGAATTCTGACCCGTGGAGGGTTTTTTAATTATATTGTGGCCTCGGTACCAAATTGTGTACCGGGGCCACCACACTATGCAGTCAAGATAGATAGATGCGTATCATAGATAAAGTACATTCAGTGGTGTGGGGCAAATTGAAAAATATTCAAAATGCACTGACATTATCAAAAACAAGAGGTTTTCACACACTGAAACTCCAACATGTATATGATGGAGAGGATGGAGGAGCAGCCGTATGTGCAGTGTAATGCAGACCTGTTGAAGGTTTTTTATATATTTTATTGTGGTGCCCAGTGCCCACTACTCTACGCAGTCCAGATACTATTTTTGGGTGTAATTCTGACCTGTTGAAGGTTTTCTATATATTATATTGTGGTGGCCAGTGGCCAGTCCTCTATGCAGTCCAGATACTATTTTTGGGTGTAATGCAGACCTGTTGAAGGTTTTCTATATATTTTTTATTGTGGTGCCCAGTGCCCACTACTCTACGCAGTCCAGATACTATTTTTGGGTGTAATTCTGACCTGTTGAAGGTTTTCTATATATTATATTGTGGTGGCCAGTGGCCAGTCCTCTATGCAGTCCAGATACTATTTTTGGGTGTAATGCAGACCTGTTGAAGGTTTTCTATATATTTTTTATTGTGGTGCCCAGTGCCCACTACTCTACGCAGTCCAGATACTATTTTTGGGTGTAATTCTGACCTGTTGAAGGTTTTCTATATATTATATTGTGGTGGCCAGTGGCCAGTCCTCTATGCAGTAGAGATACTATTTTTGGGTGTAATGCAGACCTGTTGAAGGTTTTCTATATATTATATTGTGGTGGCCAGTGGCCAGTCCTCTACGCAGTCCAGATACTATTTTTGGGTGTAATTCTGACCTGTTGAAGGTTTTCTATATATTATATTGTGGTGGCCAGTGGCCAGTCCTCTACGCAGTCCAGATACTATTTTTGGGTGTAATTCAGACCAGTTGATGGGTTTTTAATTGTATTGTGGGGAACACTCCTCTACGCAGTCCAGAAAGATACCTCGTTGCAAGGTTTTGTACTAAAAAAAATAAATTATTGTGAGGTGTTAGGTGTTCAGAATAGCCTTTAAATTAGTGGAAATTATTGTTATTGGATGTTATTGAGGTTAATAATAGCGTAGGAGTGAAAATAAGCCCAAAAACTTGATTTTTTAACTTTTTATGCTTTTTTCAAAAAAAATCCGAATCCAAAACCTTTCGGCAGGTGTTTTGTGAAACAAATCCGAACCCAAAACTTCGAGAAAATCCGGATCCAAAACACAAAACACGAGACCTCAAAAGTCGCCGGTGCACATCCCTAGTTCATGTGCCCTTAGTGTTAAAAACTGCACACGCTCAGGTGGGTGGTAGACATTTAGGGGAAGATAGAACTAGAGAACAAGTTCTATGCAGATTGTACTGGCCCAGAGCCCACCTAGCCATAAAATGACTCTGTAGGGCTTGTACTGTGTGCCAGAAAACCCATCCCACTGTCACAGTACAGCCAAAGTTAAAAAGCCTTGCAAGAGACCTTTTGCAAAAATAGGAGGCCATGAGTTGAGATAGAAAGAAGACAAGTTGCTTTAAAATAGTGTTCTCAATCATCGACAGGATAAGGTCCAAGTTTGTGTGCTGGTAGGTGTGGTTGTGAGGACACTTAAAATGTCAATGGAACCTGCCTTGTCTCGGGCCTTAAAACAACAGGTGAAAAAAAAATGATATGCCGGAATTTGGATGTCTTTGCTTTCATTTCGGAGCATACCCCTTTAAGTGTACTTAATATTGTAACTTCATTGGGAGATAACAGGATTGTATGTTTTGATGATTAATATGACCAGTTATTTAAGGACTACCAGTGTGGCATTGGTCCTGTGCTCAAGTTCAACAAAGTGGTCACAAAATGAACTGGTAGTAGGTATTTGACTACTGTACTTTTTCACCAGGCAGGTGTCAGTGTTCCTTGTTTTGAGAATAAAGTTGGAGACTAAAGTAACAAGGAAAAATTTTCTTTTCAGAAATGCTGTGAACAAGTTGTTGAGGCCACATACAGCCTATGCGCCTGCTTAGATGACATTGTGATTTATAATCCGGGCTGGAAGTCATACTTAAGTAAGGTGGAGTCGGTCTTAGCTTCTTTAAGGTCAGCAGGCTTAACAGGTGATCCAGGGAAATGTGTGTTTGCAGTGACAAGTCAAATACTTGGGCTATGGGATGGGTTTAATCAAACCACAGTTGGATAAACTGAAGCCAGACAGGAATTGTCCGAGACAAGAAAAGAAATCACATTTGCAAGCCTTTTAAGGCTTAGTGGACTGTTATAGAGGGATTTTGTCACTAGAGTGGCTGCACTCACTGATTTAATGAAAAAGTGTTGTCCGGACAAGTTATTGTGGTCTGAACTCACAGAAATTTATTGGTTAGACTTGTCTTTTTTTTTTGTTCCTCTACAGCACTGCAGGCACCTGACCTTAACAGAAGGTTCTTTCTCCAAACTGATGCTTCTGGGGCCAGTTTAGGTGCCGGGTTGTCACAAGAGAACGATGGAGTAGAGAACCCGATTCTGTATGTAAACCATAAGTTACTTTGTCGAGAGCAGAAATACACTACTGTGGAAAGGGAGTGCCTCACAATCAAGTGGGCTACAAAGTACTCCGATATTATCTGTTGGGAAGAGAATTTAACAGGCCATGCACCATTACTGTAGATGCAGAACAACCAGGAGGTAAATGTCAAGGCAACCAGCTGGTTTTAGGCACTGCAACCTCTCAGATTGATAGTAGAATATAGGGATTTTGCACAAAAATATAGATGTATTGTCATGAAAATTTGTCTGTGCCACCTTACTTGCCAACGCTAGGGGGAGGGATATGTGACAAAGGGATGGTCTGCCACAGGTCTCTAAGAGAAAAGTTAGGTATTCAGCTGACAGTCTGCAGGGCAAGGCTGCAGGCAGTTTTACACATTTGTACAGCACTGCATCTAGCTTATAGATATACAGGTAGAGGACATATGTGTGACAAAGTAAAGTATAGATTGTTTTTTTGTGGTGGCTTGTATGTAACCTTCTTTCCCAGTTAATAGCAGCTGACAGAGTGTGTCTGCAGTGAGGCTAATCAAACAGAGCACCTGAAGAGAGCTTATCTTTAAAGATCAGGTGGATGTGGAAGTGTCATCTGTCTGTCAAACTAAGGGATAATGTGTGTGTTAGGCTGTCGGTCTTATAATAAGCTTGCAGAACTAGCAAATAGGTCTTCACCTATAGCAGCCGCCTTTCCCGTAGAGCTTTATGTGCTAACAGGTACTCAGATGCCCCCAGGTCTTAACTCCAGATGTAGTGCAAGTTTATTAACAACACCGCAATGGCAGGGCCGGAGGAGGCTTTACAGATGGCAATGGATCGTTAGACATAAGCTGAGGTCAGGGGTCCGAAGCAAGCAGAGAAGTCAAATAACACGCCAAAAGGCCAGGGTCACCAGCACAAAAGCAGAGTCCAGAAACAGAGCAAAGGGTCACAACAGGAGGTCTAATAGCAGAGGGGCAGAGTATCCACAGCAACATAGGGACAAACAGGAACAGGACAGAAGCAGGTCAGGAACAGACAGAATCCACGCTATAACCGGCAGGGAGGCTAAGCCCTCCCTGCCTTAAATACTCAAGACAGCCAATCAGGAACAGAGAATGAAATGGCATAATATGTCCCCCATGTGTGGCTTAATGAATGTAATAAATGCTTACAGCCCGCAGGCTTAGTAGAAGTCTTGAGCACTCGCCGAAAAACTGACAGCTCAGCGTCTGGCCGTTATCCTATCAATGGTCAGGCCGAGAACTGTAAGTGACATCCTGGTCATCATGTAGATAGCCGGGGCGCCAGGGACAGAAGGGAGAGAGTTACGGCGGTGCCCGAGGACGCCGCGGCTCGTAACAGTGTGTAAAATATGTATTGTGTTATGTGGTGCCACCGATACCAAACGACTTGGATTGGGACTAAACAGGAGGTCGGTAGTTCAATAGATAGATAGATAGATAGATAGATAGATAGATAGATAGATAGATAGATAGACAGACAGATAGATAGATAGATAGATAGATAGATAGATAGATAGATAGATAGATAGATAGATGTGACATGAGAGTATATTGCAATGTTTTTAGATGACATTGCTCCTTTTCACAGACTTTTGGCTTTCTATAACAACACTGTTGATTTAAAAAGAGGAAATCAAGTCACATACTCTTAAATGAAATAGCGCACTGCTGCACAAAGCCCTAGAATGCTCACTAATAAAATCATATGAAGAACGAGCATATGTTCTGTTAAAATCAAATCCTTCCCAGTCAAATGTACTTATTTACTGCCACTTGCTGGGAAACACTCTGGTTGTCAGATACATGTAGTACATACATAATGACACTTGCATGCAGCCTGTACAGAAGAGATGTGTTAGATAAGACGCATAAAGTATGTATGAAAGGAAAAATATTAACTCTGTTATATTTTAAAAATCATGTACAATATTGCCAATATTATATATTACATATATTGTATTATCCTCATATGTTCTACTTTATATTTGCAAACAACTACTTGACATAACACTGTGCATTTTATTCTGTGACCAGACCAATCTGTTGTTTGTATTAGCTAAACTAAGAAACAACAATATTTTCATTTGTTAGGGTGCCCACATACATATACACATATACACATATACACACATACATATACATATACACATATACACGCATACATATACACATATACACATATACACACATACATATACATATACACATATACACATGTACACACATATATATACATATACACACATACATATACATATACACATATACACACACAAGTTAACCCGTGCATGATACTCATGCATTCTAGTCAAATCAAGCTACTTAAGGTGTTAAAAAGGTTCTTGTCATGCATTTGGGCCTAGCCCAGGCCTCCTCAGGGGAAGAGCCATACTTCCCGACGCAAGCGCCCCTTTTTAACGTGGTTTTGTCCACATGTCACCACCTCATCCTTTTTGCTGACTTCTTAGGAAAGCGTCAGTATTAGTTTTTTGCTGACTTGTCAGTAGAGCGTGAGTAGTAATTTTTGGCGACTTGTTAGGAAGGTGTGAGTAGTAATAGTAGGTGTTTGCCAATTTGTTAGGAAGGCGGGTAGCACAGTAATATACTACACATGTGTGTTCATGAGGTAAAATTACCTCACGAAAATGATTTTGAGCCCTCAACTCGTAAATTTAGCCTTTACTACCCCTCCCACGGGGGGAAGGGGGTATGATGGAAGTTAACTGACTTCACTATTCTAATTTTTTTGTCAAATAATGTCAGTATACCAAATTTCAGGTCATTCGGATGAGCCCTTTCTGAGAAAATAGTTTTTTCCACACATACACACGCCGCTACACATGCAGGGGCGGATCTAGAAAATGTTTGTTCCCCGGGGGGATGTTAGGGCGGGGCAATTTAGGCCCCGCCCCCTTTCCGACTTCTGAGGCTGCCGGGGGCTGCACAGTATGTGCAGCTCCGCTCGGCAGTGACAGGCAGGGACAGTGTGCTGCCCGGCTGCTCTGATTGTGTTTAAAACACAATCAGAGCAGCCGGGCAGCACACTGTCACTGCCAAACGGACCTGCACATACTGTGCAGCCGTCGGCAGCAAACCCCTGCTAGGGGGGGTCGATTGCCCCGATCGCACCCCCCTGGATCCGCCACTGTACACATGTGTGTTCATGAGGTAAAATTACCTCACAAAAATGAGTTTCACCCCTCAACTCGTCAATATACCAAATTTCAGCCCTTTTTGAGGTTTTTTTTCCACACACACTAAGAATTTAGTAGGTCAGTTAACCCGTGCATGATACTCATGCATTCTAGTCAAATCAAGCTACTTAAGGTGTTAAAAAGGTTCTTGTCATGCATTTGGGCCTAGCCCAGGCCTCCTCAGGGGAAGAGCCATACTTCCCGACGCAAGCGCCCCTTTTTAACGTGGTTTTGTCCACATGTCACCACCTCATCCTTTTTGCTGACTTCTTAGGAAAGCGTCAGTATTAGTTTTTTGCTGACTTGTCAGTAGAGCGTGAGTAGTAATTTTTGGCGACTTGTTAGGAAGGCGTGAGTAGTAATAGTAGGTGTTTGCCAATTTGTTAGGAAGGCGGGTAGCACAGTAATATACTACACATGTGTGTTCATGAGGTAAAATTACCTCACGAAAATGATTTTGAGCCCTCAACTCGTAAATTTAGCCTTTACTACCCCTCCCACGGGGGGAAGGGGGTATGATGGAAGTTAACTGACTTCACTATTCTAATTTTTTTGTCAAATAATGTCAGTATACCAAATTTCAGGTCATTCGGATGAGCCCTTTCTGAGAAAATAGTTTTTTCCACACATACACACACACTAACACACGCCGCTACACATGCAGGGGCGGATCTAGAAAATGTTTGTTCCCCGGGGGGATGTTAGGGCGGGGCAATTTAGGCCCCGCCCCCTTTCCGACTTCTGAGGCTGCCGGGGGCTGCACAGTATGTGCAGCTCCGCTCGGCAGTGACAGGCAGGGACAGTGTGCTGCCCGGCTGCTCTGATTGTGTTTAAAACACAATCAGAGCAGCCGGGCAGCACACTGTCACTGCCAAACGGACCTGCACATACTGTGCAGCCGTCGGCAGCAAACCCCTGCTAGGGGGGGTCGATTGCCCCGATCGCACCCCCCTGGATCCGCCACTGTACACATGTGTGTTCATGAGGTAAAATTACCTCACAAAAATGAGTTTCACCCCTCAACTCGTCAATATACCAAATTTCAGCCCTTTTTGAGGTTTTTTTTCCACACACACTAAGAATTTAGTAGGTCAGTTAACCCGTGCATGATACTCATGCATTCTAGTCAAACCAAGCTACTTAAGGTGTTAAAAACTCCCCACTGTCACCCCCGGCAACCACCAACCACTCCCAACTGTCACTTCTCCTTCAAGAAATATATAGGTCAGTGTATAACTCTGCCCAGCAGGTTGCGCTGCAGCTTGTTTTTTTTTTCCACACACGCCACTAGGCATTTATATAGTAGATACATATACATATACATATACATATATACATATACACATATATATATATATATATATATATATATAAATCATTGCTCTGTTGGTCTGGTTATGCATTCGGACACCCCTGCACCCATTGGGATGAAACCAACGCGAGTTGGTTCCTGATCAGGTTTTAAGAGAGTTAGGGTCCTGGTCGCACCTCTCGTTGGTGTATGCTGGCCAGAACTTTTACCCGGTGAGCTTGTTCTTAGCCTGTATTCATACACCCCTGCACCAATTGGGCTGAAACCAACGCAAGGTGGTCCAGATTGATCCTAGCCAGGTTTTAAGAGTGTTAGGTCTGGTTGAACCTCCCGTTGGTGTACACTAGTCAGAACTTTGACCCAGAGAGCCTGTTCTGAGCCTGCACTCCTGTACTGATTAGGTTGAAACCAACGGGAGGTGGTCCAGTTGGATCCTAGCCAGGTTTTAGGGGGGTTAGGGTCCCAGTCAGACCTCCTGTTGGTGAATGCTGTCCAGAACTTTTACCCAATTTTAGGTGACTTTTCTAATTTACTGGCTTGTCCATGCACTCCTGCAATTTTTGTATTTAACAATTTAAAACACAGTTTTCTTACTTTTATTTATGACTTATTGCCATCAGAGTAGTATTATGACAGAGCTCTGTTAAGCTGGCTGCATTGAATACAGTTTAATGCAAAAAGTACATTTATGTTATATTCCAAAGCAACATAAACAAATAACCCTGCCTGCTGATATAAAGACGTGGAAAGGAACAGTAATGTATTTTTGCAGGAAAGTTTGGTACATGTGACTAAATTAGTCATTAGCCATCTCAAGACCGAAACCCCCTTCAAGGTTTGGATCTAAGCCCATTGAACATGCATACTAAGATAAACTTGTGTATTGTTCCAAAATAAATGAAATACAATAAATTATAGGTGAGTTTTCGGTCTGTGTATTGTTCTGGAAAGGAAGTCACGTTATATCACTGCAAAATGCAGTATTGGCGTTATGTTCTGGTTAGTGGAACAGAATCTTAATGTTCACTCAAATTTGAATATTAGGCAATTTGTTACTGCAAAGTGCTATTTATATCTTCAACGATTTATCATTTAATGAGCAGCCAATAAATTTAAATTAGTATCTTGTTTTCTGCTCAGGTGAGCTGAGAATCCCATTTGAGCGATGCAGGGGTTTGTGAATGCCTAAACATGTGCTTAATATTAGCTAATAGCCAGAAAATCGTTAGTTTTTTCTGACAATATTCACCACAGATATCATGAAATAATGTATGGAATACGCAGTGTTTAAGATTTCTTTTACTGCAGGATGTGTGGCAGGTTAAACGTAGATTTCTTGTTAAATAATTTAATATATGATTAAACAAATAAAAGTTTGCAATATAATTTCCCTGTAAAGCAATTCATTGACCAACTTAAATACTATAAAGTGCTAATTATAATTAATGTTGTTTAATTATTTTAATTGTTATATTGTGTTTGACTGTTTTAAGCTAGAGTTCCTTGATCAGATGACTCCGCTGCCATCTTGTGTATATAATCTCTGCATGGGTAATACATTTTCATACATTATACCCACCCAACATTTTTTTGACTATGCTCCCTTGCTCCCTGATCTCATGCAGGATACACCACATTAACCACCTTCTGTCATCTTCACTAATCAGCCAAGCATTGACACAGGGAGTAATGTGAGAGTATAAAACAATGAATAATTAAAGGTACAAATATATGTCTGAAATTCCTTAAAAAGCTATAACTACAGATATGAGAACTACGCCCATGATATGAGTCGAAGAAAATACAAGTTTTTCCCATGAGAAAATAGGATGCACGACTAAAAACAATGCCTGAAGGACATTATGCAGTATTGGACAAAGGATATTGCCTAATATGTTTATTATTGGAAAGAAATAATTGCTGAGCTAAAGAGATTTCCTTATATGAACTTGTTTTTAACCAGTTAATGCTTAAGCTTAAGTATAAATAAATGAACAGTCTGGGAAGACCCTCAGAGCTGATTCTGAAATTACAACTACTTGTCTGTGTTTCATTTCATCCCTCTCCGGTCGACAGTATTGCTACTGAAAGGAAATCAGGTTATCAGAGATTGATAATAGGGGCACAAAGCCTCGTTACCCCCATAATAAACCATGCAAATAAGTTCTTACAAAGAGTCACTCATACAAAGCCAATCCCAGACCCCGGCCATGGCCCAGGGCAAGCAAGCACTACTCAGGGCATTCATGATGGAAACCTATTACAGCAGGCAGCAATCAGTGAAGGCTTTACCAAACGACTGACTTATAATAATGTGATTGATTATTACATTTTAAAAACGTGCATTTTAAACTGGTCAGTAAGGGACATTGACAAATATGCAAATCAAAGCGCAACTGCAGTCTTGGGATGTTACTTGCCTACTTTTACCTGAATTCACCCATTTTATAGGGAAGTGCACAGATTTACATGCCAAGGTGGCAGCACCTCAAAATGTAGCTTCTTCTATTGGAGGATTGGCACCATCAATTTACCAGCGTCAGGACAATTTTGAAGCAAGATGTTCCCCCGTTTAACATCGCCTACAATATCCAGTACTGTTCTGCCCTGGCGAGTAAGACAGCTGTCTATTATTAGATATATGTTTTCATTAACGCTTCTTTGGTGGCTGCTTATATGTTTCTGCACACCAACTAACAAACGACATGTGCTGGTTTTTAATATATTTATTTAGGGATCTTAATTGGTACTGCTGTATATACTGAGAATCACAGACACAACCTAATTAGGACTAGCAATAGCAGCGACCCCAAGAAAAATGTTTTATTGTTGCACTAAAGAGTTTTCTCATAAAAATATTAACAAATTTGCTTTTTCCTATTTTTATAGCTGCTTTTTTAAATTGTTTTTATTTTCTTGTGAAAATAGGCCTGGACGCTTAGGTTCAGGCTTCCAGATCTACTGCGCATGTGTGAATCAGCACACTGGCCTGACAAAGCGGTAAGATCCCACTTACCGTTGCCAGTCAGAATCGCTGGCTGCTGAATATCTCTCAGCCGCCCCAGTGAAACTTAAGTAGTGAATTGCGGCGTGAGATTTCAGAGATCCTGTTTGTTAAGGACTGTTTGTGATTTGGGTCCATGCCATATATTTTCACTTGTATAGCACGCAGAAATATCAAGGAAAGGTTATTAATATAATATTCTCTAGGTCATTTGTATCCAGTTTTCAGCACCGTATTTCACTTACTTTGAATCACAATGTTAAACTTTTATGAGAAGGAAACCTGGAAATCGAGCTGTGGCTGAAGCCCACATTCCTCTCCATCTATGGACACAGAAAGAGACATCATTATTGGCAAAATGATTATTATTTTTGCTGAATGTTACAAAGAAAATAAATAATATGTACAATTTTGACTGTTATAAAGGCACTCGCTATAAGCTGATGAAAGTTCTTTTGCTCTATTACCAGCCTCACTTTCCATTTCTATTTCCATGGACATCAAAAACTCTTCTGCAGGAATTAGGAAAGAAGGAATAATAGCATAAAATATTATTAGTAAAGCTTCTTGCTGCAATTTAATCAAATCCATGGTGCTATTCATTATGCCACAGTTTTGGAATAAGGTAGAGAAATGGTAAAAAGACTACAAGACCTAATCGTATGAAAAAATATATATGTTTTTTAATATTCCTTTTTTCAGCACTGGGAATGCTTGATGGGTATGTGATACATTCTGGAAAACTTGAGACAGTGTCGGTCTGGGGCATAAAGGTCCCGCCGGGGGAATGAATTGGTTGTGCGTTCCATCGCAAAGTGGCAGAGTTCTGCTGAAAGGGTCGTGCCAGCTGCCAGAGATGTGTGGCCGGCCACTAGAGGGTGCAGAAGGAAACAAGAATAGGTGCCCTTGTTTAAAGAGGGGTTTTTCCAAATGCATTGTTTCCAAACAAAGCAAAGGGGCAACAGGAACACCCCCACCTCCCTGTGCACACCAGCACTCTACTGTACACCAATGTAACCCTAATTTAAAGTAGTAGAAAGCACTCTAGTACAATACAGCCCCACATAAACTTTCAGGACATCTTACTGTCCCAGCTGCACTCTGCAGGACATCTCTCTGCCCCGGCCGCACTCTGCAGGACATCTCCCTGCCCCGGCCACACTCTGCAGGACATCTCCCTGCCCCAGCTGCACACTGCAGCACATCTCTCTGCCCCGGCCGCACTCTGCAGGACATTTCCCTGTCCCAGCTGCACTCTGCAGGACATCTCCTTGTCCCAGCTTCACTCTACTGGACATCTCCCTTTCCCGGCTGCACTCTGCAGGACATCTCCCTGCCCTAGTTGCACTCTGCAGGACATCTCCCTGCCCTGGCTGCACTCTGCAGCACATCTCCCTGCCCCAGCTGCACACTGCAGCACATCTCTCTGCCCCGGCCGCACTCTGCAGGACATTTCCCTGTCCCAGCTGCACTCTGCAGGACATCTCCTTGTCCCAGCTTCACTCTACTGGACATCTCCCTTTCCCGGCTGCACTCTGCAGGACATCTCCCTGCCCTAGTTGCACTCTGCAGGACATCTCCCTGCCCTGGCTGCACTCTGCAGGACATCTCCCTGCCCCGGCTGCACTCTGCAGGACATCTCCCTGCCCCGGCCGCACTCTGTAGGACATCTCCCTGCCCCGGCCGCACTCTGCAGGACATCTCCCTGCCCCGGCTGCACTCTGCAGGACATCTCCCTGCCCTGGCCGCAACTCTGCAGGACATCTCTCTGCCCCGGCCACACTGTACAGGACATCTCACTGCCCCAGCCGCACTCTGCAGGACATCTCCCTGCCCCGGCCGCACTGTACAGGACATCTCCCTGTTCCGGCCGCACTTTGCAGGACATGTCCCTGTCTTGGCCGCACTCTGCAGGACATGTCCCTGTCTTGGCCGCACTCTGCAGGACACCTCACTGCCCCAGCCGCACTCTGCAGGACATCTCCCTACCCTAGCCGCACTCTGCAGGACGTCTCCCTATAGCACCAGCACACTGCAGCAAACCTCACTCCAACCTGCAGCATTATACAGAGATATGCCATATTCTCCATACTTGCACAGCCTCTTGTTACAACAGTGCCACATGCACACTGTACTACATAGCAACGTTTAAATCATACCCTCATGGTACATGCAAATAGATTAATTTACCTTTCTTAACCTTATCAATTTAAATTTGATATTTTCCATGTCAATAAAAATTATACCCATAACTAAATGAAAATTCAGTGATATTTTTACTATTGGCCCTTTAAATTAACAGAGCAATTGTGCAATAAATACTTTTCCTTGTTTATTTGCACTACCACTGGTATCATGTATACCATGTAACTAACTTAGATCAGTATTGCATATACTTCATTTTAATATAAGCTTAATTTTAAACTAATTACACTAGCCAAGTTCATATATTTTCATGTGTTTACAACAAACTATACCCAGCTGGCAGAATGCGTTGGGTTTCTAAGGCGTACAGCTATTCTATGTTTTACTATTCCTGTTTTATGAGGTTCAAACAGCATTTATTATTTTCTTGTGTGTTTTCAGTTCATGTTAGTCTACATCTATTGTATGTTAAGTGACTTTAGGGGACAAAACTAATAGAATAGCATTAAAATATTCTCTGTGGAAATAAAGTTGAGTTAGACCAACCTTAAAGCCTGTACCAAGCAAATGAAGTGTAATTTAAAAAATCAATAGAGTACATTCATCAACCTTAACTGCACTCCTTCCTGGTCTATCCATTCTTCCAACTTCCAGTTATCTCCAACCTTGAATAAGTTGGACCTTACCATGGAACTCATCTAAGGTTCTTAAGTGGCTCCTCCTGGCTCCTCTTCACTGACAGTGTCATGACCTAATGACATCACAAAACTGACAAAGTCACACTTGTTCTTGGGAAGGCAGGGAGCATTGGACGGACTGGATGCCTGCCCCCAAGGCTAGGTTTCAGGCATCTCGGGTGGTGGGCTTATCAGCGGTTTCCCAATACCCCAGTATTCAGCAGAGATGAGCAAAATGTTCAAATCCGTTCCACCAAATATCTGCCTCGCTCTACATTGGACTGTGAAATTTTGCTGGTGCTGTTTATCATTAAATGTTTCCACTCCTACACCAACCACACCACACAGCAGAATGAATTGACTATTGTTATCCCAGCTTCATTCTCAGAACATAAATTCTGTGAAATATACATTTAGGGCCTGATTCATTAGTGATCTTATCTTGTGCAAAAGTTAAGATGCTTATTTTTAAGAAGAAACGGGGAGATAAGAGGTAAGTTAAGATGAATTTTCATCTTAACTTAAGAAATTCTTCACTTACGCAGTGGATTTTGCTTCTTATCTCCCTTTTCTGAGCATGCACAGAGTGGATTTGCTTAATTTAAGCAAAAAACGGCAGATAAGATCACTAATGAATCAGGCCCTTAGTGTGCATGGAATTCCAAGGAAGGCCAAATAAGAGCAGACCTTGAACCTTCTTTCACCGCAACTCTGCACCTATCCATAGGGACTTACTTCGCCATGAAACTCAGTTTAAACCAAATTAGATCACAATGTTGCTCATCTTTAGTACAGATGCCCCCATGTTTTAATTGTAACATCCCTGACACTCCCCCAGAGATCAGATAGAGAAAGGAGAAACAAGCCTGGAAAATCAAAAGATTAAACCAACGAGCCAGGGCCAAGAACTAGACCAGGTAGAAGCCGGTCAACATGCAGCTCAGGCTCACAAGCCAGGGTTAGTTACCAGAGTTCAAGCAACGTCAGGAGTCCAGATGAGGTCGACTTTGAAAGATTAAAGAAAAGAGCTCAGCCAGGATATAGTTAAATTAACATAGCAGAACAACTTCTTGATTTTTTTTTCTCCACCAATTCTTTTTCTTTGCTTTCTTCTTTCTTTTTCATTGAGTGAGCATCATTTTCAGTAAAGGGCATTATATAGGGAAAACAGGCAAAATACCCTTTTTCATGATTCTTTCCTTAGTAAGACAGTTAAGACAAAATACATCCCAAATTTTTCAATGTGTTGTAATTATAGACATACTAAATATGTTTACTTTTTTTAGAGGTTGGATTTAAGTATGGTGGATATAATAAAGAAAGTTTTTCCATTTTTCTGTAATTTATTTTATTTTTTAACACTTATTTTTCCTCTTTGTTTATCCCCTATGGGAGACGGAGTGGGAAATAGACCTTGGCCCCCACCAGATGAGGAGGCTTGGTAGGACATGAGACTAGGAACTGCTAAAAGTTCAATCTCTACCAAGATCAAGGAAACCTTCCACAAAGTATACTGTTGGTGGTGTTACACCCCACTAAGACTTAGCAGAATTCCTTCCGTTTCAACCAACTGTTGGAGGAATTGTGTCCACAGGGGCACCCTAATCCACATTTATTGATTATGTCCTATTTTCATGCCCTATAGGGACAAGTTTCTCACACTCTTAAACAGTCTGTTTGAAGCTCTGGACCCAAAGGACCCATGGTTGTTTATCCTATGTTACCTACCCCATGAGTTTTTTGCCCAAGTAACTAGCATCACATAATCTATCTACGGCTAAGTCCCTACTAGCTAAAAATTTGGAAGAACCCCCTTCCACCTGTCCTCAGCTCTTAAAAAAACAAATCTGCCACATACTAGTTATGGAGTATATTACGTATATTCTCCATGACTGAGGCCATGTATTTAACCAGGATTGGGCCCCCTGGCTCTTTGCAAATAGTAGATACAGTCCCTCCTCCTCACTTCCTTGAGTTTCCTTCCTAACCTATGTCCTACATGCAAACCATTTCACCTGGCATCGATGCTTGCTCACCTCTGTCCTTGATAAACTCAGACATGGCACCAAGACATTCAACCTAGGATTTGCTTCCTTTCTATTAGCCCTATACCCCCATCCTCACCTCCAAGCATCCATTTCCCACTTTCCCTTTTCCCAAATTGCTTTATTATTAAAAACTGATAATATTCACCTCTCTGTTGTACTCATATCACCCCAGTTATTTATTATTATTATTATTATTATTATTATTATTATTATTATTATTATTATTATTATGTCTCCTACTATGGTCTTTTTGCTATATATTGGTCTGCATTCACAATTTTTGGTCTATTGTTCTGTCTAATAAATATATTTTTGGTTTGGGAATGAAAAGTAGACAGTGAAAATGTCTACACCAAAATGTTGACAGTCAGAATGTCTACATATTCATTAGTTCAACACAGTTAAAATGTTGACATGTAAAATGTCTATAGGGTTGTAAAGTTGACAGTCAAAATGTCAACATAAAGCACTAGATTTAAAACAGCAGTACATGCTAAAAAAAACCAAAACAGAATTAAATGTTAAAAGAAAAATGGTGTGCCCCTCCCCCCTCCCAAACAGCTTGACCAACCCTAGCACTGGTACTAGCAAAATTGGGGGGACAAAACATCTGGGGTCCCCCCGATTTTACTATCACTGGCACTAGGCTTTGCCATAATCCCAAACCGGCTGGTCAGCACGGGGCTGGATTCCTAGGGAGATCTGGTATGCAAAGAAAAAATGTGAAGCCCCCTAAGATATGGAAAGCACAAGGGCTCTTCCTTCCTACACCCCTGGATAGTGGGTGTGGTACAATAATAATGATTTTATGAAGAAAAAGCATTTTGTCCCTGGTGCACCACTGGTCTCAGCATGCCCAGGCTGTCATTAAGTAAAGTACACCCATAGCCTGTCCTACAATGTACAATGTTAGTGTCTTGGACCAGCATACAGGAGGAAATTATAAATCTGTCTGCTTATTGCTCTAGACTGTAGTAAATAGAACATTCATTGGAGAGGGAATATTTTTCTCATCTAATACCTCGGTGTTAAAATTAATAGATTGGTAAAGTCATTACCCACCTGTGTGGGGATTTAATGTGACCGTTGTAAGACAAATATGAACCCAGGTACTACAAAGATCCTACTCCTTCAGTCCAGTTAACTGTCATGTAAAGCCTGTTGCATTTCACCACTTGGTTGAGCAGAGCCGTAACTAAAATGTTAGCACCTGGGTCAAGAAGGAAAACTGACACCCGCTTGCCCTCAAGTTTAAACTAAAATATTTATTTTACCCTCAACCCCGCCCACATTCAGCCACCCACCTTCAGCTTTACTCCTTGGCTGGTTCCCCTTCTCGCACAACTCTAATTATGACCCTGTGGTTGAGTGACATGAACTGTGATGAAACTAAGTAAAGCAGATCAGTATTGACCGTTACATTCTTACCGTAATCGGTTTGGTGAACAGTAGACATCGACGCCTATTATGGCGGTTCATTTGGCCCTACGGCACAACAGACTAGAATATTGGCGCCCTGAGCTGGATCTAGGTGCAGATTTTTAAAAAGCCAATGAGGTTGTAAGAAATGTATTCCATTTCAGAAAATAAAAAATAGACTCTAATATTTCTGCTATCTTTAAAATTGAGTAGGAAACCTTTGACAAGCGCCTTGAAGCATAATATATGCATCGTATGTGCGATCATTAAAACCGTATGAGTCACCAGTATGTTATTCATAATGATATGAATCAGTGTTCCTAACAATTAAGAGAGGTTAAAGGACCATCTTACTTGGACGGATTATATTGTGTATTTGGCAAAAGCATTTGCGAATGTTGAAAGTGCTCGATGTAAAAAATGTGGTTGCTTATAATATGAAATAACTAGAATATTTATTCTAATGTTATGGAAATGTCACTTGACCCAGTAGGTCCACCCACGAGTGAACCCATTTCATTTTGCGTCAATGGATTGTATATGACTCATCGGAGGATATGTATAATGCATGTTAAACTTTCCTTGGAGAAAGGATTTTTCTAAAAGATTTTTTAAAGAATTTAGAAATAGTTGGGTTATTTCTATTAGTAAAATATTTTTCCATTACTGTGTAACCACATAGCCATTGTTAGATTAAATTGTCCCCAAGTAATATTTAAACTCTTGCACCTGACTAGCGCTATGGTCTGTTGGTTGGAATCCCATCATGGAATCAGAACAGTTTGAATGCAGGACGGGGAATTGTGTGGTTTTGAAGGCATCCGATTGAATGAGATCTGTAAATATTTTAACCTCTATCCAACAGTTATTTTCATCCTGAGCAGCCACGATGGAGGAGAACAATTTCAGTTGCTCCGACCAGGAATTACCCATTACTTCTAAGGGTAAGTTACTGCCATTGAAATTGAATGTTTACTTTTTTTATTTGGCTGATGCAGTTGTAAACTGACCTTATGTCATTAGAGAGAGTGTGCCTAGCCAACTATTGTAGATAGGTAAAGGTTTTTATTTGGATAAAAAAACCTGAACAATATAAATATGTAAAAAAACAAAACACCACAAATGTTAAAAAAAGGAATCCATAACGGAAACTCTATATTTCTGATCCGTTGTAGAGTGATGGCACTTTCTAGTTTACTTCTCCTATGGTTGTCACTGTGGTTCCAAATGTGAAATAAAGGTGAGTGTATATCAGGGATAACATTGGAATACAAGAGTGGGTCTTTTGTAACGTTTGTGTAGCGTAAAATATGAATTGTACTACTGCGCATGCACAGAAAATAGACTTACGCTGTATGTAGACTCTATGCAAAGTGAATCGAGTATATTATTATTATTATTATTATTATTATTATTACTATTATTAATATTATTAATGTTTATTTGTAGGGCGCTACATGAGGTCCGCACCGTACAAAGGGCAAACAACAAAACAGTACATGGTATAACAGTACAACACAGTAAACAAATAACACTACAACTCTCAACACAGCTACTGGGGTGAAAGGGTTAAACCTGTGCCCATTAGCGTGGGTGCAGCTAAGAGCTTTAGAGCCACTGAGAGAGGTGCAAGGTCAGTGGTGGAGTGGAGTCAATGGGCAGAGAGCCCAATGGGGAGGTGCGCAGAGTAGCTGGTGAGCAGAAGTTATAGGTAATGAGAACTTGGGGCTGAGCCAATGTAAGGGGACGCAAGTCTACGTCGCTCAAGTCTACGTTGGTCCAAGTCTACTTCGCTCAAGTCTACGCCGCTCAAGTCTACGTTGGTCCAAGCCTTCGTCGCTTGCATTTTCTTGGTCATAGGTGCAGATACTCATGTCAGGAAGTGTATCTGTTGCTTGGGCTCTATCCTTGGTGTACGAGACGATCTCATAATGATGATGACCGGCTGAGATGTGTCCGACTCTTCGTCAAATGTGTCTTTTTTTCAGACACAATTTATGTATATCACAGCACACAGCATAATATTTAACTACGTATTATAAGCAAAAAATCATCAGAAAAGAGAATAAATAGTGATAAATATTCAACCAGATAGGCAACCCCTGACTAAAGCAAGCTAATGAAACTAGACCCTTGTAAGTATGTTCTCTGTACTTGAAAGACATAGTGCATATTGTGGGAATTCTTCCTTCCAAAGGCAAAAAACACATCTTGGATGCCAAAATAACTAGACGTGTTTTTATGTTCATTGCAATTTTGCATCCAACAGCTACATTTCAGGAGTAAGTGAAATTGGGAAGCTATTTTATTGTTATCATTTCTTTTTGCTTTGCATTTTGTTTTTTGTTTTGTTAATAGCTTTGGATTTGTCATTCTCTTACTCATTTATTGACTCTTTTTCTGAAAATGATTCTGTATTTCATTCTCCAGTAAATGCAGTTATTTTATTTCCAGAAGAATTAAGCTCTTTCATACATTTGTGACATTCTCATTTTTATTCCCCCGGGGACAGTTTTTCATTTGGAATGAGATTGATATTTATAAGATTTTAGATAAGAAGGGATTATGATGAAGACGAAAACATTTCTAGAACCACTGTGTTTCGCTAAAAGACTAACAACGTTACTGAATTACATGTCCACTCCCATTTGGAAAACGAGCAGTAGGCATTACATTATTTAATCAATTTGTGCTAAATGTCAACAGGGTTTCTACACTGTCAGCCTTATTTACCTGACATGAATGGATTACTTTACCTCCTTGGTTTAAGTATTAATCAGCCCAAAATCAGGCAACGTGAGTCATTAGCTAGTACTGGCTATTTGATCTTTAAGCCAAATATTTCTGCCGATATTGGGAATTTGAGCAACAAACATTCATCTAATCATGCAACAAAAAATACTGTATAAGCCATATTTCAGATTTATAGCTCTGATTGACCTGTAAAATTACTCTGACATAAAAGCACATGGGGCCTGATTTTGAGTTGAACGCAAGTATATTTAAAAGTTGAAATTTTGCGTATCACGTAAAATTTGTTGAATTGCGCACAACTTGCGCCAGTATTTTGAATTGCACGTATCTAACACTTGTGTCTTTTGTGCTTTAAGATTCGGACAAAGGATGTTCACAAGCAAGTGCTCTAGATTCTGAAGATTGGGCAAAGCTTTCACCTGCGGGAGTTAGCTAATCTTTTCACGGTTGGGAACTACTGTTGCCATTAAACCTTTAATAGGGCAAAATGAAAAAAGCCATATCTGGGGCTTTTCTTTATTTTATATTTAGACCCATACATGTGTAAATAGACCCTTACATGTTTAAATTTGAATTTCTTAGAATTTATATCCTCTATATGAAGCTAGACAACAATGGGGTCAATTAAATCTGCCTATAGTGTTTGGGGTATAGAAGGGCAGAATTCGGGTAGAGCATTTCCTTATATTACCTTTTAGTCTTCCTCTAATTTCACACTATATTCTCTTGTTCTAGAAATAAACTTGCATTTAAATACACTGCCTGTTAACACTCTTATTATATTAGAATGTTCTTATGCTATCAACCCTGTCCCTTTTCTCATCTAATCTTTTCATGTTGAGCTATTTATTTTTTTAAATAAGTTTTGTTTAGTAGCCCAAGCCCGTTGGTTTACAAACAGGTGCAATAAATTCATGCATATGACATTGAAAACGGCTTTGCACTTCCCCATTGGATTGTAAGTGACACCATCGTGCAAAAGACTAAACTATATATAGTCATCAATAGATAGATTTAGCGCAGAGTGTACTCTGATGCAGTTCAGAAATTGAAGTACCGCAATTCATGGAATTTTACCCATGAAGTGCCTAGTTCCTGTGCATGGTGTTATGTAAAATAAAAGGAGACATGGATGTATCCTAGATGAGAGTGTATCCTGGGTCTTCCTAAAACTGGCCCTGACTCTAAGCCTGACTTGCAGCCCTTCTTCCTAATCATAGGTACAGTAATGGGCAGCAGGCGGACCCAAATCCTTACTGCTTTTATATCAGATTTGTTTGTGATAGTTTTTAACACTTTTTTATCTTACACTAAAATTCCTGCTGATATGTTATTACAGAAAGGTGTCTGTTTATTTGATTACATGTATTGTTGCAGTTTATTATTGAGATTAAAGGTAATTGAAGGTCACAAGACTGCCCCTTGCAGCCCCTGAAGTCTATCATTGTCTATCACTTTCTAAAATCTTAGATAATCAACTATTTTGGTAATTTGGCATTAACATGTCTCCCTCTTTCCACTCTCAAGGTTGTGAATAGTGAATATGCTGCTGTTATTTCCTTAGTACATTGAGAGATGTGAGAGATGTGGAAAATCTGGGATTCAGCACTAATTTTAAAAAAAGCTGTACAATTATTAAACTCTATTAATATGATCACTTGATCTATCAAATAAATATACAATTAAAAACAACAACCATACCATCGCCATGATCACTAGACAATGCCGTAGTGACCGGCTGGAGATGCAATATTTCATTCATAAAAATACTGACGTGATAATGAAAATATAAGTTACACTTCTAATTTATTTCCCTTCTAAATTATCGCATGGTCTTTGGAAAAGTGCATAAGATAATATCTTGTGTCTTCAGACCCGGTCTTGTGATTGTTCTTAGATATGACACAGTTTAGTTCTGCTCTGTACATTAGATATCATTTTATTTACACAACAGTTTTGAGTCATATCCAAACGCAACAAAAATAGCTGTTCTGTCTGGGTGATGTAATGGCAACAATGAAAGACACAGAAGTAGGAAAGGTAATGTATTTAAATAGTTATAGCTTGTTCACAAATTAATTTAGCTTTCATATTATTATTATTATTATTATTATTATTATTATTATTATTATTGTATTAGTATTTTGGAAAACTTTTGGAGAAATATTCACCTTATTTGATAGCAAAGTAGTGTATTCATTTGTACATGAATGAGGCACAGAAAGCAAGAGACACTTCTAAAACGAGAGCTTCAATACAAATATAACATAATTAGTTGTGTGGTGGATAGTAAGCAAAACAGACCCTAATCTTATAGCAAGTGTTCACAGCAGACAAGTGTACAAAACACTATCTGATGGCTAGTATGCAAGATAGACCCCTATCTGATATGCTAGATCACAAAGCAGATTGCATGTGGTGGATAGTGTACAAGGCAAAACAGAGTGTGGTAGCTAGTTTATAAAACAAACCCCAGTCTGATGGGTAATCTATAAACCAAACCTCAATGTAATTGCAAATAGTTTACAGTATAGTAATTTAGCAGGGAAACAGGGCAGCAGGATCATTGTAATTGTATGCAACTTAATACAAAATAACACATAAGGTTTCGGGTGTAAAAGGGTCCCAATTCGTGTAATATCTTCTTCAAATAGTGATTAACCCCATGCCGTTATATACATACATATAATTAAGAACAACAATTAATAACATTCTTTAGTCATCAAGCAGCAATTCATTAAGTTGCATACAGCAATTGATATAGTACAACAAATCATTTATCCATAAGTGCTATAATTAAACTATTGTACAGAACCACATGCAAAAATGTATCACAGAATGCCATTCATTCTTTACTATTCACCTGTTACTTAAATATAAGGTTTACTATATTTCTAACTACCTGAAACAATGAAATCCCATAATCATCAACAGACCTATCTTTACAACTGCTCATTGTTGAATACGGCACAATTTATGGGGCTGATTCATTAAGGAAAGTAAGGCAAAAAAATGAGTAATTAGTTTCCTGAACAAACCATGTTACAATGCAAGGGGTGCAAATTAGTTTTTATTTTCCACGTAAGGACAATGCTGGCTGTTTTTTCATGTAGCACACAAATACTTGATAGCTTTATTTTTACACTGAAATTTAAAGTTGATCTAGGACATGCTCTACCCCAACTATAAATCTGTCCCCACATTTTAAGTTTATCTCCCCCTCAAATGTAACATGGTTTTGCCAAGGTGCAAAGTTTTTTTTGCTTTCCTTTTCTTAATGAATCAGGCTCATTGCTTCTGTTCTGATCTGCTCAATTAACATTCTTTAATACTTGACAATGGGTGTAGGAATCGTGGTGTATCTTCTCCAGGTTAGCATCCTTTAGAGCTTCTTAGATGGATTTTCTTACTTTGATCTGTAAAAAAGCATAGATTGAGATATTGTATTGGATTTATTTTAATTAAACAGCTCTACTGGTTTAACAGACATATAGGTACATTTCATGAGATGAAATTCTCATGTGCTGTAAAAAGTAAAACATATTTTAACTAGAATACCATGGTCTTGTGCATTGTGTATTACATTGCTCCCTTAATGACTCATTACAAGAAAAACAGCATTTAAAAAAAAATAACAACTGTGCAGGTTAATATTTAACCCTATTAAATAGCAATGTAATTACACCTCTTAAAGGCAAATGTGGCAATGGGTTTGAATGGTTTTCCAAAAACTGAATAAGCCTATAAATTGGTTTATATATATATTTTTTTCAACTAAGTACTCAGTATATTGCCAAGTAAACATATCTTTGGTCCCCAAGAAGTGGAACTAAATTTCATAAAGAAGCGACGAGTGTCTATAGTTCTTTTCTCCTGCGCAATTGAACATAACTGGTTTTGTTCTTATCCATGTTGACATTTATGTATTTTGATAAAGGAAAGAGTCTGCCACAGGCCTCTATGAAAGGAATCAGCTATTCAGCCGACAGTCTGCCGGAAAAACGCTGCAGACAGAGTTACATATAGCTATAGCAGTGTACCTGGGTTCAGAGAACAACAGGTCTGAGACACATGTGACAAAGTAAAAGTATAAAGTGTGATTTAACTTACATGCTTTGAAAGTGTCTTTTCCACAGCTACGGCAGGCGCACGTGGTGTGTCTGCGATGAAGAGTATCACAGAGCCTCTACAGGGAACTCCTTTGAAAAGAAATGTGGGAGTGTCACCTGTCCATCAAGCTAAGGCTGTGGGAGGAGTCACAACTATATAAACCTGTATTGTGCACTTATGCTTTGTGACCGATGCCAAACAGTGGCCGGTGTCTAGACAGAACGATTATGTCTAGCCAGTGATGGGTTGCCTGGTGTCATCCTGAAGGAAATGCTGTGTTATTGTGATGGAACAATAAAGCACTGTTTTCAGCAAGAAGTTGTCCGTGTGTGCATCACCAAGAGGGTGTCACAGTGTGTTGTAGTTCACAAATAAGTAACTGTTAAACAATAAAGCTGCACATACAACACATTGTATAAGATCAAAGCCTTTTGTCTATTTTATAAATGAAAACATATTGTTTAGATGTTTTTGTAGTAAGTACATGTGAGATAAATTATATGGATATTAGAAGTCACAGACAAGTTATATCATCATATTAAAGTAAAAGGTTTGTGGAGCGAGGAGACTTAGAATATGAAAACATAATTATCCAGGACTACAGGCTATAAATGATCGATCTGGTCGACCCTCTTAACTTGAAACAAAATATCACTCAGGGGAAGTGCAGTAGGTTAGATAAATAGCAAACACACTAAACACTGAATTACCCAAAAAAAATAATAATACATATATTTAATGCATGAAAAATAGTGTGATCAATTATTAAGTTCTACTAAAGAATAATGAAAAACTCTGGCTATTAAACCATGTAAAGATGCTGCTGCTAATACATATAATTATAGCAACCTCTAATTTATGACTGGCCATGGACAGAGTTAATGACTGCTCATAAAAATTAGTAATCTAAAAAATAGCACTGTAAAAAATAATACATATATAGAGAAAAGCTCCCAATAAATTATCTTCGATATCAAAACACCTAAAAGTGCTGATGCAAACAGATATCATTGCATAAAACCAGATTGCTAATTAGAAAAATGTCCATGAATCAGCTCTTGAATATATATAAGATAATGTAGAAAAACTGAGACAAGCACCAATGGATGAAATAATGATCATGACTTTTGCAAGAATATCTTTAAACTGCTTTCTAGATTGTTAAGGTGGAATAATAAAGCATTGAAATTTGACAATTGCTTATAAAAAAAAAGTGGAACATTCCCCAATACCTAGAAATGGGAAGGACGCAATTGGATAGGATAAAGAAAGGGGGAAGGGATAAAACCGGTGCCAATATAGTCAAATAAACATCCTATGCAAAGTGCCTCTATATAAATATAGACATTATAGACATATAATGCGCAAAAACAAATTTGCTATTTTTCCAAGCTCTTATAAATACAACAATAACAATTGGTAATGTTCAGTGTTGCATACTAAGCATTGTCCAGAATCACATGGGGAGCGTGCTCCTTAAATTCCCCTGGTCTCTCCGTTGTGTCTCATGCAAAAAAAGATAGAGAGGAACAGGGGAACCAATGGTGTTTATAAAGCTTGAACATGTATTCCAATATATGATTGAACCAGGTAACTTGGGAGGACCATTACATATTAGTGACTAGTGATGTACGGACATTATATACGTGTATCGATCATGTCCAGGGTGTGGACAGTGTATCGATCATGTCTTATTCTAGGTATTGCTATATAACATGAGGGGATTTAGGCAGCCCCAAGGGATTAACGGCTGCACCCCAATTCCCTTTCCCAAACCTGGAGGAGTGCAGGATAAGCAGATTTCCAGTTTTTGTGTCAACATTCCCCACTGTTGACACTTGTGGTGCCGTTATAAATCAGAGGTGAAAAAAAAAATGGGACAAACCTAAGTATACAGTCGATGGTCCGAGCTCAACTGTTGACTCCAAGAATGGAAATAGAAAGTTGCTTGGTCCGACTCTTGTGTACGATTTTATTACATGGCGACATGTACCTGACAATGAAAAGATACTGAAGGCTAGATTTACTAAACTGCGGGTTTGAAAAAGTGGAGATGTTGCCTATAGCAACCAATCAGATCCTAGCTGTCATTTTGTAGAGTGTAATAAATGAATGCTAGCTAGAATGTGATTGGTTGCTATAGGCAACATCTCCACTTTTTCAAACCCGCAGTTTAGAAAATAAACCCCTGAGCCTGATTCATTAAGGCACACAATAGGAACATATTGTGCGTCTTAATTTTTTTTATTAAAGCACATAATTCAAGCATGTGATCGTCTATATTCATCTACAAGTTGATACAAAGAAACGTCTCTTGTTGGATATTAGTCTAGGTTCGCTGTGCTCTGACAGACACAATACACTGCATGATATGTAGAATACAATCCCCTCCCTACATCTCCAATCTCATCTCTACATACACTCCTACCCACCCCCTCCGCTCTGCCTGTGACCGCCGCCTCACTGCTTCACTGATCACTCCCATCTCCAGGACTTTGCCCGGGCTGCTCCCCAGCTGTGGAACAATCTTCCACGTTCCATTAGGTTAGCATCGACTCTCAAAGGCTTCAAACGTGCCCTTAATACTCATTTCTTTATTCAAGTCTATTAGTCCTGGTTTTCTCTCTCCCCCAGTTAGTACCACCCTATTTGTGTCTCCCCCTTCCCTTTAGGATGTAAGCTCTCAGGAGCAGGGCCCTCTTTCCTTTGTGTGCTCCTTCTACTATTCCATCACCCTCTGTACCTCTTGGCCTGCTTCCCTAGCCCTGTTTTCTTAAGCTTCTGCTTACTTCTCGCTGACTTTTACCATCACTTTCACACATTGTCCCAGATATAATTTGATTTGCATTACCATGTTACCTGTGTGTATGTGTTTGTGTTTTTGCCTTTTTTCTTCTTCATTTTTTTGTTTTTTCTGTATCATGTTGTGTCATGGGTCACTGTTTTCTGTATATGTCATGTACGCAGGGCCGGATTAACCATAGGGCTAACTGGGCTACAGCCCAGGGGTCTATGGCATCCAGGGGGCCCTTGAAAGTGCTCAGCAGCAGTATTGATTGGTCGGGGGCGGGGGCGCCCCCGACACGATCAGGGCTGCTGAGCACTTTCACTGTGGTCCTTACCCGGCGAGCTGTAGTCTCCTTACTGAGGAGCGCCGGAGAAGGAGGTAAGTGCCGAGGGGGGAGGGGTGGTCAGGCAGCTCGGATCACGGGGGGGGGGGGGGGCGCCTCACGGGGAATGGAGGCCCCTTTAGCCCAGGGGCCTCAATTCCCTTAATCCGGCACTGCATGTACGGCGCTGCGGACACTTTGTGGAGCCTTATAAATTATAGATAATAATAATAATAATAATAATAAATACATATCTGGAATAGAAAGTACCAGCAGAACGCACAGAAGAATTTAAAATATTATTAAATTATTGTCACCTGTTAATAATATCGTCAATAATGTAAAAACATTTTAAAACTAAAATTCTCAGGAAATACATTGATCAGGATGTTACTGTTTGGTGCTGCTGTGTGTGCTCGAGCTTGGCACGCCCTTACTGTACACTGGCGACGTTCATGCGCCCAGTCCCCTCCCTGTTCTGCCCATGAAAGCGTAGGCTGTAGTAAGTGTCCTTTGTGCTCGAAGATTAATTGCATACACTTGCGTTCTCTGGTGTACGGTTAGTTTCTGGGCATGCAGAGAGCAATTGAATGCAAAATACAGTTCGTATCAGCATTTTTATATCAGGATGTTCTAGCATGTATATGCAACCATTATCCCTATCACTTTGCACGTACACTTGACCTTGCTCTAGAAAGTGATCCGAGAGAAAAACAGGTCCCGTAGAGATGCCCAAAGCTTGGATCAGGCGCTGCTGCATGCGCTGAAGCTTGGTACATCCTACTGTACATTGACTATGTGCATACACCAAGTCCCCCCACTGTTCCGCTAATGAAATCGAAGGTAACAGTATGTGTTCTTTGCGCTCGTAGGTGATTTGCATACACTTGCGTTTTCTGGCGTTCTTGGGCTTCAACTTGCAGTATTCTGGAATTCAAGTTACCCTGTTGACTTCAGATAGCCATAATAATTTGCAGTAAGAGATCTGATTATACAGATATTATATACCAGCATATGCTATTTCATACATATACTAACATCACGTGTATAATAAGTCTATTAATCATGAACCAAAAGCATTTCATTATCTGCAATAAAATGTGAAGAGACAAGTCACCTGGGATTAGCCAAGAATGCTGTTGAACTTTACATACAAAATTATTATTAAGTTATTTTTGTTTAACATCTTAAATACATTTATTAGCTTTGTAATTAAAATGATATTAAGTCTTCCAGACGAAGGAAAAGAATTACCGGTCTAAGAATTTATTAAATAATGAAATGCTTACAATTCCAAAGGGAACTTCCTCTTAATCAAGGAAATAAAACCATTAGACCATGTCATTTGTTATGTTCCGCTTATGAATGAATACTTAAAAAAGGATTTATTCTGATTAAGCTGCATGACAAATATGATTAAAGGTATTAAACTTTGCTTTAATTTTGTAGCTAACAACACGTAGATGATCACACCAAATATGTTTTGATGGAAAGACAATGAAGCATTTTATCCTACTAAAATGATAAGCTGTTATTGTGTTTGTAAGTGCACTCCATATTCCATAAACCCCTTTGGTGCTGTAAATTGCAGACATAAATGCCATTATTGGTTTTGTAGAATACCCCCAATGTACCTCATGCGGTAGTAGATAGAAATTAGTGAGACACTAGTATGATATCCAGCAGGGAAATGGTCTCTGGCATTCGGCCATTGCCATTTTGAGATTTGGGGGTTTACCATTAAACATTTTATTTGGGTGGGTATCTCCTTTAAATACTATTGAAAATGGAAAAAAGGTTTACACATAAGCTTTTCTGACTTAATCTGCTGGGATTTGCAGACTATTTTGTTACTTTACCTAAATATTCACAAAACAATGGATGAACCTGGAAACCATAGGTGATATGCATATTTGCTAACTTAATTTTCATTACTAAATGAACAAAAAAAAATTCTATGCAAAGTGACCATGAGATTTAAAAGACTGAAGCGCCTGTTTATGAAGAAGTTTAAATCCCCTTAAAATTCCAGTTTGACGCAGCTTCAATTTTCCAGGCTATTTGTTATTAGAGGATTGCAGCAGATATCGCCGGCACTTGGATTGTGTGACCATTGAACAATGTCGTCAGTGCGATTGGCAACGTTCACAATGCTGCCAATCACATTTCCAACATTAAAAGACCAAGGCCTCCGGTTCCGGAGGCTATCCCCGGACCCAGTAGCATTGGTCTTTTATTATGGGTAATGTGATTAGCGGCCTTCTAAATGTTACCAATCACACTGGCAACATTGTCCATTTATCTACACAATACAAATGTCGGCAATTAGCCTGCTGACATTTTTGTGTCGGCAGGTCAGGTGCCAACATTTACAGTGTCAGAAATACATACCCTACCCGAAGGAAGCCCATTAAGTAACTTTAACAGCAAACAAAAATTAGTGTAAGGTGCAAAAGATAAAAATTCTGAAGTGTTACGTACGCACTACATTTGGAACAATACACAACATGCATCACGGAGAAAAAAGAGGCAGGAACAATCAGATGTCATAAGATGGGCAGATGCATCAGTAGATATTTAGATAAGTAGATACCCAATTGTAAAGAGCAACCCAATTTGATGTTGCTGTATAAATAAATGAAGACGCTGAGAGATGAAGGTGGCATGCACCCATACTACACAAATTCAAAGATTAGGCATGCAATAGATTGCCAGAGCATTCATCGGTAGCCAAGAGCAGAGCTTTCCTTACCTTGTCGCTATATAAATAAATGATGATGCGGATGGACGAAGGTGGCCTGCAGCCATACTAAAAGCCTTCAAAGACTATGCACATAATGCAATACATTGCCAGAGTATTCATCGGTTGCCAAGAGCAGGACTTTCCTTACCTTGTTTTACTTATATGCTCTGTGCTGTAATGCTGCCCTTCTGAATCAAACCAGGGGACTCATATATATTTATGGGGAGGGAGGGCTAAAAAAATCATTCCCCCAGGGAAAACTTCATCCAACCCCTGGGTAAAGGTTACTGCCCAAAACTTGCAGCAGAGGTGGTCTCCAAGACCCATGTATATAAATATGGAATGTATATAAATAATATTTACATGTTCTATTAGTTAAGTGTAAGAAAAATGTAAAAGAGACAGTTCGGATAGGCAATAGTTGCCCTTCCCTCACATGTAAGTATGTTCAATACTCACATTGATGCAGATTTGGTTGCCCAAAACATGTCTTGACAATGCAATTGAAAATCCATATGCTGAGAAGTTAAGAGGATAGATTTTGGCCTTGGCAAAGTATAGATGGAGATATGAAGGATGATGATTTATGCTATGTGATGGAGTCAGAGAACCGTAAAGTATGGTTAATTGTTTTTTTTTAATTGAACCAGAGAAAGCAAATGCACCAATGGCAGTTTTACAAAATCCTTCAATAAGACGACAGTGGACAACTATGGACAGCGGCATTAGTAGAGATTTAAAAAATGATGAGAGAACACAGTGCTACATGATGGAATTCAAGATGACATGTCCTTGGAGTGAGGTGGATCAGTGCCATAATGCTGTCCTTCTGAATAAAGCCAGAAGACTTGTATATTGTTATGGAGAGGGAGGGTTGAAAAACCATTCCCCTGGGAGAAGCTTCGTCCAACCCCAGGGTAAAGGGGACTATCCAAGACTTGCAGCAGAATCGGACCCTAAGAAAGGGTGTACTCACTCTGACACTAGGTCAACCGGGACGCCTCATGCTGCCACAGCGTCCTGGCCGAGGTCATTGGATGTATGAATAAAGAGAGTTAGACATTTTAATAAGGAAATAGACGAAGGTGGCCTGTACCCATACTAAAAAATTCAAAGATTAGGCACATAATACATTGCCAGAGCACTCATCACAAGCCAAGAGCAGGGCTTTCCAACCTTGTTTAACTTATATGTTCTGTGCCGTAATGCTGTCCTTCTAAATCAAATCAGGGTACTCATAAATATTTAAGGGGAGCGTGGGGAAAGGATAAAGGGGACTTCCTAAGACGTGCAACAAAGGTGGTCCCCAAGAAGGCGTGTTCTTACTTTGACGTCAGGGCAACCAGGACACCTCATACTGCTGCTGTGTCCCGGTTAGTAACGGGCAGTTGGGTGCGCGACTTTAATTAAATTATTTCTGGCCCCTGAGGTGACATCTGTGGCGTGCTCTTGGACCCATTTCTCCTATCTCCGTGCTACTGGTTCCTGTTCATAAGCTTTTACTACATTGAGTTAAGTCCTCGGAGCATCCTAGTACCTGTAAGTGTGTCCAACTCTACGGGAAAGTCGGCTGCAATAGGTGAAGACCTCTCCTGTTATGACAGATACTAGGAAGCTGTAACATCGTAATGGATTTTATAATAGGCCCAGTGGTGTAATCTGACCTTCCAATGTTTGGTTTTGCTATTAGTTGTTAGCTAACTCCCATTGCTCTCTCCGCCACTAATTTTTGTTTCAATAAAAATTGTCACATTTTGATAAATTTACATTGATGTCCGTGTGGTTATTTTTTTTTTCAATTACAATAATAGTAAGTCTGAATTTGAGAAGTAGGTTTTGGTGCAATGAAAGGGAGATATCAACACTATGCAGTTTATTATTTAATTAATTGAATGGGAGAAAGCAAATGCAATGATGACAAAGTTACAAAATCCTTCATTAAGATATCTTACTGCAAAATTGTGAAAAATTGGAACAGTTGTTAAGGGCTGCATAGAAAATAGACTGGAAATGACTGTGAATGAATTTTAATGCTATAAATACTAATGTTGGAGCAAAAACAGCTCAAAAAGATATCATTTTTAGAGATGCTTGGGCTCGGTTCTCCGAGAAACGAGCCCCCCGAATTTCGCCGATCCGAGTACCGAGTACTTTTGCGCCCCTGGAAGTGAAAATGAGACAAAACATCATTGTTGCATTATCAGATCTCGCTCCATTTCACAGAGAGATACAAAAGGGGTAGCACGGTTCTTGGCAGTCTCTATTGCAGTTGAGCAGTGTCATATCTAAAACAGAAAGTGAAGGGGTGGCAGTTTTCTTAAAAGTCTCCAGTGACATTCTTCTAGTTATAGTTCACACAGAAACAGGAGAGGTTCATTGTTCTATTGCTAATTGTCATTGCTGAAATAGAAATAATAGGACTGCCAGTGTTCTTCAAAATCTGCAGTCACATTGCACTGTGTTATTATAGCTCACACAAAAAGAAACAGGAGAGGTCCCAGTGTTGTTGCCAGTCTACAGTCTATGTGGAATTGCTCCATTGCTAATTGTCATTGCTGAAATAGAAATAATAGGGCTGTCAGTGTTCTTCAAAATCTGCGGTCACATTGCACTGTGCCATAGCTCACTCAGAAATAGGAGAGGTGTCAGTGTTTAGTGCTGAAACAGCCATTCAAATAATAGGGCTTGCAGTGTTATTAAAAGTCTCCAGTCACATTCTACTGTGCCATAGCTCATACAGAAACAGGAGGGGTGGAAGTGTTCTTGTCACATTCCAGTATGCAGTCACATTGTTCTTGTCACTCTCCAGTCTTCAGTAACATTGTTCTTATCACTCTCCGGTCTCAGTGCTATTGGTCACACAGAAACAGGGGTAGCAGTGTTCTTGTCACTCTCCATGTCACTGTCATATTTTAAAAAGCTCAGTACCACCAAGTTGATTGTGTGAGTAAAACAGGGGATGTGATGGAATTCTCCCTGCTGTAATTCTCTCACAATATTGGTGGTGTTATCACAAATGACATATCCTCAGGAGAGTCCAAGTGGGATAAGCTATGTTGCAATGACATCCCTTAGTTTTCAAACAGGTTGTCAGGGGTATGCCCCTCAGTGTAGCCGGTGGTACACAAATGTAGGATACCACATTGTATTTGCAACAGGATGTGGGAAATACACAAATGTGTAGCTGAGGACTTCGCTAATGAGGATGTTGATGAGGATGATGATGAGGATGATGTTGTTTATGTAAGTCCTGCACCACTGGAAGCAGTTCTTGCCAGTGATAAGAAGAATGCCATTGTCATGCCTGGGCATAAGACCAAAAAATCCACCTCTTATGTGTGCAATTATTTTTACCCAATCCTGACAACAGTTGTCTAGCCATGTGTAGCATTTGTAAAGCCACACTGACAACACCTTCCTCATCAATATCATCACAAGTGATCGGAGTTAGTTCTGCATTCAAGTTGCTAAGGCGAGATGACATCGCCCCTGTCCAGGATTACTCTGAAGAATTCTTGAGTGTTGGTCCCACTGCTGCTGCTGAGGGTGGATCTTCATCCCAGAAGTAGACCAAGAAGAAGACTACTAGCAGTTTACATCAATTGACTGTTAAACAATCCTTTGCTAGAGGAAGCAAGTATGAAAGCTGTCACCCCAGTGCAAAGCGGATCACAGACACAATGGCGACTATGCTAGTATTAGATCTGCATCCAATGACCACAATTAATGCAACTGGTTTTAGACAGTTAATTCAGGTCCTGTGTCCCCATTACCAAATTCCATCACAACAGCATTTTACTAGAAAAGCTATTCCTCACATCTACCAGAAGGTTCCATAAAATATAATTATTGGGCTACAAAATGCCATTCTACCCACTCTACACTTAACCACAGATATGTGGACAAGCGAAACTCAGCAAACTGAGTGGTATCTGACACAACGGAGTCCTCTCCTTTAGTTTCTCAGGCTACTGCTGCTAGGAAAAAAACTAAGATTTTCTAAGAGACCCAAGGATGATGGAGATGATGCAGCAGAACATTTTGACATTTGGTCTGGTCTAAAAGAATTGCCCAAAAATTGTGACAGCTCTGTCGTAAAATTAACTACAAATTCCACGAGGAAGGCCTTTACTGGCATTTAGATCAAAGTACAGAGACATCTGTAATGGTGGATTACAGCCTGGATTAATTAGTATTGAGTGATGATGATGTACACACTGGTGAGGGTGAGGATGATGACAATGTAGATTGCAGGTGCTGGGATCTAGCTGAGAGAAGGAAGCTAGCTGATGCTGTAATGCTTATTAATATTTGGATAAAATGACATGTTGGTAATTTTATGTTTTTCTACAATAAAGTTTCATCTTTATTAAAGATGTGTTTTTTTCTTTAAAAAGAAAAAAGTTTTCTTTTACATTTTTGTTTTTGACAGTTATGTTACAGAGACTTCTGTTATGGTGGTTTCCTACGGGTTTGAATTAATATTGTGTTAGGATGATGAACACACTGATGATGGTGATGATGAGGCTGAAAATGATGACAACAACATCTTGCCACTGTAGAGTTCATTGACAGCACTGTTACCTTAGCTGACTTAAACCCATTGTTACCTTGTTTTGTGGAGTACCCAAACAAATCAAGCACTTCAGCCACAAAAGTCGCACTTCTTGTCGCTGAAGTGCTTGGTTTGTTACAGTGTGCATGTCCTTTTTAAGATCCATCATAAGGGTGGGAGGGAGGGCCCAAGATCAATTCCATCTTGCACCACTTTTCCTTTCAGCTACCGCTGTGTGCCAATGTTGCCTACATGTTGTTAGGAACCCCTCCAGTCAGCACAACAAAACCCGGAGTCTGCTCCAAAGTCTGGTGTTCGCTGGAGCCCCTAGTGGTGGGGACAGACTTGGCTGCAGACGAACGGAGGGTCGTGTAATGTGCACTGACTGGGGAGAACCCAGGGCTAGCGAAGTAGTACACAGCAGTGTGAGATCCAGGCAAAAGGTCAAGGGCCGGCAGCAGGCTGCGATGTCAGATAACGAGCCGAGGTCAGGGGTCACAGGCAATACAACGAGATCCAGAAACAAGCCAGGGGTCATACACGGGAAATCCAAACTAGACTACAGCACAGGAGCAGGGAAACAGGAACAGGAGCCTAGCTACACAGGAAGCTATAACTGGCAATGAGGCTCTGTCCTCACTGCCCTAAATAATGAGAGGAACCAATAGGAGCCGTGAGCAACAAGGCTCCTCCCAATAACATCATTACAGTGTGCAATGACAAGCCCAGCAATTTCCTGTCCAAATTATACAGCAAATGCCAGTGTATAAGGCTGCCACCAGAGAGAGCCTCAAGAGGTAAAAAGAAGAACAGAACAAACTAGTAACATTATTTTCTTCTGCGCGCATGTGCCCGGCTGTGGGACTGCTGGCCGGGCAGATAAGGCAGAGCGTCCCGGTTGTTGCCCAGGCAACCGGGACGTGGAGGGCGGAAGTGACGTCCCGGTCATCATGGAGACGACCGGGACGCCAGAGGAAACTGGAAATGAGCCGCGGCGGCCCGTCGGGGAGCCGCGGCTCGTAACACATGTGCTATAAGTGCTGAAGTTTGTTTTCAAACATCCTTTCAATTGCTTCTCTCTCATACGTGTGAGCACATACTTTGTTTTTCACTGGGTTCACCATCTCGAACTGTGTTATGGGAGAGCTCTGGGTGACGGCGATCTTCTCTTCTTCGTCTTCCAAATCTTCCTCTGCAGGGGCCGGTGACACATCTATTTGTTTTCTCAGGTCTCTTAGTTATTCTTTAAACTGGACATAATTATCGTCCTGCCTCAGGGCCTCCTCTGTTTTATTCTTCTGAAGCGCAGTGTATCTCTCGTGTACAAGCTCTCTTAGATCCGGGATCTTATCTGGTGGGTCACATTTTAATTTAAGTACGGTCTCCTCAACTGCATCTATATATTGGTTTAAATATCTGTTCAAAGCAGCATATTCCAACATGACGGATTCCATGCTGCCCACATGTTCCGTGTCACAGTCTGTCCGAAGCAGATCTAATGCCACTCCAGTTGTTATATCCATTCATGTGTCTATATAAGTTTGGCAGTTCTTCGGGGATGAGAAGGAGGTATCCACAGAGGAGAAGGAGATTAAAGATGCAGCACGAGCAGACATGATTTAATAATGTAGAGTTTATTGACAGCACTGTTGGGCTTAAGGCAGCTAAACTATTAGTAGCTTGTTTTGTAGGGGCCCAAACCAAGCACTTCAGCCACAAAAGGGGCAATCCTTGTCGCTGGTGTGCTTGCTTTGTTAAAATGTACATGTCCTTTTCAATATCTGACAAAAGGGTGGGAGGGCGGGACCAAGGACAATTCCACCTTGCACCACTTTTCTTTTCTGCCACTGCTGTGTGGCAATGTTTCCTAGATGTGCTATGAACTGCTGTGTGTTTGTTTCGTTGCTCTGTTGCTTAGCATCCAGCCAGCTCACTGCATCTTTGTCCGAAAGTGGATGAAAAAAATATATTGAGACCTGTGAAGTGGTCAAAATTGACTGGAAATGACTTGAGATTAGTTTTATTGAAGTTAATAATAATGTAAGAACAAAAAAAAGAGCAACATTATGTGATTTTAGCATATTTTAGCTATATTTCTAAAAAATACAGATCCAAAACCAAAACCAAAACACGCAAGGGCAGTTTTGCCCAAACCAAAACACGAACTTAATCCAGATCCAAAACCAAAACACGGGGGTCAGTGAACATCTCTAATTATTTTACCTATTTTTCCTAATTTTTAATTAAATCCAGATGCAAAACCAAAACCAAAACCTACCATTTTTGCAAAATTGGTAGCAAAGCCAAAACACCAATGCGGTTTAGAACCGACAGCGGTTTCAAAACCGGAACACGAGGTTCAGCCCACATCGGTAATAAGCACCAATGCCTCGTGCATTTTGATGTCACCAATTCCTAATAAATTGATAAGCTGCCTATACAGTGTTTAGGTGGCAGACCCCCTTTAAGACATTAAGATGAGAATTCAACGAGAACTCAATCAGATGAATATCTTGGCCGGGAATTTTTTCTGGTACCACCCCTATCGGGAGGTGAAGAAAGATCTGCGATGTTGCGGTAACGCGGAGTGCCTTCGCAACCGTTCCAGGGAAATTCTGCGCATGATTGAATCCCCCCCCCCCCCCCCCAGGCATTCCTATAGATGCTCTGTTGCATATAGACAGTGATTGGCAAAATTACTCAATAAATTGTGCTCAAAATCATTAAGGAAACTAGCGATCTCTTCTGTGTGCTGATCTCTAAAACAAATACTGTAGCTTTTGTTTAGAACTTGCAGAAATATTTAGCAACTTTCTCCGACATCAGCTTATGACATTTGTAAGGACATTTAAAAATGTGCTGTTCATTAGTGCAAATGGGTCTATATTGCATTCCTATTTTTCAATGCTCGGTTGCATTTTAATAACCTTTGGAATCGTCAAGTATTTACATCTAATTGGCTATTTGCATAGTACAGTCTCAGAATCTATAATATTCAGTGTGTACTTGAAAGACTCCAGATGTCTCCAGGAAATCTTGTGTAACATGTAAATAAATGATAAAGAACTACCATATGTATGGAGCATTCGTTGCAGTATAATAGACGCATAGCATCCAGGTGACATGCTGTGCAATGTGTCTTTTTAGCTCAATGTAAAAACTTTTATATAAAGAAAAACAGCTGTTTATGATTTTTTTTATCTGCCGTGCCCTTTTTGTTTCTGTTAGTTTACGTGCCTTGTTAAGTAAAATAGCAAAAGAGGTGCTATATCTTATCTACTGCCATGTCAATGTTGAGGGAAATATATTGTATATAGAATATCCTTCATACCTTGGAATGTTCAATTCCCTTATGCATTGACTACGGAATCTTTCAAGCTCTAAGCAAAAGTCTTTGCAAGAGGTACCTAAACTATCCTATGCATAAAAGGAAATATATAAATATGCTCTATATAAATCTGGTGCATCGGCTGAAACCCTAGGTACCGCTTCTGCTTGTTCGTAAATAAAAAAATTGATAGACAATTTTGAATGTGGAGACAGGAAAGGTTTTGTGCACATCGAACCAAACATGTCCTTTGTATGATTGAAAACACGCTATAATATACATGGTCTTGGAACTTTCGTAATCACGTAAAACTAGTTTGGTGTCTTAAAATCTGAACTGCCTGTGTTGCCTACTGTCTCGAAAAGATTCTAAAGTCTTTATGACCTCTCCCTAAACAACATTTTGAAAGACCATTTTTTTTATACTGCTAGAATGCCTTCTGAATCTGTCTCCACCCCATGGACGTATCAATAGATATCCCAGGGACCCGGCAATTCTGGGTCACCTCCACCCTCTGAGGCTCCCATTCTACCGATGTTCAAGAAATCTTTAGTGGGACCATTTTTGTAAGCTCCACTGTAGCAAGGATAGGTATTCACTCGCACAGAGCTACAGAAAATGTTAACACTAAAGAAATATAGAATAATTATGCATAGCTAATGAACAGAAAGGTTCCATCTTACAATGATCCCAATTAATTAGTCTGATTGTTCAGATTCATTTAAAAACACTTGTATTGTAATTATATGCACTTCTTACATATATAAGAGTTCATTTACCGGTTTGATTAACACCGCGCTAGTGGTAGTTTTTATTTTTTATTAAACACTTCAGATAAATGGTACTGAGCGATGATTACATGTTACACTTTCTTTTTAGTCAAACAGTAAAAGCTCTCCTATATTTAGGTTATCACTGGATGATTTAAAAATGTTTGATATATCAAAAAAAACCTCAGAATCAGCAGTGGTTAGCACTTCTGCCTTACAGCACTGGGGTCATGAGTTCAATTCCCGACTATGGTCTTATCTGTGTTGAGTTTGTATGTTCTCCCCGTGTTTGCGTGGGTTTCCTCCGGGTGCTCCGGTTTCCTCCCACACTCCAAAAACATACTGGTAGGTTAATTGGCTGCTACCAAATTGACCCTAGTCTGTGTGTTTGTGTGTGTGTGTGTGTGTGTGTGTGTGTGTTAGGGAATTTAGACTGTAAGCCCCAATGGGGCAGGGACTGATGTGAGTGAGTTCTCTGTACAGCGCTGCGGAATTAGTGACGCTATATAAATAAATGATAATAATAATAATAATAATAGAGTATAATCTTATCGTCCTTTAGCTATCTTTTGGTGTGACATCATTTCTATGGAGTGCAATGAAGTAAAAAAAAAATTCTTGCATTAAGTTTTCACAAGCTAGTATTCTTTGTTGGGCATGCAATATTGATTTCAAACAGCAGGTGGCGCTTATCTAAACCTGCATTGCGCATGTGTAGCGGCTTGAAAACATCATGTTAAAGAGTGGTAAAAATAGGCCGCCTCTCACATATTATTTTCCTCACATCATAATTGTATGTGGTAATGCAGTATTAAAGATTTGTTGTCAGTTGTGAAGGACTCATTAGAGGGTGTTGCAGTAATTAGTAGAGCAGCCATAGTGGAATGTTCTAAACATTTCTGTTTCATAACCAACCAGGAGCATTGAAAGCTGACATCTCTCTACCACTTTCTATAACAGGTCAGTAAAAGGCATCAATAAGTTATAGAAACACTGCAGGCTGCAGTATTAGCTGATAAACAATAGCTGGGGTATGGTATAAGCAAGGTTCCTGATAAAAATGTGTTATATGTTAAGTAGTAGGATGCAGCATCATAGGATGGCAGATGAGTAAATAAAAACTGATTTTGTTTTGTTAAACAATGAAATGCTAATATATACTGCGCCAAAATAGTTACTGGAGATTGTACTGAAAACCAGCAACTATTAAAGTGCTTCTGTTAAATTGCATTTGTGTAAAGGTAAATGTATGTTTTCGTTGTTAATGTGATGATATTATTTATGAAATAGTAATGGTTACCTGGACATACTGTTAAAGGGCCTGATTGATTAAGGAAAGTACTAATTTTTTTTTACTCCTGGACAAAACCATGTTACAATGCAAGGGGTGCAAGTTAGTTTTTTAATTTTTCACATAAGTTAAATATTGGCTTTTATTTTTTAGATCAACTTTAAATACCATTGTACAAATAAGGTATCAAGTATTTGTGTGCTACATGAAAAAAAACAGACAGTTTTTTACTTAAGGGCAAAATAATAAACTAATTTGCACCCCTTGCATTGTAACATGGTTTTGTTCAGAAAACGTGAGTAAGAAAACGAACTAAATTTTTTGCTTAACTTTCCTTAATGAATCAGGCACAAAGAGTGTAATATAATAATATAAATGTTTGTATGAAATATAATAAACCATAAGTCTTGAAAACTGACATATATCTATGTGTATCTCTGCAACTTTCTATAACAGTTTTCGGATATTAACCCTCCTGGCACTGGAGTCCATTTAAAGATGGCCGCTCCGGTCGCAAGTACTGTGACTGGATGAACCTGCCTATGCCAACCTGTCTGTTGTTGCTGGGAACCGGCTAGGCTTACTTTGCCACCATTCCCCTTTGTTATTCCGAATATGCCTCTCCTGCCAAAGTAGGAGGAGCCTGCTGCGAACACTGTTCTGTCAAAGTAGGAGGAGCCTGCTGCCCCCACTGTTCTGTCAAAGTAGGAGGAGCCTGCTGCCACCACTGTTCTGTCAAAGTAGGAGGAGCCTGCTGCCCCCACTGTTCTGTCAAAGTAGGAGGAGCCTGCTGCCACCACTGTTCTGTCAAAGTAGGAGGAGCCTGCTGCCCCCACTGTTCTGTCAAAGTAGGAGGAGACTGCTGCCACCACTGGACTCTTTTACGGCATCCAGAACCACGTTCCTTCCGGCTAACTGTCGCTGTTAGTGTACTCCAGTGCTGGTACACTTGGGCTGGTACCCCTGACCACTTACTATGGATCAGATTGTTGTGGATGGACCCCCCCTGGCCTATCACACTGGCCAGAGCTGTTGGGTAGCGGGCAGAGCGGTGGTACTAGGAGCTGGGTCCAAACTTCAGAACAACCGGAGAACGGATTAGATTTAGGGTCTAATCTGTAGGTCACAGGAATACAGCAATATTAAAGAAGTTGGTAAGCAGGGTTTTGAAGCAGAGAGTTATGTTTATTTTGCTCAAGTGTCCTGACAAGGACAGTTCCACTGATTAAAGGTATCTGTGGTCAGGTCAGATGGAACATCATAATGATACGTTTCAGTGTACAAGGTTCTCTTTTTATACAGTTTTAGATACAGCCTCACAGGATATTTTTAGAATCAGGATGCAATTTGTTTACCCAAACATGGATTTATATGCAATGCAAAGCTAACAATATTTACGCTTATCTGTTATATGCTAAAACCCTGTTGTGATTTCCTGCTTCTTATTTTGGACACAGTGGACATCTGACAGCAAGTCTAATTACCCCTTCATATGCCTTCAGGTGCTAGACCCTCACACATCAAAAGGTCTAATTAACATGGATCCTTTCTTCCAACAGTTGCAGAATACACATTTCCTCCAAAGCAAAGAATTCCACAAGAAACGTTGCAAAACCCCAAACAATGGATTTCCGTACACCAGGATACACAAAAGACTTCCTATACAAAGGCTTATTGTATCAGATGTATACATCAGAAATAATGTTTTTCCTCTAGCAAGGTTAAAACACAAACAAATTTCTTCCCCTGGTCTCAGAAATAAAGATCTCTTTTGCCAACATACCCACAATATCAAAAATAAGTACATTTGCAATTATATAAATAAGCGCCCTGCGCTATTTCCTTTAAGTAAATTTATACCATAAGTTATTTATAAGTGATCCAGTCACAAGTACATTCTATAAAATGACAGCTAGACTCTGATTGGTTGCGATAAGCAACATCTCCACTTTTTCAAACCTGCCAGAAACACTCAGCTTGTTACATTTACCCCTAGGAGTCATTCACAAACCACATCGCACTTGTGCAAGTCCGCCTACTTGTCTTTCAAGTGCATCTCATCGTGCAAACTTACATCGTGGACTTTGAAAACACCTCCGCCAAATGAACCTGTTTACAAATTTGCAGATCCCCTGAAACATGTTCATGGTGGTAAGAGTAAAAAAACAAATCAAATCCCAACCTACTTTCACTTTAGGGCCACAACCTTCATTAATTTAATTTTTTTGTCCTGAAATACTGCTGAGTTTAACCTTAAATTATTCATGAAAGTGAGAGGCTGTCTTTATTGTATGTGTCGCTTTTGTGTGTTTGAATGTTTTCATTGCAATGCTTGAAGTGTTCTAACAATATGCTTACCTGCAGACGGACACCTGTAACAGGTATCACATTAAAAGTATGGGAATGAGGATGAGGTTTTGGCACCTCCGGTCAGCCGCAGAATTCAATCCAAACCCCCATCCCCCCCCCCCAATTTGTCTTCTTCACTTCCACCAGTTTATTTCAATAATCCTGCTTTGCAAAATCAAACCTCCTTTTTCACTTAAGTCCAAATTTTGTACCACTCATGGACACAATCCACAGGAACATCTCCGATTCTTCCAATTCTTTTCATTGGGTAGTGCTAACTATTGGCCAGAAAATCTGTGCACTTACCCATAAAAATGGTTGCATTTGCAAAAGTAGGTTGGAGTCTCAAAAGAGTATTTGCACTGCACTTTCGCTTGTTTGTAAATGCACAATCATAAATGACGCTTTGCGTCACATCTTATCAGGTCCTATCTCTTTCTGTTTTATCACCAATTTTGAAAGCATTTCGTGATAGAATCCAAATACTGAGAACACAGACCACACTCGTTGTACCTGCTCCTCTGTTAGTGTCTATTCTGTCTTAACTTAACTCTGTTCTGTCTCCAAACACCAAATGACATCTTGTTATTTGTCACAGAACATCTTCACATACATAATGGGCCAACTTAACCCTACAGTTCCATATCTCCCATAGTAAAGCAAAATTGAGACAAAAATCCCTTCCACAGTCCATTGACATATGATCATGGATTGGTCAAAAGTCAAATGACTTTTCTTTATTACTCTCCTTTTTTGGTCAATTACCACAGTTTTTATTCTGTTGGGCTTTTCATGTTCCATATACACATAAATATCAAACCATTCAGACAAAATGAATGTGTTAAAAGCAGTTTAGACAGGTTCTTTACAGAGCAATGTGTGAGCAGAAGAGTACTTTTGCGTTTGCTTATTATTGTAACATTAAATTTGATTTTCTTTTCTTTTGCTCTGACAGTTGATTTTAAACTTTCGTACAACATTCTGTTCCGGTTATGGATGTACCGGTCTGTTATTTTTGTTATCTTTCTGAGTGTATTATCTTAAAAGCTATATATTTGTCCCCACAAAATTGAACCTTGTCAAACAAGACATCCAATTCTGTCCTTTTTGTGAATTTTCATTGCAGCAATTATTGTCAGTTACCTGTAATTATCCTGAGCATGCAAGGACTAAACGCTGCAGTGGACAGTTGAATTGTAATAGACTGAATTTCGGCTAAATACAGACGGAATGTGCATTAGTCAACTGTAAATAACTTTTGCTATCTTTTCCTTTTTCTTTTTTAGCTATAAAGTTGATAAAATAAACTATCTGCTTCTAGCGTACGATTCTACTAACCCCGTGGGGATACTGAAAGTAAGCAAACCATTTAATAGATACGTGTTCAAGTCTTTAGTTCATTTTCTTCTGATGTGTTTTATTGGTCTGGCTGGTTTAAACTGCATTTATACAATTACACCAGTTACATTTTAAGCTTCTATATACCTAAATCCAAAGTGACTTCTAATATCCCTAATAACTTACAGTAAAGGGTGTATTATCCCTTGTTACACTGCACGCTCATTGACCCAACAAGAACACTCAAATGATGATATTAGGACTGATCACTAGAAGAGTTTTGCATCGACAGAATCTGTACATCATTTCGCTTTCACTATTAAATGACTGAAATGGGTGGGACTTGTTTAATGAGTTTACACGGACAAGCATTGAGCGGGACAAATAGGGGTCTTCTTATCTTTGATATCAAAAATGCTCAGCAGAAAATATCCACATTACACTGTGTAGTGCACTGCAGGACTTTGAGCGCTTCTCCACCGGACACCGCGGCATGGTAAACGCTGCTGGCGGATTGGACGAGCAGTGTAAAGCGGGAGACACACCGCCCAATTCTCCCTATAGTCAGGACAAAGTCATGACTGTGCGAGTGTGAGGATCCACCGCAATACCAGCTACAGAAGACAGGTGGCAGTGCACCATCAACACTGACAGCTGGACATTCGTATTCACTCATTGCAGGGAACATTTTGCTAGAGGTCAATTGGGACTAAGCGTAAATTTACAAAAGGGCCGTTGTGGCTTTCAGCTCCAAACATCAGGATTTATGCGAGTCCAGTCCTGATGGGCAGCACGGCTATTAATTTGACGGGCTCACTGGTGATTACCTCATTTGACATTAGGAGCTCTTTGTGAGCGGTCCGTCTTGTCTATATATTTGTTTTCAATCTCCATGCAGATTACCTTGGCTCAAGTAAAGGAGAAGAAGCAAGGTAGTTATTTATTAGAGAAACTGAGCAGCATTTATAGTGCACAAAAGGGCTTCTATAAGCACCAGTAAGTAAGAACAGTCATGAGCTGTCAATACATGCTGGTACTTGTAGTTCCTGCCACAAGTGCAGGCACTACATTTTTACATGACTACCCAAGTACCCACTGGCCAGGGGTACCAGGAGGAGCCCAGTGCTAATCAGCATTGGGCTGGACCTCATTAGGTGATGTGGCCTGATTGTTTGCTTGACCCCCCCTCCCCTTCCTCACATCCTATAGAGAACTGAGACTGATTCCGAATAGCCTAAGTGGTTGGAAATGCTGAAGATTTTTTTTGTCATATACTTTTTTTATTTAAGACAGCTCAAACGACATGTGGACACGGTTTGTGTACCTGACATTTAAAAAATTGTGAAGGCAGTATCATGCCATTTTAAAAGATGCTACTTTATGCGCCGTTTGGCCTTTAGTAGTAATTTTAAAAACCGCACATGAAATTGAAAAAAAGTGCAATTTAGTAAATTTACCCCTACCTGTATGCAACCCGCTCTGACATCAATACCACAGGCAAAAAACTTTCTCTGACACCCACAGTTTTTAGTCTTCTATTCATGTGACTAATCTGATTGACTGCTGTCAACTTTTTGAAATGACTTTCGTTCCCCTTGACAACTACAAAGTACAATAGGATATTGGGCAGCACAGTGACTCAGTGGTTAGCACTTCTGCCTTACAGCACTGGTGTCATGAGTTCAATTTCCGACCATGGCCTTATCTGTGAGGAGTTTGTATGTTCTCCCCGTCTCTGCGTGGGTTTCCTCCGGGTGCTCCGGTTTCCTCCCACACTCCAAAAATATACTGGTAGGTTAATTGGCTGCTAACAAATTGACCCTAGTCAGTCTGTCTGTCTGTCTGACTGTATGTGTGTGTCTGTGTTAGGGAATTTAGACTGTAAGTCCCAATGGGGCAGGGACTGATGTGAATGAGTTCTCTGTACAGCGCTGCGGAATCAGTGGCGCTATATAAATAAATGGTGATGATGATGATGATGATATATCAATTAGAGCGTGATAAAAATTCTCATAAGTTATTATGGAGTAAGCTAGCATTGGTTGCCTGACTGAGTACGTTGTTCCTGAGTAATTAAGGAAAGTAAGGCAAAGAATGGAGTAAGTTTTCTCCTGGACAAACCATGTTGCAAGGATTGCAAATTACATAGATAAAAGTAGCACCCCGCATCAAGTAGGTAATTAAAACTACATATATTTATGCAAATCCCGACGTATATATTGTTATAATGACTATATTAAGCATACAGGGAGGGTAAACCCACACACAATAATTTATCATATATCAAGAAGGAGAAAAGAGAGTGTGTTTTTCTTCGGGCACTCTAATGCCAATGGTATTATATTAAAATCAAAATCTTTATTATAAAATATTAAAATCAAAGCAAACTAAATTGAACTTACTTCACATTCCAAATGAAAGAAACTTGTAGCGAAAAATAAAAAAATGAATATCAATTTAGGATCAAAAAGAAAATCTGTTATAACAGGCAGTGTTGTGCTGCCTAGCCGTGATGCTGTTCTAATGAATGTAAGTCTAATTATATATCTTTCATACGTAGTATTACCATTTGTTAATTATAATTTGCAAATACAAATGTATTGCTCAGACATCCATTTAAATAAATGACAATCCTTGACCCCTATTAAATCAGTCTCTCTCAAAAGTTATTTGTCTGTAATATTTCTATTCTTGCTCTTAGTTTTAGTTGTGGATTTTCCTTATAAATTGTATCCTTTTATATATATGCGCTGTCCCAGTTTAGGTAGATGTATGTCTACAAACCTGCTGGCTTTCTCTGTTAGACTGCCTATTCTTGATACGATTGGTCTTCCATGTGAAATTAATTCATTTTTATGAATTTTCGGTAACATCTATATCATTGGGATTTTAGGATTCTTGACAGTCAGAAATTCATGGGTGGTTTTTGTTATTATTCCCATATGTAGTGCCTGATTGATGATTTTAGTATAACTGGACAGATCATTGGCCATTGGATTAAATATAATCCGCTTGTAGCAATTTGGGTTGTTTAAATGGCGGTGTAAAAGGATTTTTCCCCCCTTTTCGGGTTACAATCTCCTTAATATACTGGCAAATGTATATATGACCATTTATTACAATTATATATATGACTATTACCGTCAACCAACTCCTCGCTGTCACTCACCAGACTGTGAGTGCTTCTTCCCGTGTGTTTAGGAACCGTGGCCGTCCACCATCCTGAGGGTCTGCGCATGCGCAGCCCTTTCAAAACCTTCAGTACCTGTTCCTTTAATTTAATTGGCTGATCAGGCAACACTCCCTATTTAAAGCACCTGCTGTCCATACCTCGTTGCCTGATCTTGGAGTCTCATTTCCCCATGAGCCTCTGAAGGTGTTCCTGTGTTTCCTCGTGTATTCAGCGCTGCTGATTCCTGTGGTTTCCAGACCACTTCTACTCCTGTGGTTTCCAGACCACTTCAACTCTCCTGTGTTTCATCGTGACTGTTAGCTGATTCCTATCCGCTGCCTCCGTGCACTACAGTCTTCAGACCACTTCAACTCTCCTGTGTTTCATCGTGACTGTTAGCTGATTCCTATCCGCTGCCTCCGTGCACTACAGTCTTCAGACCACTTCAACTCTGCTGTGTTTCATCGTGACTGTTAGCTGATTCTTATCCGCTGCCTCCGTGCACTACAGTCCTCAGACCACTTCAACTCTGCTGTGTTTCATCGTGACTGTTAGCTGATTCCTATCCGCTGCCTCCGTGCACTACAGTCTCCTGACCACTTCTACTCCTGTGGTTTCCAGACCACTTCAACTCTCCTGTGTTTCATCGTGACTGTTAGCTGATTCCTATCCGCTGCCTCCGTGCACTACAGTCTTCAGACCACTTCAACTCTGCTGTGTTTCATCGTGACTGTTAGCTAATTCCTATCCGCTGCCTCCGTGCACTACAGTCTTCAGACCACTTCAACTCTGCTGTGTTTCATCGTGACTGTTAGCTGATTCCTATCCGCTGCCTCCGTGCACTACAGTCTTCAGACCACTTCAACTCTCCTGTGTTTCATCGTGACTGTTAGCTGATTCCTATCTGCTCCCTCCGTGCGCTACAGTCTTCAGCTCATCTCAACTCTCCCGTGTTTCCTCGAGACTGCTACAACTGATTCCTATCCGCTGCTCTCCGTGCTCAACAGTTCCAGCTCAGCTCTACTCTCCCGTGTTTCATCGTGGCTGCACCTGCTGGTTGCTATCCGCTACCTCCGTGTACCTGCAGAGTCCTGCTGGCTGCTACTCCTCAGTTCTACTCGTGTCTGCAGCAGCTGATCCGCTCTCCGTGCTTCTCAGTGTTCCTGCTGGTCTCTACTTGCCAGTCTGCATCGGATCTGCGCCTCACTGCTTTCATCTCGTCTAGACCATCGCTACTCTTCAGGGTCCTCCAGGAGTCCAGTTCTACATACTACTGCTTCCTGAGTGTTTGTTCCCCTGCTGGTCTACCTACCTGTGCGCTGCACCTACTTGATTACCGCTTCACCCTCCAGGGACTTCGCATCCTGCCGGCCTCCAGCCGTTCAGGTATCTCTGCACTCCTGTCTGACAGCCTGCTCCTGAACCACGGTATGCATACTTCTCATTGACTGTGCTGGTGTATTGCATATCTTGCTGGACTGAGTTGTTCTCCTCTGGAGCTTACTATCCGCTGAGACTTTTGCCATCATTGACTGTGTTATCTTTTGCCCGGATAGTTTCTATGACTTTGTATTATTGCAGTGCTGTTCAGTCATTACTATATTGTGCATGTCATTGTGGATCAAGTTCAAGGTGCCCGTGTATCCTCTGTATTGCAGTCTCTCCCCGTGCTCCTCCTCACATATATATTCAGTGGTACAACTTGCTAGTGGCAGACCACTGATTCCTGTTTCCAGTGTCACCTGTTCCAGTGTCCTCTCACATAGCAGTGGTACAACTTGCTAACGCAGACCACTGACTTCCCGGATACCTTCACCTGGATCCCATTCCTTCACCCAGACAGCGGTACAACTTGCTAAACGCAGACCGTTGACTCTCATCACCTCCTCGTTTCTGTTGGACATTCCTCCTCACTATAGCAGTGGTACAACTTGCTACCGCAGACCACTGACTACCCTCATGTGTCCTTTGTCCATTCAGTTCCTCGTGTATTAATACATATATATTACCAGTGCTGCTAGTCATAGACTTTCCCGAGCATCTCTATCTTCTGCTGTCTACTGTTCCGTGATCACCCTGCTACCAGAGTACCATATTACCACCTATACTGCTCTGGTAAGCTTATCACCTGGTGATCCCTGGGTAAAGACTCCTAGTGCCCGTGACACTCGCAAAAGGTATTTCTGAATTAACCCAAGAAATATCATTTTTATATTTCTTTATATCGACAAGTTTCAAGAATAATCACGACAAGATATAGATTCATTTAAAGTGTGTTGTATTATATTATAGAACAATAAACAGCGTAACAATATTGTACACACAATATAGATTTTAGTGCAATATATCATACTTATTGCCTGTAATATAGATATATATGTAATTGTGTGTGTGTTGACTAACTATTGTCTAAAAGTGTGTGTGTGTGTGTGTGTGCGTGTGTGTGCGTGTGCATGCATTGTGTAGTGAAGGGGGAGGGGAGAATCCATATAGACCACATGCATACCTCACTCAAAGACCAGCGGCCATTTTCAAACACATGGTTTAACCAGTTCAAACTACTGCACTTTCTATGCATATCTAACAATCTGATAACTTCCTAATCCATCACTATCTATGCAATGTGGTCACCATCTAAAATGGCTGACTTGCCAAGCTTTGTAGGCCCACTAGGCCTCATTTTACAGACCCATTACTCATTACAAGCAGTATTTAGCCAATCCACCACAAATACAGACCAATTGCTCATTACAAGCAGTAACACATGATATTTCACACATAGCACAAACGTCTCCATCACCAAAACCTAACCAATCGATCCCAATTCAAACACAAATGCTTTCATTTATCCCAACCAGGCATGCATTTATGTCACACTTTCATTCTCATTTACAACATTATTTTATCCATATTCACTCACCTTTTTGCTACATTCAGCTCTATCATCCACACTAGTTAGGGCCTAAAAAGGCCTGTTCACCTAGGAGCTACATGACCTACCAGTCCGAAATCCAGCATGGAGTAACAAGTATAAAGTGAGATTATTTCTCTGTGTGCAGTGTAAAACCCTCTTGTGGGCGGAGTCTAGAAGCTTGCTACAGACTTTCATATGCTAATTACAGACCAAATGCTGAAAACCTGTTTAAGTATTTTAGTTACCACCCATAGTCCCAGGTGGGGGGAGGATTTCCATGTGCACAGTCAGTGTGCTAATTAAATTGTAGCTGAATCTCTGTCATATGTTATAAAATTAAACATAAATAATAGATTATTTATGCACTCTTTATCAGGCGGTATACTTCTTTCAAATATTGTGGTCGGGGCCACAGGAAAACATTGCCCCCCTTTATCAGAGGACTTAATTACTATGTTGTCCCAGTTTGTAATCTTCCTTAATGCTTGTTTCTCATGTTTGTTTAAATTTCCAGTACAGCCAATCCTGACGGTTGGATTTTAAAAAGTTTGATCAAATCTTTTAATACTAAATCCCTATAGGTTTTATTTTGGGGACAAATCAAAATATCAGATTGATATTTTTTTTAATCTTATGGGCATCTGCAATTGTATGTGAATTTTCATTTGAGATGTCATCAAGTCGGAGGATTGGTTAGACTGATATAGTTCCTCCAGCATTATAAGAGCCTGTGTTTCCTTTGTATCAAATATGGTCAAATTCTCATCTAAGGCAGCACCCCTATGATTAATGGGACATATGTCTTTTCTTTGCTTGTTAATAAAATATTTTTTTAGTAATAGTCTCCTGGAGAACAACATAAGATCTTTCTCCCATTCAAATCTGTTAAAATGTTGTGTAGCGGAAACTGATAGGCCCTTACTAAGGAGTGCAATTTAGGTGGAGGTAAGGACTCTTTCAGATAAATTGACCACACTCAATGTGTCTTCTAATTAGAGATGGTCACTGACCCCCGTGTTTTGGTTTTGGATTCGGTTTTGGATCTGGATTACCGTCGTGTTTTGGTTTTGGTTTTGGTTTTGCAAAACCGCCATTGCGTGTTTTGGTTTTGGTTTTGGTTTTGTTTGGTTTTGTTTTGCTATTTTTTGGGAAAATCCATGTTTTTGGGCCTAAATTAACCCAATTTAGTGCTCCAACTGTTTTAGAGACAAGTAATCTAATTGTTGAGGTAATAAATCATCCAAAAAAACAGTTTAATTCTTCGTTGGTAGGCCTATTCTACACACAAAACAGATTGTCTTCCTCTCCATCTATGCATATTGGCAATGCAGCCATCGTCTTTGAATGTATATTACACCCTACACTTATAGTTAAATATGTAAAGAAATGGAAAAAGCCAGTTTGCTTTCTGTCTCTCAAGGCCCCCCTCCACTTGTATAAAATAGCAAAAAATTCAGCCATTATAGACTGTACAATATTAATTGACATGGAGAAAGCCAGTTTGGTTTCTGTCTCTCTAGGCCCCCCTCCACTTGTATAAAATACTAAAAAATTCAGCCATTATAGACTGTACAATATTAATTGACATGGAGAAAGACAGTTTGGGGTCACTCTGTCTCTCTAGGCCCCCCTCCACTTGTATAAAATACCAAAAAATTCAGCCATTATAGACTGTACAATATTAATTGACATGGAGAAAGCCAGTTTGGTTTCTGTCTCTCTAGCCCCCCCTCCACTTGTATAAAATACTAAAAAATTCAGCCATTATAGACTGTACAATATTAATTGACATGGAGAAAGACAGTTTGGGGTCACTCTGTCTCTCTAGGCCCCCCTCCACTTGTATAAAATACCAAAAAATTCAGCCATTATAGACTGTACAATATTAATTGACATGGAGAAAGCCAGTTTGGTTTCTGTCTCTCTAGGCCCCCCTCCACTTGTATAAAATACTAAAAAATTCAGCCATTATAGACTGTACAATATTAATTGACATGGAGAAAGAGAGTTTGGGGTCACTCTGTCTCTCTAGGCCCCCCTCCACTTGTATAAAATACTAAAAAATTCAGCCATTATAGACTGTACAATATTAATTGACATGGAGAAAGACAGTTTGGGGTCACTCTGTCTCTCTAGGCCCCCCTCCACTTGTATAAAATACCAAAAAATTCAGCCATTATAGACTGTACAATATTAATTGACATGGAGAAAGACAGTTTGGTTTCTGTCTCTCTAGGCCCCCCTCCACTTGTATAAAATACTAAAAAATTCAGCCATTATAGACTGTACAATATTAATTGACATGGAGAAAGACAGTTTGGGGTCACTCTGTCTCTCTAGGCCCCCCTCCACTTGTATAAAATACCAAAAAATTCAGCCATTATAGACTGTACAATATTAATTGACATGGAGAAAGACAGTTTGGTTTCTGTCTCTCTAGGCCCCCCTCCACTTGTATAAAATACTAAAAAATTCAGCCATTATAGACTGTACAATATTAATTGACATGGAGAAAGACAGTTTGGGGTCACTCTGTCTCTCTAGGCCCCCCTCCACTTGTATAAAATACCAAAAAATTCAGCCATTATAGACTGTACAATATTAATTGACATGGAGAAAGACAGTTTGGTTTCTGTCTCTCTAGGCCCCCCTCCACTTGTATAAAATACTAAAAAATTCAGCCATTATAGACTGTACAATATTAATTGACATGGAGAAAGACAGTTTGGGGTCACTCTGTCTCTCTAGGCCCCCCTCCACTTGTATAAAATACCAAAAAATTCAGCCATTATAGACTGTACAATATTAATTGACATGGAGAAAGCCAGTTTGGTTTCTGTCTCTCTAGGCCCCCCTCCACTTGTATAAAATACTAAAAAATTCAGCCATTATAGACTGTACAATATTATGAAAAATGGACAAAGCCAGTTTAGGGTCACTCTGTCTATGACACCCTACCCTTAAGGATAAATTGCCCTAACAGCAGCCTTTCAAGATGGTATGTGATATGGAAATGCCACAAGTCCCTTTCCTCTTTGGGGGTAGATTGCACCCTACACTTACATAGAAAGTTTTAAAAAGATGTTATCGGCATCATCTTCAGCTTCATCCTCACCCTCATCAGTGTGTACGTCATCATCACAGACTATCAATTCATCGCCGCTTGAATCCGCCATTAGAGAACAGTCAGTGCTTGGATGTCTTGGATGGTGAAGGCCTTCCTCGTGGAAGATGTAGTTCATTTTTATAAACATCATTTTCTCCACATTTTTGGGAAGTAACCTTCTACGGCGATCACTGACTAAGTTCCCTGCTGTGCTGAACACTCGTTCAGAGTACACACTGGAGGGTGGGCAGCTTAGGTATTGCAAAGCAAGTTTGTACATGGGTTTCCAAATGGCTTGCTTTTCTTCCCAGTAAGGAAAGGGACTGTCTGACATTTCCATATCAACTACCTCTTGAAAGTAATCCTCCACCATCCTTTGCATGTTTATACTCATATTGGATGGACTTATGGGCAAAGTGACACTTTTTTTTGAAAAATCCTTCAAACCAGCCCAGATGTTAAATTGTTCTCGTCTGCCCCCTGTGTCTTCCCTGCTTCTTTTTTGGAAATTTAATTTTTTACGAGCAACAGCTTGAGAAAGTGAAGGAGGACACGTCGTCAAGCCGAGGCCCAGTTCAGCGGCCAACTTGCTGAGCAATAGCTCCTTGCAAAAGTTCACATCTCGCTCATTTACAAGTAAAGACTCAATGTAGGTTTTAAACCTTGGATCAAGCACAGTGGCCAAAACGTACTGATCCGAGTTCAAGATCTTAATAACTCGAGGATCATTGTGAAGCGAATTAAGTACTTGATCGACAAGGCCAACATACTTTGCTGAATTGCTTGCTTTCAGCTCCTCCTTCATTTTCTCAAGCTGCTTTTCCAATAGTCTAATTAAAGGAATGACTTGGCTCAAACTAGCAGAGTCTGCACTGACCTCACATGTCACAACTTCAAATGGTTTCAGCACCTTGCACAGCACTGAAAGGATTCCCCACTGTGCAAGAGTGAAATACATCCCCCCTCCTTTCCCAATGTCATGACTTGTGCAATATGCTTGGATGGCTTTGCGCTGTTCCTCCATCCTCTGAAGCATGTACAGGGTGGAATTCCACCGAGTTACCACCTCTTGCTTAAGTTGGTGGCAGGGCAAGTTAAACTGCTCTTGGAGCTGCTGTAATCTCCTACATGCTGTGGCTGAATGCCTGAAATGGCCTGAAATTTTACGGGCCACCGAAAGCATCTCCTGCACCTCACGGTTATTTCGTAGGAAGCTCTGCACCACCAAGTTGATGGTGTGAGCAAAACAGGGAATATGTTGGAAATCACCCAGCTGTAATGCTCGCACTATATTGTTGGCGTTATCTGAAATGACATACCCTGGGGAGAGTCCGAGTGGTATAAGCCATGCATCAATCACATCTCTCAGTTTGCGTAACAAATTGTCAGCCGTATGCCTGTTAGTGAAGCCGGTGATACAAAGAGTGGCCTGCCTGTGACAAATGTTACGTAGTGGTGTACATGCTGCTGCTGTTCCTGCTGGTGAAGGTGAATGACCAACCCAGTGGGCTGTCACAGTCATATAGTCTTTGGTTTGGCCACTTCCACTTGTCCACATATCTGTGGTTAAGTGAACAGTGGGCAGAATGGCATTTTTCAGCGCAATCTCTACATTTTTACACACTTTTTGGTATAGTTGTGGAATAGCTTTACGGGAGAAATGGTGTCGCGATGGAATTCTGTAACGCGGACACAAAACCTCAATTAACTGTGAAAAACCAGCTGCGTTTATTGTGGAGATTGGACGCAGATCTAACACTAACATTGCAGCCATGGCGTCTGTGATTCGCTTGGCGACTGGGTGACTGCTGTCATATTTGCTTCCCCTCGCAAATGATTGTTTCACAGTTAATTGCTGAAATGTAGGACTGCTCATTTTATTCACCTGCCTCTGGGATGACGATTCACCCCCAGCAGCAGCAACAGCAGCAGCAGGACTAACGCTTTCTTCAGAGGAATCAATAATAGTGCCGGAGTCATCCAGCCTTAAGTGGGATGCCGGGCTAACTCCGAGCGCTACTGAGGATATTGATGAGGATGGTGTGGTGGGTGTATTTTGTAGCCGTCGGTATGTCGGTGAGCGGAGGGTCTTAGCTGATGAGGGAGTGCTTGTATTCTTTTGGGAAGAACTTTCAGCTTTTCCCAACACTTTGCCATGAACTCTCGTTAAATGGCGTAACATAGACGAGGTTCCAAGATGGTTAAGGTCCCTCCCTCGACTGACTGTGGCTTCACATACACTACAAATGGCTATACAATTGTTGTCTGGATTTGGGTAGAAATAATTCCACACATAAGAAGTGGATTTTTTTGTTTTATGCCCAGGCATGACAATGGCCTTTTTCTTGTCACGTGCCAGAACTGCTGCCACTGGTGCAGGACTTACACAAACAACCTCATCCTCATCAACATCCTCATTAGCGCCCTCGTCGCCTACACAAATCTCCCCCTCATCCTCTTCTAATTCCAAAGTGGCATCCTCAATTTGGGTATCAACGGCTACACTCGGGCTATTAAGGCACACATCAGCAGAATGCTCACGATTAGACATCCCACTGTTGGATGGACTCTCCACAGGGATTGTTGTCATTTGTGAATCAGAGCAAATATTCTCCTGTAATGCCTCACTGGTATCTTGCAGCTCAGCTTTGACGCGTAACAGTAGTTGTGCACCAATTGTAGCCTGGGTAACTTTTTGGGATCTGCCACTAATAGCCAAAGGTGAAGGCCTCATTCTCTCTTTGCCACTGCGTGTGTAGAATGGCATGCTTGCAATTTTTTTTTTATCGTCACTTAACTTTTGCTCAGTTACACTTCTTTTTCGCTTCAATACAGTAAATTTTTTTTTGGTTTTTGTTTTTTGCACTAATTTGAAAACACTCTGTTGTTTGACATCGCCTTGGCCAGATGACGTACTGGGAACACTAACATCAGGACTGGTGACAGAACCTGGTTGCTCATTTAGATCATATGTGGACTGCTTTGAATCCATTCTGAGCGCAAAACCACTGAGGAGTGCTAAAAATTATTGAGTAGATACTGCTGACAGATATGACTTTTGACAGCCAGAAATATTAATGCACAATTAGGGAGGACACCCCAAAAACACTGAGGAGTGCTAAAAATTATTGAGTAGATACTGCTGACAGATATGACTTTTGACAGCCAGAAATATTAATGCACAATTAGGGAGGACACCCCAAAAACACTGAGGAGTGCTACAAATTATTGAGTAGATACTGCTGACAGATATGACTTTTGACAGCCAGAAATATTAATGCACAATTAGGGAGGACACCCCAAAAACACTGAGGAGTGCTAAAAATTATTGAGTAGATACTGCTGACAGATATGACTTTTGACAGCCAGAAATATTAATGCACAATTAGGGAGGACACCCCAAAAACACTGAGGAGTGCTAAAAATTATTGAGTAGATACTGCTGACAGATATGACTTTTGACAGCCAGAAATATTAATGCACAATTAGGGAGGACACCCCAAAAACACTGAGGAGTGCTACAAATTATTGAGTAGATACTGCTGACAGATATGACTTTTGACAGCCAGAAATATTAATGCACAATTAGGGAGGACACCCCAAAAACACTGAGGAGTGCTAAAAATTATTGAGTAGATACTGCTGACAGATATGACTTTTGACAGCCAGAAATATTAATGCACAATTAGGGAGGACACCCCAAAAACACTGAGGAGTGCTAAAAATTATTGAGTAGATACTGCTGACAGATATGACTTTTGACAGCCAGAAATATTAATGCACAATTAGGGAGGACACCCCAAAAACACTGAGGAGTGCTACAAATTATTGAGTAGATACTGCTGACAGATATGACTTTTGACAGCCAGAAATATTAATGCACAATTAGGGAGGACACCCCAAAAACACTGAGGAGTGCTAAAAATTATTGAGTAGATACTGCTGACAGATATGACTTTTGACAGCCAGAAATATTAATGCACAATTAGGGAGGACACCCCAAAAACACTGAGGAGTGCTACAAATTATTGAGTAGATACTGCTGACAGATATGACTTTTGACAGCCAGAAATATTAATGCACAATTAGGGAGGACACCCCAAAAACACTGAGGAGTGCTAAAAATTATTGAGTAGATACTGCTGACAGATATGACTTTTGACAGCCAGAAATATTAATGCACAATTAGGGAGGACACCCCAAAAACACTGAGGAGTGCTACAAATTATTGAGTAGATACTGCTGACAGATATGACTTTTGACAGCCAGAAATATTAATGCACAATTAGGGAGGACACCCCAAAAACACTGAGGAGTGCTAAAAATTATTGAGTAGATACTGCTGACAGATATGACTTTTGACAGCCAGAAATATTAATGCACAATTAGGGAGGACACCCCAAAAACACTGAGGAGTGCTACAAATTATTGAGTAGATACTGCTGACAGATATGACTTTTGACAGCCAGAAATATTAATGCACAATTAGGGAGGACACCCCAAAAACACTGAGGAGTGCTACAAATTATTGAGTAGATACTGCTGACAGATATGACTTTTGACAGCCAGAAATATTAATGCACAATTAGGGAGGACACCCCAAAAACACTGAGGAGTGCTAAAAATTATTGAGTAGATACTGCTGACAGATATGACTTTTGACAGCCAGAAATATTAATGCACAATTAGGGAGGACACCCCAAAAACACTGAGGTGTGCTACAAATTATTTAGTAGATAATGCTGACAGATATGACTTTTGACAGCCAGAAATATTAATGCACAATTATGGGGGACACCCCAAAAGCGCTGGGGAGTGCCAAATATGAAGAAAAAATAATAAACCTCTATCCTCCTCTCTGCACTAGCGATTTTGGTTAGAGCAATTGCAAGAACAATATGGTATTCTCTGTCCCTGCTCTAATTAGCCTATGACTACACCCTGCTCTCTCCCTCTGTCAAATGGCGATGGATTGCTGTGGAGGCGTGTATTTATAAAGTTGAAGTATCGCGAGAACCGAGTCCCGAGATCCGACGACGTCACAATGACGTTCGGCCTCGATTTGGATTCGGAATGGGCGGGAGAGTACCGAGCTGCTCAGCTCGGTACTCGGATACCCAAAGTTCGGGTGGGTTCGGTTCTCGGAGAACCGGACCCGCCCATCTCTACTTCTAATACTGAGTCCATCTGTAGTTCCTTCAGGATGACTGAAGGTTCTCTTGTTCTTCCATCTGCTTTCACTTCCTTTCTCTTAAATTTATTCTCACCCCTTAGTATCTTCCTGTTTTGACTGAGCCTCCACCTGTTTCTGATGCCTGACCCTAAAAAACCCCTAATTAGTGTGGGATCATCTCTATTGACACATTAATGATCAGACATTTCACCTTCAGATGAGTCAAAATCAGAGGTACTATATGTGGATTTAGAATTTTCTAAATGAGCGATTTAGGTATATGATAAATATAAGGCTGCATATTGAGATACACATGCATAAACTAGGCAAGTAAACCCAGTTAACGAGACTGTCAAATAATACAGATGAGACAGAAATGGATCCTATACTAGGTGCAGTAATTTAATTAGGAGCACAATGCTATGAAAATCTATTGCTCTACAAATTTATAAGCAAAATAATAATTTGAAATAGAAGAAAAACGTTCTATCTTCACTAAATTATAATAAGACACCATATTGCACCAACTAAGTGGGTGCTGGTATATGGGTTTGGGTTCTAAAAGAATCTCTCTCAGTACATTGGGATTTTGAAGGAATCTCTTTCAGTATATGGGGATTCTGGGAAAACTGTGTTATTAGGGTGACTTACCTTGAATGCAGTTTCAGCGCATATATATAAAAGGATACAATTTCAAAGGAAAATCCACAACTAATATTAAGAGCAAGAATAAAAATGAGAGACAAATAACTTTTGAAAGAGACTGATTTAATAGGGGTCAAGGATTGTCTTTTATTTAAATGGATGTCTGAGCAATACATTTGTATTTGCAAATTATAATTAACAAATGGTAATACTACATATGAATGATGTATAATTAGTCTTACTTTCATTAGAACAGCATCACGGCTAGGAAGCACAACACTGCCTATTTTAACAGATTTTCTTTTTGATCATCAGTTGATATTCATTTTTTAATTTTTCGCTACAAGTTTCTTTCATTTGGAATATGAAGAAATTTCAATAGAGTTTGCTTTGATTTTAATATGTTATAATAAAGATTTTAATTTTAATATGATACCATTGTCATTAGAGTGCCTCAAGAAAAACACGCTCTCTTTTCTCCTTATTGATAAAGGGTTGCAAATTAGTTTGTTATTTTGCACATAAAGAAAATACTGTCTTTCTTGTCATGTAACACACAAGTACATGATAGCTTTACTTTTACACTGGATTTTAAAGTTGATCTAGGACATGCCCTACCTCAACTATAAATCTGTCTCCAATTTTAAATTTACGCCCCCTCCAATGCAAAATGGTTTTGCTGAGATGCAAAGTTACTCCTTTTTTTGCATTACTCCTCTTAATGAGTCAGGCCCGTTATATCTACTTTTTATTCATCTAACATCAATTTTCTACATTGCATTCAATTTTACACCATGTTCTTTTCAGAATAAGGCATGCAAACAATTTAGGATGCTTCTGTCACATCTCCTGTTTATCACTTTCGATTGTGAGTCAGATATTAAATAAATATATATATATATATATATATATATATATATATATATATATATAACAAAGTACTAAAAGTCATGGACAATTTTAAATGGATCTAAAATACATCTTACTAGATAATAGTGGGAATAAGCATTACTTACTGTTTAAGTGCACAATGATTAAACAATGACGCAGAGAGTCTCCCTCCAGTCATTTTGTCTGATAAATTGTAAATACAACTGCCTGTGGAACATGGGGCCATTAGAGATCTTAACTTGAGAAACTTCTTATTTCAGTCTCCTGGACAAAACCGTGTTACAATGCAAGGGGTGCAAATTAGTTTTCTGTTTTGCACATAAGTCAAATACTGACTGTTTTTTCATGTAGCACACAAATACTTGATAGCTTATTTGAACACTGAAATTTAAAGTTGATATTTGTGCGCTACATGAAAAAACAGTCAGTATTTAACTTATGTGCAAAAAAGAATACTAATTTGCACCCCTTGCATTGCAACACGGTTTTGTCCAGGAGACTGAAATAAGAAGTTTCTCAAGTTAAGATCCTTAATGAATCAGGCCCATGATTTGGAAACTTTGATGCACTTCAGTCCATAATGTTGCAAATACAACAAAATATTACAGGATAACCCCACTCAAACAAATGTTTTATCCTAATTAAAACCATTACGCACATTTGAATCTCTTCTGATATTTGAAATAGAACTGCTGCTGATAATCATTAGTTGGAAGGCTAGGACATGTCGTGATCCTTACAAACATCTGTAAGCATATGGACTGTTTCCATGGGAACAGAGTATGTGTATTTCTTTCTTTACAGATTTTTCTACTAATGGGGTCTAAATAAAATATTAAACATCACCAAAAGAGGGCAGGCATCGCAGAACTTGAACTCTGGGTGCCAGATTATACTGGCACTTGTGATTCCCAAAGTGCCAGCATGCCTTGATAGCCAACATTGGAATTATTGGTAAGTACCAGTCCCTATGTTTGACACTTTACATGGAATGTAAGGAGAGTGGCTAATGAATGCTTTATGGTTTACATTTATAGGTAATGTCTGAGCCCGAACAGGCAGGATCAAGTCAGGCCTGTGGCTCCTCCGCTGCAGGAACTAAGCGGAGGAAGTAAAATTTCACCCAGCAAAAAATAAGAATCCTTGTTCAGCTGGTGATGGAGAGGCTACACTCCACCAGTCACCAGCTCTCAGCACTGTCAAGACATAGAATTTGGGAGGAAATAATGATGCAGGTCAATGCCGTGGCTCCTATAAGGCGCAAGGTGTCTGAGGTTAAAAAAAGGTTATTTTGGCAATGTGGCCCACTAATTAAGAGATATTTATTTTAAACACTGAGGGAAAGAATTGTTTTTATTTTCAACATTGTTTTCCTGGAACTTTTCTCTCAGGTGGCAAGACTTTAAGTGTGGCCTAAAGGACAAGTTGAGGTAGGGCAGACTTTTGCAACAGGCGGTTGTCCCCAGTTCCTTCTGACCTTAGTCCCTTTGAGACCACTGCATTTTCCTTTATTAATGATGCCATGGTGCAAGGAAAGGGCCTCATTGACACCAGATGAAGCTCACTCCTCTTGGAGCCTCTCACACCAGCAGTGGATTATAGCTTTTAGCTATATGTAAATTATTTGGCCCAAAGAAACAAAAATAAAAGTCATATATATGCTGGTGGATACAGTAAGCTAGCTTTTTCAGTACAAACACACACACACACACACACACACACACACACACACACAAACACACACACACACACACACACACACACACACACACACACACACACAGTAACTTGACCACTATAAACCCTACTTACATCCATCTAACTGATCTTATTACCCAATATATTATTACAAACCCGCAGCAACAATTTCCCAAGTATCCTTTCCTTCCCATTTCTCCCCAACTTGCAGTCCAGTCCATCGTCCCTACTTCACCACACCAGAGTCTCTGCCACAAAATTCTACCCAAATGCAACATCCTTACCCTCACCAGTTTTACAATTCAGCACCAATTCCCTCTCCAGGCTAAATTGATTTGTTTCCCAGAAATCAATTTTACCACAAACAACATCTATCACAACACCACTATTTTGGAAGTCAACCCATATTTTGCCAATACCATACTTACCAATCTCTGTCCCCTTTGTCATCTCTGCTCCCCGAGCACTTAATCAACATCTGCTGCATCTCCACTCTCTGCTGCATCCTACCATCTGCTGGTCCACTGGCCTCTACTTCTTCCGCGCTGCTGCCTTCAACATCACAGGTAACCAGAAGCCAGGTGCATCCCAAAACACCCTAAAAATTCCCAGCAAGGCCACGCAAATCCAAATAATTTTCATTTTTCACCCGTATTAGCGCACGTGTCCATTTCCTTTTTTTTTTCGTGAATTTAAACTTTGGAAATAAAAAAACAATTTGATGTTATACTTTACATTTGTGTTCATATTTTTTTCTTTACAAAAACCAATAATGACTTCCAGGCAAAGTATGTGGCATGGGCATAATCTTGTGGCCGAATTACCAGGGTCAGGAGGGCTTGGGTCCACTCCTTCCACCTCATTGGCCAGCAACCTCGGCCGCTTCCACCCAAGGAATTCAAGTCCTAATAGTGATGGTATGAAACACCACACACAGAGCAATGATATCACATATGGTTCTCGGCACATACATAAGAGAACCACCAGACCGGTCGAGACAGGGGAATCAGGTCAACTACCCACTTTCCAACCGATCTAGTGCCTGTATGTGCCAAGTTGTAGGAGACTTCCTGCTTCATGTATGGATTCAAAATAGGAGTGAGGAGCCAAGGGCGAAAAGGGAACGCGTTGTCTCATATAAGGGGTGACAAGAAAGGCAAAGAGCAAAATATTAATGACAAACTACTAGCCACAAAAAACAAAGATGAGAACATAAAATGTTGGATTACAAAAGGTGCCACATTTGGTAAGTCAAGATAGCAGGCGGATTCATTCAGAGAAGCAAAGAGGATCAAAAAACAAAGAGGGGAGGTACGTTTTAAATTTTAAATGGCCATGTGGTATATCTAGGTAAACATCACACTTAAAAATAAAGGAGAAACATATTTGACTTTTCCATGCTAATCTGCCAGTATCCTTAAGAAAAAAGCCTATAAAAATTGCCACTGCTACATGCAATATGTTGCCAACAGTGTACATATTATGAAATTATGGTCTGGTTCCCAGTTCCAAGTACAGCATATTGCAAGGGTTTTTTGAGCAAAAAAGTAATATTATAAATAATTTAAAATATAGAAATAGATAATACCTAATAGCCACACGTCACCATGTGTCCTTGCACCCCCTTGCCTCTATTGCAATCTTTGCCATATCCCTGATTACTGGAAGGCAAAGAAATCATGTGTACTCCCTGGTCACACAGCTACCTGGTCTTGAATGAGGAGAGACACATCACATATAGCCTGGACATTTATCGAGTGGAAATGCTTCCGATTCAAATAAATTGAAGCATTCCCACCCAACAGGACCAGGGCTACATTTCCATCTACTGCCCCTATGACATGTGGGGAGCTGGCTATGGTGGCAAACTGCTATTTTATTGGCACAAGGGACTCCTCATCGAGTGGCAGATGGATGAATTGCTTAAGCCAGGACAACATTGCTCCCAGAGCAACCTTCAGCGCACGGCTGAAAGACTACTGCCGCAACCCCTACTGTTGTCTGTAACGAGCCAGTGGCGCAAAAATGCAATAGCGCCAACAGTTTAGTCAATGTCGGTATTGCTATCGGGATATTGCACATTGCACATGCGCAGTATGTCCGCGATGACACGCGACGGGAGCCAATAGCTACGGACCACCTCCGCACCAGAAATCCCAAAGATGCTCATACATGGTCTGAAGACACGCTCCTAGAGTTGTTGGTTTTTGAGGTGTTGACGGCTGTTGCCCTCCTGCTCTGCTACATAAGGCAGCAGCCATTTCAAAGACACACTAAATATGTGAGAGAGAAGGATGAAGGGGTCCAAAAATGACATTACATCATGACTTGTAAACTTTTTCAGCTGTTTATAGAAGAAAGATTGTACTTATACTTAGACCTGCAAGTGGGCTTGTCAGACTCATTAAGTAACTGGAAAACAAAATCACAATAATTTGTTGTTAAAAAAAAAAGGAGCACAAAAATATAAATGCGTTGGGAAAACTGGCAGGAAATGTAAGGAGTGAAATCAACAAAAAAGTAAAAAAAATAACTAATAATAATAAAAAAAACCCATTGGGAACACTTGGAGAAACTGTGGTACATTAATATGGTATAAATGTATGAGTAAACAAAGGAACAAAAAAGGAACAAAAAAAGCAAAGATCTTGTAGTGGTGGAAGAAATGGCAATGTAATGAGCATTGTCCAATGGGTCTCAATATAGTGGCGTTTAATGAGATGAGTGTATGCAGGTGTTAAGGGCAAAGTTCACAATTCCATTAGATGACACGCAGTGTGTATCTGTGTACGATTGATAGCTGGGATTTAAACTAGACCCCTAGCAGGTGCAGACTTTACACCTGGAACCCCGCTTGCTCGTGCATGCGCCTGAACCTGACTTGGATGTTGCTGCATGGGAATGCCCTCATTGTAAAATAAGTATGGCCACACGTCCCCTCCTCTCCTCATTTACTCCCTGAAATCATAGACCGTAATAAGCGTCCTTTGTGTCCGCATGCGCAGCGGGCTTGCCTTCGTTGATGGATGTATGTCCCAGTTCTGCGCATGCGCAGATGCTTTTTGTAGACGATACGCTCAAAAGAAAGCAGATACGTACTTAAATGACTCAGGCCCTCCATCTCGAAATCAGCGTTTTAACCTTATTGTTGACCATACTTGCCAACTCTCCCGGAAAGTCCGGGAGATTCCCGAAATTCGGGTTAGTCTCCCGGGCTCCCGCGAGAGCTGGCATTTCTCCCGCATCCCGGAATTCACCGAGAATCGCGCCATTTTGGAGGGCGGGAGGGGGCGGGGCGTGGCCAATCATGTCATTTTGGCCCTGCCCCCGCAATGTAAATTATGTGTTTCGCGGGAGGGGCCAAAATTACTCGATTGGCCGCACCCCGCCCCCTCCTGCCTTCCAGTCACACCCCAGTTTCCGGGAGTAGGTAAGTATGTTGTTGACAGTTGATTAATTATTTTATTTTAAATTGTTTGTGTTACAGTGGAAACAATTTGTCGGGTCTTTTTATAAATATAGTCACATCTTGTCGTGTTACGTTTTAAGCACCTTCACGGTTTTGAGGGTCGCCATGTAGTTTCATTTTGTTTGGATCCATTTTTCTCCCAAAACATCTAGGTGCTAAAATACTTGTTAGGCTTTTGTTTCTTTTAAATATGACACAAGGTTTGTTTTCTAACATACTGCTGAGCACTGAATCTTGTAGTAAAATAATCAATAATAAATCATTTCTCTGAATTATCCTCTCGAACACCCGATACCTATTGTTAAATTTTGATATGTAAGTTATACAATTTGCAGTCTCTCGTTTCGTATTTGCTTTTTCGGTTCCAACAATATTTCTGTATCAGTAAGTCTCGCTTGACTCAAAGCAGCATTTAATATTCTATCTGGATAACCTTTTTTTTTCAAAATCCTTCTGCAAAATTTGGGCTTTCACAATCACCTTTCAAAGAGCAATTTCTTTTTATTCCATTAAAATTAAAGTTAGGAGCCTAAGCAGAGAATTAGTTGAACGCTTGTTTACAGCAAAGTATCATTGAATGTTTTTTCATTTTAAAATATTAAATACATTGGGGTGTGTTTACTAAACTGGGGGTTTACTAAACTGGGGGTTTGAAAAAGTGGAGATGTTGCCTATAGCAACCAAACAGATTCTAGCTGACATTTTTTCGAATGTGCTAAATAAATGATAACTAGAATCTGATTGGTTCCTATAGGCAACATCTCCACTTTTTCAAACCTACAGTTTAGTAAATTTAACCCATTGACTTACAAATGCTAAAGTTTGCACTTGTTTTATATTATATGTCTAGATAAAGACATGGAAAATGAGGACCGGTTTGTCGTTTTAAAAATCTCTGAGGAACTTCGCAAAATCTTGAACAATTTAAAATATACTCTATTTGTGTTTCTTGTTGATCACTTTAATACTGTGATTTCGACACATGATTGTGATTTTTTCTTATCTGTCCATCCATACAGCACAGATTCACCCACCAGACCGAGCAACAAAATACCTCTTTGCTAAAAGATGCTTTATTACTTTTGTGCCTGTATTAAAAATAAAACAGACACACAACAACAGAGGGGTAACTTCCTAATTTGAGGTGGGACTTTTCCACTGAAAGCTGTTTGTTGCTGTCTCAGACGGAAACTTTGAACTAGACTAGAAGTAAAGATTTATCAAACCGTCTGAAAAGGAAAAGTGGAGGTGTTGCCCATAGCAACCAATCAGATTCAATTTATCATGTTCTAGAATGTATAAGATAAATGATAGCTAGAATCTGATAGGTTGCTCCGGGCAACACCTCCACTTTTCTATTTTGCAAGATTTGATAAATCTAGCCAGGGCCGTACGGCGCTTGCAGTGCATGTCGGGAGTGACGTCATCATGCCCACCCGACATCCATTCCGAAGCGCGACGGAGGGGGAGACCATGGAGGGACCCGGATCGCCAGCTGACCGCAAGGTAAGTATTGTCTTTTTTTTTTTTTTCAGGTTTTTTTCTTGCTGCTTCCGACGGGCCCCCCTGGTCTGCAGGGCCCATATATAAAATATTTTTTATTTTTGTATATATATATATATGTATATATAGGGGCACCGGTGCACTGCTGTGCCCGGGGGCCCAAGATGTTGTTAAGAGGGCCCTGAATCTAGCCCTTATACTAGTAAGGTTTAAACAGTCTTTGCTTAATAAGTATCTTACAGCATAGTGTTAACCAACTGAACCCATAATTGATTCATTTATCTAAAAATAAGTAAATGGTTTGCAGGCTGAATCTAGCAGAAAAGGTGCTCATTAATTGCAAGAAAATAACTTATATGCGTATGTTATAGTCCAGTTGGCTACAATATATGAAATAATACAAATTAGCTACAAGATCTAACACTTCGAGTTGGATATTTCCATTTCAATTCAGCACATTTTTTAAAATAATTAGATTTTTCATCAAGATTCTCTTCATATTCATGTTCCAGTCGTTCTTTAGCATTTTCCTTTAGAAGCTGATAAATCCCCCTGGCTGCTAGGAAGGACTACAGATAAGCAAAACAATTTAGAAAAAAATATTCAATATCAGGATTTTAAACTTAACAGTTGGAAAAGATTTTGGAATTTGTTACACAATTTATTTTTTTTTTTAATTTTTTCCCCCGAACAACAAATTATGTAAAAACAACCAAAATATGAACAATTTGAAAAAATGATTATTATAAAAGATATGTAGTGTGAAAAGCTGTGAAATGTAATATTATCTTTGTCACTCTCTGACATCGCTAGTCATCAAAAATAGCACTTCTTTACACCGGGGCCCATAGCTCACTAGTTCCGCTGCTGCACTGATTACAATGCACATTACACACCCTCTGTACCTGGAACCACCCACATAAGCAAACTGAGGGGGGGTTTCCTAGTGCCCGGAGGGCAAAATGAATTTAAAATTATTACTACTAATTATATTATTCGGGTACTATGTAATGCCAAATTGTGCAACATAAATAATTATATCCACCATTAACAACCAGTTAATATTATTATATATTCACATTTCCCCTTTAATATAATGCGATAAGTGTCCCCTTAAAATAAAAAAATTCCCCATAAATTAATTATAAATTAATTTTGTCCCTTAATCAATAAATGGTGATTGTCACAATAATTTAAATGTCAGTGGTGCTTCCTCTTATGTTCTGAATGGTAAAATAGATCAAACAGCTAAGAAAAACTTTTGAATGGCGGTTTTAAGTAAGTTTGACCAATCTCGCCACTCACAACCACCTCTTTTATTTTGACCGTTTGGATGGTGGTTTTGCAGCGGTTTTGCAAACCCCAGCTTAATAATTACGGCGGTTTGTATGTTCATCATTATTAAAATCGGGATAGGGATTTGTAAAGTGGTGGTTTTGAAAAATGTCAATTCTGCCAGTTTTAATGTCGGTTTGGGCTTTAGGAAATCTCCAAAAACCGGCGGTTTCACCAAACTATCCTTTAGTAAAACTGCCCTTTAGTGAAAAGCTCTATTGTCCTGTCGTCCGATAATCGTTTTATTTAAATTTTTTGTTTGTCCAATCGATTAATGGGGCTATTACCCGTGTTGAACATGCTGGCATTAAGTATAGCCAGGTCCTTACACGCAATATTCTTCCTCTTTTAATAAAGCAAGTCTGTTTATAATAGATATATTATATGCTTAAATATCTAGTGGGGTATAGGGGAAGAATAGCGGTAGATAAACTATAACTTGCATATTATACATGTTTTATATATGGGTTACAGTGGTAGTATGTGAGGGACCACAGCTTCTTTAATATGCTGTAGGCATGAATGGCAACACATGTTTTATAGCAGGGTTGTCCAACCCACAGCCCGCAGGCCACATGCGGCCCAGCACGCCTGTAAATGTGGCCCAGCATGAATTTTGGTTGTGGCAAGGGGGCAACGCTGTTAATGGGAAAAAAAATCCTGCAAAAAAAGAAAAGAACATACTTACCTTGCGGTCACGTGGTCACGTCAGCTGGTACTCCAGCTCCCTCCCCTGTCTCCTCCTCCGTGCGGTGCTCGCAGTGAATGTCGGGCGTGATGTCATCACACCCAACATCCATTGCGGAACGCAGCACAGAGGAGTCACCCACGTGAGAAGAACAATCAGCAGCACAGAATTGGAGAAAAGAAGAGAAGAGGACAGGAGAACAAGCCGATTAAAAGGTAAGTTAAGGGGGATTTTTTTTATTATTTCAAGGGACGCTGACCAGTGAATAAAAGTCACCTGGTCCTGGAGCATCATGGACCTTAACTCCCTGCTACATACTTCTACTTGTAATACTAATGGGGCATTATATATTATTCTCTTTGGCCCATTATAAGTTGCTATCCCTTAACTAACATAGTGGTGTAATTAGCAAAACAGGTCACAATTTGGGGTCACAGTGATGTATATGTCAGGTACCGCAGGCCTGGTCAGGGCACCCTGATATACAATGCCTGGCTTAAATGCACTTTATTGATATTGCTTTGAAACAGTACAAAAAGTGATTATAGTATAATAACTAGAGAGGATTTTTTTGAACAGGGCGATTGAAAGGTAAGTATAGGGGGATTTGAAAAAAAGTGATATATATATATATATATATATATATATATATATATCACTTTTTTTCTCATATATATATATATGTTAACTATGTTTTCTATGGTTTTTTGGATGATCAGCTATCGTTATTGTTAGTGTATCTTATGTGCTGCGGCCCAAACCAACTCGTCGTCTTTCAATGTGGCCCAGGGAAGCTAAAAGGTTGGACATCCCTGTTTTAGAGCATTACTTGTGGTATGACAGAAGCAATGCTAGTATAGAACACTAGGGGTATTAATTATAGTAAGAGGACAGGTCTACGTCCATTGCTAGCATAGGATGCTGGGGACATTACTGGAAATATTGTGTGGGTAAAAATTTTGTTTTGTTTTTCAGGAAAATCAGCTTTCAGATTTTCTTATATGTATGTATTATTTTCTTTTCTTGGAGTATTTGGGTATGTTTAATCAAACCTCCTAAAAAGGAAACTTGGAGGTGTTGCCCATAGCAACCAATCAATGCTAGCTATCATTTTATAGAATGTACTAGATAATAGCTAGAATTTGGTTGCTATGAGCAATACCTCCATGTTTCCTTTTTATAAGCTTTAGTAAATCTTCCCCTTTATCTGAATCCTTCGCCATCAAGAGCACGATCTACCTCTAAATAGTCATCAACATCGTCCTCATCATCATCATCATCATTTATTTATATTGCGCATCATATTCCATACTGCTTTACATTTTGAAACAAACACAGTAATAAAACAATACTAAGTAATACAGACAGAGAGGTAAGAAGGCCCTGCTCACAAGCTTACAATCTATAGGGCAATGGGAGTTTGATACATGAGGGTAAGTTCTACATATTGTATATTTGTCCAGCTAGAATGCAATGGTAAAAAGTGCTTAGTGGGCTATATGATCCAGTCACACAAAAGACAGTTGTGTGAATTGCATAAAGGGTGGTAATAGGGTCACCTAGGGAGGTTAAGTGGGTGATTGAGGAATATTATAAGCTTGTCTGAAGAAGTGGGTTTTCAGAGAATGCTTGAAGGTTTGGAAACCAGACAAAAGCATTATTGTGTGAGGGAGCAAATTCCGCAAAGTGGGTGCAGCCCAAAAAAAATCTTGTAACCGGGAATGGGAACAGGTAATAAGAGTGGATGAGAGATGCGGATCTCGTGCAGAACGGAGGTGCAGAGTTGGGAGATATTTTGAGATGTATGAGGAGATGTATGTTGTGTTAGTTTTGTTGACTGCCTTGTATGATAGTAGAAGCATTTTATATGTATATGGGTGAGAGTCTAATTCAGAGAATACCAGTAAGTATGGAATTGCAATTTAATGCGGAGATGATGAGTGCATAAATTAAAGTTTTTGCAGTGTCTTGTGTGAGATGTATGCGTATTCTAGAAAGGTTTTTGGATGTATATAACACGATGTAGCTCTACACCGAGCGAGCTTGTTGGGTAGAATTTATTGTCATGCTGTCAACAGAAAAAGAAATGTCAGGGAAGTAACTTTTGGCTGGTGGAAATATTATTAGCTCTGTTTTTGAAAAATTAAGTCTGAGTTGGCAAAAGGACAACCAAGATAGGATGGCATAAAGACAGTCAGTATAGTGGGTTAGCACAGATGTGAGAAAGATACATTTAGGAATCCTCCACATGGAGATGATACTGAAATCCAAAGAAGTTTATTGGTTTTTCAAGAGTAGTGTCATAGATAAAGAAGATCAGAGGACCTACGACTGAACCTTGTTGTACTCCAACTGATAAAGAAAGCAGAGAAGTTGGATACAGAAAAACTAACACTGAAAGGAATTAGAAAGGTATGTGGAAGTTAAATAATTGGATGTAGATGTTCTAAATTAACAATTGTAATAGTTTTTCGTACGATTGTGACTAGTATACTAAGTCATAAAAGGTTTAATAATGCAATCGCACTGGTAAACAACACACACTTACATTCACACTTACATTTTGTAAATAGTACACATTTATTAAAGTCTACATTCCCTTATTAGTAAATTTATTAGAGTTTATTTATACATAAAGATAATTTATGTAGTAAAGGTAACTATGGTTCAGGTCCACAGAAATCAGCAGAGTTTGGTCTCATATTAATCCAAAGTTTACTAGCTGAAATCCGTTGTTAATAGGTAAGCGATCGCATATTGCGATCACAAGTTATAATTGGTATGAGATTAATACTCAAAAGCACTTTGTTTATGGGCCAGTTTAAACTGGTTTTACGGCGGGAAGACATGTATGCAACAGTTGGAGTAAGTTTCCCCCACCTTTGGAGACAGATGAAATAAACTGACCTATGACCAGCAGGAACATTTTTAACCTGGGACCAATGAAGACCTCTCTTAGTGTTATCTGTATATATTTGTGGCATCATCACTGTTTATGTTAACTCAAACTGTATTTAAGCCAGCCCTGGACCAGTATTAAATCTCTTTGACTGCAGACATTGAGACTGATCCTGGACCTGGGCCCAGGAGTGCATGCCTAATGGATTCGGTTATACTTTCCTGAAAAATTCTATACCTTTCTATGCATAATAATGGCTTGCTGTAATCCTGCTATCTCTTGCTAATAAATCTCTTTGTGCTTTGGAACCACATGGATCGCATCAGACAATATTTGTTGGTAGCGACAGTATGAACATAACAGGTAGGATGAGAACCAGGATAGGAGCGTGTACTGAAGACTTAGGGATTGCAGCATTTTTATGAGAAGAGAGTGGTTAATAGTGTGGAATGCAGCAGAGAGATCCAGGAGAATTAGAAGCAAGTAATGGTGGTTAGATTTAGAATTGATCAAATCATTGATAACCTTTTTCAGTGCAGTGTTGGGAATGAAAACACGTCAGAAGAGGGTCCAGCAGATTGTAAGAGGAAAGAATGCATGTGAAGGGAGTGTAAGTAATTCTCTCGAGAAGTTTGGAGGGACATGGGAGAGGGTTTGGGTCAGAATTTAGTTTTTTTCAGAATAGGAGTAATCACTGAGTGCTTGAATAATGATGGAAAGATACCAGTAGAAAGAGAGAGATTACATATTTTAATTACAGTTTGGAATGAGCACAGAAGATTGGGATCTACTGATTTGTGAAGGTATAGAATTAAGAGGACAGGTAATAGAATATGAAGACAAGAGGGTAGATGTTTCATCTTTGTTTTTGGGATTAAAATAAGAGTGGGTTCCAGGAAGGAATCGGGCTGGTTGTTTGTTGAGGAATAAGATACCATTTCATGTCAGATCTTATCAGTCTTGTCTTTGAATTATGAGGCAAGATCTTGGGCACTGACAGTAGTCGGAGTTTGGGGGGAGGGAGGGGTGAGAAGAGATTTAAATGTGTTAAAAATGTGTTTGCAGTTAAAAGCCTGAGCAGAGATGAGAGGCTGGAAATATGTTTGTTTAGCAGTGTCAGAGAATTTTGATTAGAGTAGTAGACAGTAGTATACGTGAGGAAATTAGAAGTGCAAGATTAATGCCAATGGCGTTCTGCTTTGCGAGAAAATTTCTGAATATGTCATGTTTCTTAACTGTTCCAAGTCATCGAAGTCGACACTGAATATGAAGAGTCATTGGAACCACTTGATCTAGGGTTTGGTGGTATTTTTATGTCAGGAGAGGAGAATGTAGAAATTGAAGAGAAAGGGTGTTGGAGAGAGTAGGAAAACTGTTGAAGATTAATAAAGTTAAGATTTCTGCTGCTATGAAGAAGCTTAGTAGACTTTGACAGCAGAGAGGTTATAGTACTGGGGGGAAGCTTGTAGATTATACGGTGATGATCCATCTACCGACCTACTGACATAACACAGCTTTAATGATAGCTGGTAAACTCCATTTCCAATCAATCTTATTAAAGATTATCCCTCTTCTACATTATTAAGTTACTGTGTTTATCTTATGTCTCTATATGTGATATTTGCATTGTACAGTCTAACTTGTGATACAAGGATTAAAATTAGAGATGGTCACTGACCCCCGTGTTTTGGTTTTGGATTCGGTTTTGGATCTGGATTACCGTCGTGTTTTGGTTTTGGTTTTGCAAAACCGCCATTGCGTGTTTTGGTTTTGGTTTTGGTTTTGTTTTGCTTTTTTTTGTGAAAATCCATGTTTTTGGGCCTAAATTAACCCAATTTAGTGCTCCAACTGTTTTAGAGACAAGTAATCTAATTGTCGAGGTAATAAATCATCCAAAAAAACAGTTTAATTCTTCGTTGGTAGGCCTTCATTTATTCTACACACAAAACAGATTGTCTTTCTCTCCATCTATGCATATTGGCAATGCAGCCATCGTCTTTGAATGTATATTACACCCTACACTTATAGTTAAATATGTAAAGAAATGGAAAAAGCCAGTTTGGTTTCTGTCTCTCAAGGCCCCCCTCCACTTGTATAAAATACCAAAAAATTCAGCCATTATAGACTGTACAATATTAATTGACATGGAGAAAGCCAGTTTGGTTTCTGTCTCTCTAGGCCCCCCTCCACTTGTATAAAATACTAATAAATTCAGCCGTTATATACTGTACAATATAAATTGAAATGGACAAAGGCAGTTTGGTATCTGTCTGCATCAGATCCTCTCTCCACTAGGAGTAAAATAGAAACCTATTCAGCCGTTATATAATCTAGAATATAAATAGAAATTGAGAAAGGCAATTTGGTATCTGTCTGCATCATAATCATCAACATCATCATTAGCGCCCTCGTCGCCTACACAAATCTCCCCCTCATCCTCTTCTAATTCCAAAGTGGCATCCTCAATTTGGGTATCACCGGCTACACTCGGGCTATTAAGGCACACATCAGCAGAATGCACACGATTAGACATCCCACTGTTGGATGGACTCTCCACAGGGATTGTTGTCATTTGTGAATCAGAGCAAATATTCTCCTGTAATGCCTCATTCTCTCTTTGCCACTGCGTGTGTAGAATGGCATGCTTGCAATTTTTTTTTTATCGTCACTTAACTTTTGCTCAGTTACACTTCTTTTTCGCTTCAATACAGTAATTTTTTTTTTGGTTTTTGTTTTTTGCACTAATTTGAAAACACTCTGTTGTTTGACATCGCCTTGGCCAGATGACGTACTGGGAACACTAACATCAGGACTGGTGACAGAACCTGGTTGCTCATTCAGATCATATGTGGACTGCTTTGAATCCATTCTGAGCGCAAACCACTGGGGAGTGCTAAAAATTATTTGGTAGATACTGCTAACAGATATGACTTTTGACAGCCAGAAATATTAATGCACAATTAGGGAGGACACCCCAAAAGCACTGAGGAGTGCAAAAAAATATTTAGTAGATACTGCTGACAGAAATTACTTTTGACAGCCAGAAATATGAATGCACAATTAGGGAGGACACCCCAAAAGCACTGAGGAGTGCTAAAAATTATTTAGTAGATACTGCTGACAGATATGACTTTTGACAGCCCGAAATATTACTGCACAATTAGGGAGGACACCCCAAAAGCACTGAGGAGTGCAAAAAATTATTTAGTAGATACTGCTGACAGAAATGACTTTTGACAGCCAGAAATATTAATGCACAATTAGGGAGGACACCCCAAAAGCACTGAGGAGTGCTAAAAATTATTTGGTAGATACTGCTGACAGATATGACTTTTGACAGCCAGAAATATTAATGCACAATTAGGGAGGACACCCCAAAAGCACTGAGGAGTGCTAAAAATTATTTAGTAGATACTGCTGACAGATATGACTTTTGACAGCCAGAAATATTAATGCACAATTAGGGAGGACACCCTAAAAGCACTGAGGAGTGCTAAAAATTATTTAGTAGATACTGCTGACAGATATGACTTTTGACAGCCAGAAATATTAATGCACAATTAGGGAGGACACCCCAAAAGCACTGAGGAGTGCTAAAAATTATTTAGTAGATACTGCTGACAGATATGACTTTTGACAGCCAGAAATATTAATGCACAATTAGGGAGGACACCCCAAAAGCACTGAGGAGTGCAAAAAATTATTTAGTAGATACTGCTGACAGATATGACTTTTGACAGCCAGAAATATTAATGCACAATTAGGGAGGACACCCCAAAAGCACTAAGGAGTGCTAAAAATTATTTAGTAGATACTGCTGACAGATATGACTTTTGACAGCCAGAAATATTTATGCACAATTATGGGGGACACCCCAAAAGCGCTGGGGAGTGCCAAATATGAAGAAAAAATAATAAACCTCTATCCTCCTCTCTGCACTAGCGATTTTGGTTAGAGCAATTGCAAGAACAATATTGTATTCTCTGTCCCTGCTCTAATTAGCCTATGACTACACCCTGCTCTCTCTCTCTGTCAAATGGCGATGGATTGCTGTGGAGGCGTGTATTTATAAAGTTGAAGTATCGCGAGAACCGAGCCCCGAGATCCGACGACGTCACAATGACGTTCGGCCTCGATTTGGATTCGGAATGGGCGGGAGAGTACCGAGCTGCTCAGCTCGGTACTCGGATACCCAAAGTTCGGGTGGGTTCGGTTCTCGGAGAACCGGACCCGCCCATCTCTAATTAAAATGAATATTTGATTAGAAGTAGATATTTTGTATAATTTGCACCATAAAAGTCTGTAAACCTGTGAGCTAAAAATATTACGACAAGTTATGCAATGGTTTAAAGATTATTGTTTGAATTTCCCATCTTTATCAGTTAACTTGCTTGAACTTTAAACACGTAGCATAAAAGTATGATCTTAAGTAGAAATGGTCCATTTGGCAGAAAACTCAGTTCTGAAGTCCAACGCAATCATGAATTTGGCCAGTGGTTTTGCATTAATCAACAATTATGATATGGTGTTTTACAACATAATATAAACAAAATCTGTAAGATATATTAGATGTTGATGAAATAAATTTTATTTGCCAGCACGTCAAAATAAATAACTTTTCTTATGGGAAGTACGGGTCGGCTATAGCTTCAAGAGCACATTCACATTACTATTGCTGCTTGGGGTGTTGTAGTTGATTGGTTTGACCGTGGCTCTTGTCCAATCATCTCTCCCATACACCTACAGAACATTACTTGTGTAATGTGTCACCATGGCTCGACTGGACAAAATGCAGATAAACAGCTGGGTTCTAAGAGATTGTGGGGTCACTGGAGAACTGTAAAATTCATAAAAGTGGGTCTTATTAAATAACAGGGGTTGTCCAAAGTGACAGTAAAAAGGACTTCCGTTCCATAAAATCGTATCTTATAGGAATTCTGTTCCTGCACACTTTTGTTTACTTGCACCGCTCTGTAACATAGTTACCTATGCTCCTAGGATGGTAGACTTCTGAGAAATGGTGAGACCTTCTGGACTCTGGGCAGCTCGGTGGCTCAGTGGTTAGCACTTCTGCCTCACAGCGCTGGGGTCATGAGTTCAATTCCCGACCTCGGCCTTATCTGTGAGTAGTTTGTATGTTCTCCACATGTTTGCATGGGTTTCCTCCCACACTCCAAAAACATACTATAAGGTTAATTGGCTGCTATCAAGTTGATCCTAGTATCTCTCTGTCTGTGTGTGTGTTAGGGAATTTAAACTGTAATCTCTAATAGGGCAGGAACTGATGTGAGTGAGTTCTCTGTACAGTGCTGCGGAATTAGTGGTGCTATTTAAATAAATGGTGATAATGATGATGACTTCCAAGAGAACAGCTAATTCTCCTGGAAAGGGGCTCATCTATCTGCAATGTGGGCAGGAACATGAGAGGACAATGTACATTGAACACTGAGGACCCTATGCAGAGTTGGACCTAAGTATGACTGGTTAGCGCAAAAACTGTGTTTAAAAAATGCTCATGTGCAGTAGCCCAGGATACGTTTCAGTCTCCTCTCAGACTGAGACATATCTCCCCTGCTTTTTCCGACTCTACACAAGGCCCTGAGTCAGTTTCTTCTTACCTGACTTCCGCATCTCATGGAGGCAAGTTAAGAGAACAGGCACGTATGCTTATACTTTATATATGCTATACTCTGTGTATGTCAAAATATGTTATTTTAACATATGATCTACAGAGAACATTACAGTAAAAGGTTGAAGAGGGTTATTATTATTATTATGGTAGATTTGTAAGGTGCCACAGTGCTCCGGAGCGCCGTACAGTAGGGAAAATAGTCCATTCATAAAACAGGGACATACAAGCAGACAAAATAAATGCAGACATGAAAACAAAGGGTATGGATGACCCTGCTCATTAGAGAGCTTACATTCTAAAGGGAACAGGGCACAGCTGAAACAAGAGGAGCGAGTGTGGCTCAGAGTGGAAGTTGGGACAGTTGTGAGGGTGCATTAGTGTGAATAGTGTTATCGGGGATAAGGTCACCTCTAAAAAAAAGATGGGTTTTCAAAGAGCGTCTAAAGATTTGAAGGCTGTGGGAAAGTCTGATTGAGCCTGGTAGGGAATTCCATAAGTGGGGAGCAGCACGGGAGAAGTCTTGTAGGGGAGTGAGAGTTGGTTATCAGAGATGAGACAAAGCGCAGGTCAGAGGTAGATCTAAGAGGGCGGGAAGGACAGTATTTTGATATGAGTATGGAAATACAAACACTGTAATTACAGTCACATATATAGTATAGGAGCAAAGGTAAAGTTGTATCTAAACCCATTTCTTTTAAGATCTGTATCCAACACTGAGAGCAGTGTTGATCATGTAAGCAGAACAGTTCAGCCAGGAGACTAATGTGAAATTGAAAACAACACTTATTAATTCTGTTCTGTGAGTTTTTTTTTTTCTGCAGCGAGCAACATTTTCTTATGAATCACTTGCTCTTGTTTTGACACCCATGTTTATGGAAAGCTCTTTACTGCTGAAAATCTTCTCACAGTTAATCTCTCCTATGGGTGTGAAAATAAATAATCTCTTGTGTGTTGTGTTGCTTGTAGGCAATACTTTATAAGACGTTATTGAACTATTGTGACTCACAGTATAGTTTGTTACTAAATGCCATTGTTGCCAAGACTTTTGCAGACAAAGTTAAGCAATTATCTTACTGACATTTTTGTACTGGATATTAAATGGTTAAAGATATAGTTTTGAGTGGAGATGAAAGACATACTATAGAAAGTGGAACCATACTTACATTGGATGGTTTTGCTGGATCCAATGTACAGTCCCATGCTGCACTCCTTTCTACTCCTACTGCTCGATCTGTTTCCAAGAAAGCCGAGTGGCTCCTTCTTATGAACTTCTTGTAATAAAGATTGGCAGAAACATTGATGGACTATACGTAAGTCCCAAATTTCTGACATATGTGTTTTGTACTTCAGAGAAAATTGATGGTGTTCGACAGACAGCTTTCTAAAAGCATCTGGGTCAAATAAGAGCCAGATCAAGGGTATCCTGGAGTGAATGGAGAGAGAGAGGGAGGGCTTCCATTCTTTTGACTTGCAGAGCAGGCTAATTAATATCTGCACCTACAAGGTGTAGTTTAAAAGTCTATCAGTTTGCTTAACCAGTCTGTCTTATTACCTGGGGAAAAAGGTTATAATCCTCCACAGAGATAGAAAACCGCTATTTGCTTCTTAGTGAACAACTGCTGTTTGTTTGTGAGCTGGACATTATTGTCCTTCCACACATAGGGCCTGATTCATCAAGGCGCGTATAATGAGCACAACCCAAGTTCAATATTATACGCACGTATTTAGGATTTGCCTACTCCTGAATTCATCAAGGCGTGGATCTGTAGATACGTTTACTGATGAATGTAGGTCTGCTGTGCTCTACTACACAAAACGCACAGGAAAATAAAAAAAAATATTGAACTAATGTCACCTGGTAATAATAAAGACATTAATGATAAAACAATTAGAACAAAAAGAATGTGTTCCATGAAATACATTTTTTAGACTGTTGTTAATGTCTACTGAGCATAAAGCACATTTTTACAGTTGCTACGGATTGCAAACACATTTTATAGCATGCATACAAGACTGTCAATACTTCTGGACTTAGACGAGCCCTTTAGCTGGAGGTAAGAGATACACCAGGAAAATAAGTAACTTAGAGACACTCAGAGCTGGAATCGGACTTCGCTGTATGCGCTTGAGTTTGGCGCACTCCTACTTTACATTGACTATGGCAAAACGCCCCTTCTCCAGCCAATTTTCTCCTCTAAATTCTAGGCTGTAATAAATTAGTGTTGTTTGCATACGAACATGCAGTGGACAGGACTGCCTTCACGGACGTATCTCCTGGTTCTTGGAATGCGCAGAGGGATTTGTGTACGATACGCTCATGTCTTGATGAATCTGGCCCTTAGAGAGCGATTATCATTTGTATTAGTTAGAGCTGAGGTTAGCTATGCCAGAGCATTGGACTGCTGTGACTTTTTATGGTTGCTGTAGGCAAAAGTGCCCTGTCTACTGCAGGAGACGGCGTGTGTACTCTGATCTAGTGGCAATATCTTATTAAGCTTAATTGTATTCATGTATTTGTACAATAACTGTCTGGTGCTACAGAATTTGTGGCGCCTTATTAATAATTATGATGACGAGGATAAAATGCATTAAACTATTGTTTCAGTCCACTAAATTGTTTGGGTTGGCGGAGCACAATGGAATATTCATGTAAAGTATGGAATTGTGAGCAACGTTTCACTAATCTCTCCCCCCCTATCCTGAAAGGACTCAATGTGTAAAGACAATGCACTGCGATTTGGATCTCAACATCCTCCATACTGTACAACTGTTTTATATTGGTTAAATTCTATTTTATATTAATAGGAACGTTATTATCAAGTCTGAACTAGAGATGTGGGAAAGTTTAAAATAACAAGTCTAGGAACGAGCAGTTGATCTCACCTTGCAGTATTAATAGTATCTGTAGACCTACACTATTTCACTTTTGCTAGTAAATAGCAAAATTATAATCTATTTCAATTCCCAATGCTTACATGAAACACATTGTTACAAAGGCGTTTTAGGTAAAGCCATGGTTTTCTCACATCTAAACTGGTTACGATGAGAAGGATATTTAAACTCACCATGTGGAAGTATCTTGACTCACCTTTACCTGTGAAAACTTATTTTCAGGCTAATTCTCCTTTAGCTGTGTTAGATGGCTCAATATAATCCAAAATTCAGGATATCTCAATCAATTAATAACCTTTTAGAATGTGATAGATCTATACTTATGTATACTCATCAGGACCATTGTAAGAAGGAAACGGTTATGGAAAAAACTTGGCCACAGTCATACCCTCATTTGGAAAATAGCACCACAACTTAAGGCTTCCGGTGCAGTAAAGTATAAAAAGACAGAGTGTCAAAGTCAAATAATTGTATAAAAGAAGCTATATTGATTGATATTGTGTTACCGTGCAATTACCGTACGATAAATAACGCACACATACACTTACAATTACACATTTACTTGTACATAGTTCATATTTATAATAGTTCCAACCCACAGTAGTTTATGAACAGATGTTATTGAGTTTATAGTTAAACACTATAAGGTTATATGTACACATTAGTGAGATCTAATATTCAGGTCACAGGAAACATATTATTCTAATCCCCTATTTACCCCCAGATGTCCGGTTCAATCGCCGAAAGGATCGCACCTTGCGTATGCTAGTTATGGATGATAGGGAGTAAATGATCATGAAAGGTATTGTGTGTGTAATGTAAATAGACCAGTTTGAACTAGTTCTTGGCGGGAAGATTAGTATGCATCATCTGGAGAGCTGACCCCCACCCTTGGATGGCATCGTTTGAACTGGCCAATGACCTGCATTACACTGGACCTTCCTGAAGCCTGAACCTATGGAAGCATGCCAAATCATCTCTATTGTTTTCACTGTATCACTGACTGTATATAAGCATAGGCTCTGGGACCAGCTTGCAGTCACTTTGACCACAGACTTCAGGATTGAAAGACTGTATACTGGATCCAGGGCGCAGTGTATGTATCGGCTGCACTTATTTATTGAACTGTTATTCTTTTGCTTTTGCTAATAAATCGCTTTGTGCTTTGGAACCACACAAATCGCACAGACAATGATTACTGGTAAACGATAAAATAACTTTAATAAGAGTCACACAGAATGATTTTAAGCATTGGCCACATTGACGCAACAGGAATTTCTCATTTCAAATGTGTAAACACTAGAGGCACACATATGTGTGTGTGTATATATATATATATATATATATATATATATACGTTTATATTTGAAAACAAAGATTTATTTCACTTATCCACAGGGGTTTTGTTTCTGTGACTTCCTCTGACATTCCAGGCACAGTTCCGTCATAGCCTCCGGGATTTGGATGTCACAAGTTCCTATCTCAGAACTTCCACTGGCTACAAGTACAATGTACAATTAAAGACAATTTGACACTATTTGGTTATCATAGTTAAATTCTATTTTTGTATTAGTGGAAACAATATCACCATCGTGGAGGTCTGAACTACAGATGTAAAGTTAAATGAGGTCAAGAACACAGAGTATTTCTGAACTAATCAAAACATTTAACTAAGTTTGCCCTTGAGATATTTAATTTGTCAAATCTTTTACTTAACAGTCTTGATATGTTGTTGGTTGTGCTTCTTAAAAAAAACAAACACTTTTAATGTTCTTTAGTATTTTTCAGTTTAATATCTTTGATGTAACCCTTTATCCATCTACATTTTTGTTACCAAATAAATCAACACCCTCCATTATTAAATCGGATACGAAGAATATATCCTGACGTATGTTTTGGACAGATTGAGTGATGCTCCAGACTTCGGCAGATGGTTGGAACAGTTCACTGAACTAGAGGTCAGGACGAGATCTCTTGGGTAATGAAAGTCACATTTGTTACACAATTCTCAGAAATCATTTATGATCAGTGTGAGAAAAAGTGAAAAAAAATAAAATAATAATAACATGTCTCACGTTACTCCCAGGTACAGAAAACTGCAGCCAGGTCAAGTATCATAGCTAACAACAAGACTTTGTGGCAGAATAGGTAATTTCACAATGTGAAAGCCCCTTTTGAGTTCCACTTTTGCTTCAACATTGCGGAGAATGGACATTGTGCACTGTAATTGTGAATTCACACTTAGGGCCTGATGCAGAGTTAAACTTATGCAAGTTTGAATAGCTTAAATTGTGCAAATGTGCACTGTGCATGGCCAAAAAGAGAATGGACACATATGTACCAATGGGCACATATGTACCAATGCAGACTGAACTTATCTGGCACATGAGTCTCCTGGTTAGGGTAGTGGGAAGAAAGGGGAGTGCAAATGTAAGCCGAGTGCAGTAAGGGCACAAATATGGCTCATGCAAACCCACAAAACAAGCATATATGCCTATTAGGGGGTATATTATGCACCTGTTAGAGGGCAGGTGCATATATATGCTGCTTATGGTGACTTGGTGTAAACCACCCGCATATGCTGCATCTTTACATGTGTTCAGCACTGTATCTGGATGGAAATACTCTATTTTTGATCTCATATTTTACAAAAGTAATTTCCACCCTATTGTCAACCAACTCTGCATCAGCCCCTTATGGTCTATAAATAGAGCTGGAACGACATTTGGTCAATTTATTCTGCTCTGCGATGTGGCTGAGGTAGATGTAGGGGTTGGACTATCAGCGCAAAGCATGTCAAGTGTAATAGACACAGCGGGTCAAATTCACACAATTGCTCGTGATTTGGTGTACTTTCCTGTTTCTCATTTGTGCCACTGGCTAGTGCTTGACACACCTTTAGATCACTGGAAAAATCACTTTGTCCTTTTGCATTAAGTAATTGTCTTTCACTAACCTATAAAGGGCTGTCAAAGTGTCCATCACACTTCCTGGTCACCATCACTCATGCTGTGTTTTCAGCACACTATAAAGATCTGACAAGATGGAATCCTAAATAAGTCCTGTAACGGGAATGTGGGCAAGCGATGAGCGGAGATGACAGATATTGGGCATAGCAGAAAGATTAGGAGATATTTTGAGGCATTTGATTTTGCATTCTGTGAAATATAGGCAATTAATGAGGGGAATTGCTAAGCAGAGATGCAATAGATGAATTTTTGACATGAAAAATTAGTCTAACCACTGCATTCAAAATAGATTGTAAAGGTGAAAGTCTGATCCAGGATAGGAGAGTGCCCTTAAGACCAGTGGATATATAATTTGTATGAGAAGTGAGTGGTTGATGGTTTCAAATGCAGCAGACAGGTCAAAGAGAATTAGACAGGAGTAATGGCCTTTAGGTTTATCTTTCACTACAATGCAGTCTCTGTTGAGTTTTGGAAATAAAAGTATGACTGAATAGCATTCATTAGGTTGTGTGAGGAAATAAATAGAATGAGGTGGATGTAGACAAGCCTCCCAAGAGGTTTGGATGGACATCAGAGTTGAGAGATTGGGTGGTGAACGTAAAGAGATTTTTTTTTTTTTCAGAAACGGAATATCAACCGCATGCTTGAAATATGATGGTATATGATGGATAGATACCAGTGGAAAGGGAGATATTATCAATGTTAGTTTCGTTTTGGGATAAGCACCGGTGACAATAAACAACTGATTTCTTTGGGGATAGGTAGTAGAAGAGAATAAAAGTATAGAGATTTCCTTTTCATTTGTGGGATCAAACAAAGGTGCCAGGAAAGAAAGTGAGCAAGTTGCTACTGGGGGCAGAGGATACCAATTCATATTAGATCTTGTCAAACTGTTCCAAGAAGTAGCAGCACTGTATGCATCCGTGAATGGAAAGGAGATTATAGTCCTATGAAATTTAAAACACCAGATAACAGGACACGCTGTAATCAACATTCTCTGTGCCAGCTAAATATAATCTAGCACGCAGAACATCCTATAAAAGATGCAAAAGGCATCTAAATAGCCTAACTAGTGTCTTGTCACAACTCCACATGGTCAAGATCAATGTATAATTGGTTATATACTCCAATATACTGAGCAATTAATCTCATTGAGAATGAATATAACTTGGAAGACACAATATCCAATTATACTATAAATTATGATAACCCGCATATATAGGCAGGATAATATACATTCCCCTTGCACCTTACAATTGTATTCCTCTAATTTATCCGGATAATCTGTTTATAATGCCAGATAACAGGGCAGCATGAGGATCATAACTACCCATATACAGTACAATTAGGGAAATTTACAAACCATCAACACAGCGAGGCTAGGCAGTTAGTCCTGCCAATTTTAAATTTATATTTGCTTTCAGTTTATGTTAATCTCGAGTATTTAATTTTGATATTATTATTTTTTGGTTTTATTTCGCTACTAGTGGTACTATGGTACTAATCTGGGACTTCAACACAGTTTTAAAATGAACTAATAAAATGTATGTTTTATATCAATAAATAATCATGAGTGCCCCTAATAGACATGTTTCCTATCCCTTACATACTTCCATATGCGTTACAAGAAGTAGCAAGCAAGATTTGGCCAGTGATGGCATTTAGAGTAGATGGTGAGGGGAGGTTGAGGAAAAAGAGATGTATGCTGTTAGAAGACCTAATGGAACTGAGAGATTGGAAGTATACTTGCAATATCCAGACCATTTCATTGGAAGAAGGAAATAGTAATATATTTAAAGAAGTCATCAGTATTCAAAGACTTTTGCCAATGATATTCTAGCTGAAGGGAAAATTTTTGAAGGCAGTGTCTTTCCTTTGTGTGATATAGCTAAGTTCATGGTCAAAGCTGGGAAGAAAGACTAACAGAAGCAACTTGATCAAGGGCTGTTGTGAAGATGTGATTAAGATGTGGAACATCCAGAACAGGACAGGACGTAGATTCTGGGAGAAAGATTGTTACAAAGAGGTGGGTTGAATAGAGCTGAGATTTCTGCAGGTATGGGCAGGCTTAGTTGAGTTAGTGGGAAAAGAGGCTAGAGTGGTGGAGGAGAGATTGTCGGTGCTTAGGTGAGATTGGGAGAGAGAGGAAATGAGTGGGATGCTGAGGCTCCACCTGTGGTACTTAGAGCTATAACAAGCAAAAGAGCTATAATTGCAAAGAGCTACAATAAGCAAGAGAACTGTACTACACTTATCATCCAAAAATTAGTCACAACAAGATATTAAACAAGTCAATAATTGGAATCCAAAACACTACCCACATTCTGGACAACTGCTACACTTATCTCCCACTTGCTTCTTCCATGACACAAGGAAACCCTAGGAGGGAACTACAAAAGAAGGGACAAGGAAAATAAAAATGGAATATCCCCTCTACCTCTCTGCAACAACTGGTTACAGGACTGTCATCATGTAAGTAGATATTCCTCATATCACCTCATTAATATATAACTATCACAGGTTGCACCGTGGCATCCCACTCACTTGTACAATTAGGGTTGGGACCCTACCTTCTCTGCAAGATAACAGCCTAACACAGATCCACTGAACACTCTAACAATGCAGACAGTCCGCAGCAGAAACCTATGGGAGACAGAAAGAGTGTTAAATTAATCAGAAACTTAACAAATTCTGGAGAAAACAGGATCAAGGCAATGAGAATCATTATGAGTAGAAGGGTCGGGAGATACGGAGGATAATAATAGACCTATGGAGGCAGAATAAGAATAAGGATCATAAATAGAAATGTTTAAGTCATCCAAGATGATGGTGGATATGTCATAGGATAATAATTGAGGCAGCCAAGATGAGAAATGTTGCTGGGGCGATACTGGGGATGAGAGATGATATTAAAATGCAAAGAGAAAGCGTTGAAAATCCAGTAAGAAGATTCATTTAAATATGGAAATATGAGGGCAAAAAACAGATGGGGAACTTGGAATGTGCTGCATGGTGAAAGAAGAAGCCCAACTTCATCTGCTTATCTGCTTGTCTGCTTCCAGGTCTGGATGTGGCGGGAGGTTCTATGTTTGTGTTATTGCCATAAAGTTGAGGTTGTTTGAGATATAGAGGTTATAGATAGAGATATGTATGTTAGAGTGTGCATTACATAATACATATTTATGGTCTTGAAAGTAACAGTAGATAAATTAAATGTTTGAGGTCTGCTGGATTTCTGTAGTGTGTAGAATCACAATAATGTATGGGAGATTTGTGGGAGTATGGATCAGGGTGGGACTGGTTTGGTTATATGGTTTTGTAGAATCAGAAGATTTGAGATGTAGAAAAGATTTTTGTTAGATTTAAAAGTTGTTATATTTTGCTGGCAGTTTCAGGATATTACAGTTAAGGAAATAAGTTTGTGAGTGTTAATTAGAGGAATAGTGAAGTGACAATATGGATAAAAGGCTGTGATGTAAGAGGAGTGAGGATATTGTACTTTTAAGGAAAATATCATAGTAGCACAATAAGAAAAAGTTATGGGATTTGATAGGGGTCTGAGAATGAGTGGAAAAGGACCAAAGCAAATAAAAAAAATTAACAAGTAAGAAATAAAATAAGCACGTTACATTGTCCAGGGCAGTTGTGGCTTAATGCTTGTTCAACTGTCTTGTTTATTTCCCATTTTGTAAGTGACTCTCGCAGCGCGGGAATCATAAATGTGTCCACCTCCAGCAAATAAATCCCCTATACTGACGTGCAAGATTCAGGGGTAAATTTACCAAATATAGAAAAGCCCTAAATTTGGCAAAAACGTGTGTTTTCCCCAGCATTTTTTCTTTTTTATAGATGTTTTTAGCTTTAGAATTTTTTTTTCCAGAATTTAAAATGGCAGCCCAAGTCTGGGTTTCCTGTTCCAGTGCACATGGGCGAGCGGTCCACCTACCACTGCCAAATACTATCGCTGGGGAACTGTCCTCCTACCACTGCCAGATAGTTTTGCTGGGGAGCTGTCCTCCTACCACTGCCAGATAGTATCGCTGGGGAACTGTCCTCCTACCACTGCCAGATAGTATCGCTGGGGAGCTGTCCTCCTACCACTGCCAGACAGTATCACTAGGGAGCTATCCTCCTACCACTGCCAGATAGTATCGCTGGGGAGCTGTCCTCCTACCACTGCCAGACAGTATCACTAGGGAGCTATCCTCCTACCACTGCCAGATAGTATTGTTGGGGAGCTGTCCTCCTACCACTGCCAGATAGTATCACTGGGGAGCTGTACTTCTACCACTGCCAGATAGTTTTGCTGGGGAGCTGTCCTCCTACCACTGCCAGACAGTATCACTAGGGAGCTATCCTCCTACCACTGCCAGATAGTATTGTTGGGGAGCTGTCCTCCTACCACTGCCAGATAGTATCACTGGGGAGCTGTACTTCTACCACTGCCAGATTGTATTGCTGGGGAGCTGTCCTCCTACCACTGCCAGATAGTATCGCTGGGGAGCTGTCCTCCTACCACTGCCAGATAGTATTGTTAGGGAGCTGTCCTCCTACCAATGCCAGATAGTTTTGCTGGGGAGCTGTCCTCCTACCACTGCCAGATAGTATTGCTGTGGAGCTGTCCTCCTATCGATGCCAGATAGTATCGTTGGGAAGCTGTCCTCCTACCACTGCCAGATAGCATCGTTGGGGAGCTATCCTCCTACCACTGCCAGATAGTATTGCTGGAGAGCTGTCTCCTACCACTGCCAGATAGTCTCACTGGGGTGCTATCCTCCTTCCACTGCCAGATAGTATCACTATGGAGCTATCCTCATACCACTGCCAGATAGTATCGCTGGGGAGCTGTCCTCCTACCACTGCTAGATTGTATTGCTGGGGAGCTGTCCTCCTACCACTGCCAGATAGTATCGCTGGGGAGCTGTCCTCCTACCACTGCCAGATAGTATCGCTTGGGAGCTGAGCATGGCTCGGCTGACCCTGCAACCTTTTCTACATAAATTGGGTAAAAGACTCTTCATTATAGATTGGTCTTGATGAATAGTCCCCTGAGTGTGGATGATCTATGATAATATACCTATGTAAGTAAATTGGTCAGTTCATCAAAGACATATAGAGAGAGCAGAGAGATTGATGACAAAGCCAATTTAGAGTTTTAAAATTTGTATCACTGATTAGGTATTACAAGGGGGAATAATGACAAAGCATACTTGGACATTTAAACAGATACTGTAGTCAGATGATCTTGAATTGCAGGACCAGACTTTCTGATGTGTCTCAGTAAATGGTATAGCCTTAACATTTGTGCCAGGATGCCACTAGTCCATAGGTGGCTCCATGAACTGCCCCATCACGGTGAGCCATTGAAGATAAGGTAAGCAACAATCTCAGAGTCAGGCATCATTCCATCATGCGGTCGTTTGAAGAACTCCCATAAAGGAATTGATGCATGTGGACTGCTATTTTTTAATGCATGCTTTAGCTCAGATACTGGATCAGCAAGACCAGCCTGTGAACTACTTTTACAACACAGAGACCTGACCCACTCTTTCACCCCCAATCCAACCCGCAAGGGTATACCCAGAACTAGCTGCTACCTAAAAAAGGTTGGCTAGCATTAACATCGGTCTCCTTTATGGATTTGTTAGATACATGATATACAATAATAGGACAAATGTCACTCTGACTTTGGTGGATACATGTAAGTGATCAGATCCTCTTTGAAGTGGTAACTTCCAACGTGTGTTAGCAGCCTCTCTTGCATTCTTTCCACCCTTGTAGTGCTGTTGGATCCAGTCTTGCCTATAAGAGAACCCTAACCTGTCCTTGGTACCCTCCTTTTAAGCCCTTTGAGATCCCAACAATCCAAGGGGAGTGTGGTACCTGTGGAAACACCCTACCCTGGCATCAGTATTGGATCAAGATTTTTTTAAGGGAGTGCCAGTATGTCAGTGTTCACCCTCATGTACCCAGGGACTCTCTGCTGTATTGGCTCCCTGTAGTCTGTGGTGGTGCATAATTAACTAACAGGAATATAAACACAAAAAAATATCATTAAGTAGGCTGCTCACGATTTTAACCCATTAGTGGCTTTCCCCCCTGAAATGGATGAAAAGCTGCCCAGTGCTGGAATCTGTCCGCTAGTGTACTAGTACCAGTAATGGGAGATGCACTACGATTATATAATTCCTTCTAACAATATGTGGCCATACACTATTAATGAAAAATCTAACATTCTGATAATGAATACCCTTTGTTTTCCACATGATGAAATGCAAGTAACACTACGGGAAGTGCAAGCGTCATTCTTCCTGATGACAGAAGGTCCCCAGCAGACTTAACCTTTATTGACAGTGTTGGGTACCCTGCTGTCATCACAACTACATTTATCTATCCATTCTGAAGAAGACAATGGGCCGATACTTCATGCACCTCTGCATTACAAGAAACGGTGCTAGAGTCAATAGAGGTCAGCATCTCTAATGTCTATGGCTTGTTCACCAATTAAAGTGTCAATAGACCCAGAAGCAACAACGTTGGTGACAGCTTCACATCTAGGACATTCCAGTCCCTTCTTCTAAAACATTTGCAGGTCTGGTCATTTTAAAATTGGAGAAAAAAAATATTTTTACAGGGCTTTTTTGTTGGGGGGGGGGGGTCTTCTCTCTCCTTACCCCCTTCTTTCTCTTCCCCTTTCTTTTTTCACTTTCTCTTTTTCACTGTATTTTGCTCCTTTTTCCTACCACTTTCTTTTTCTTTCTCACTTTCTTTTTTATTTTTCCAACTTCTGTCTTTTTCTGTCTCAGTAATTTTTTCTCTCCTTTCTATAATTTTCTCTCTATTATTTTCTCTCTTTCCTCTGTTTATCTCCTTTGTCTCTCCTTTCTCACACTGTCACTCAGCAGAACTGACACAGTGCAAAAATGTGGTCTGCTGAGGTGCAAACTTGACAAGTCCCGCTGACAGCTAGGGGGTTAAGGGTTGAGACGACCTGACCACCTTGTCAACACCACTAATTTAAGTACTCATTTGGAATCCCTCCAGCCTATGTTATAACTAACTTATGAATCTCTCCCATCACTTCATCTAATTCCTCCAAATTCTCCTTAGCTTTCTGATATTTTGTGTACTCGTGATTTGGCAATATAGTCAGCTTAACAGATCACTGTCAGTCCATTAATTTCCAGACACAAAATTAAATTTAATGAGCAAAATTAAAATAGTTTCACACAACTGGCTGTCACAGACAGATGGAAATATTTGCTATTCCTGGAAAAGAAAATATATATATATATATATATATATATATATATATATATATATATATTGGATAGATAGATGGATAGATAGATAGATAGATAGATAGATAGATAGATCATACTTGCCAACTCTCCCGGAAAGTCCGAGAGACTCCCGAAACTCGGGTCAGTCTCCCGGGCTCCCGGGCGAGCTGGCATTTCTCCCGCATCTTGGATTTCACAGAGAATCGCATCAAATGATGCGATTCTCTGTGAATCACGCCATTTTGGAGGGCGGGAGGTGGCGGGGCGAGGCCATTCGCGTCATGTTAGCCCCAAAATGACGCGATTGCCTCGTCACGCCCCCTCCCAACCTCCAGTCACGCCAACAACCCGTGTTTCCGGGAGTTGGCAAGTATGAGATAGATAGAAAGATAGATAGATAGATAGATAGATATAGAACACAACACTTTAGATTACAAATAAATTCACTGAATCCGGTCATATTGGTGCCTCTGTGATGTCACCTTTTCCAGTGAATTGATTGGCTTGCACACACTATGGGCCTGATTTTGAGTTAGGAGCAAAGCAAAAAAAAATGAGCAACTTTGCACCTGGACAAACCATATTATAAAGCAAGGAATACAAATGTACTTATTGTTTTGCACATAAGATAAATACTGGCTGTTTTGTCATGTAGCACACAAATTCTTGATAGCTTTATTTTTACACTGAAATTAAAGTTGATCTAGGACATGCCCTACCCCAACTATAAATCTGTCCCCACATTTTAAATTTACCCCCCCTCTGATGCAACATGGTTTTGCCCAGGTGCAAAGTTACTCCTTTTCTCTTCTTTGTTCCTAACTCAAAATCAGGCCCTATATGTGCAGTCGAATACAGAAGAGAGTTTACGTCGCACTAGTGAATAAATTCTTGTATGTTATTATTCTATATATATATGAAGAGACTTTAAAATCTCCAAATGTTCTCTATTATTCTATATCAAGAGATTAGTATAATTTAGTGAACAGGAGGGTGCAACCATGAGTGTAGATAGCAGTACTAATTACGAAAACGGGGGAAAAGAAAAGACGCTGATTTAATCTTGGTGCACTTTTTTTTTTTTTTTTTATTTCACAAGAGATGTCAGACACAGCTAAAACGCCAACGCGCATTTCGCTGTAAGAGCTTGTTCTTGGCAACCCGAGTCATAGTAGAGACAGGTTTTTAAATGATAGACAACCAATCCGTTGTTGTCTAGCGGTACGGTCATTAATTGAGGGATATATCTCTGAAATTAACCCCTATCGCTGCCGATAAAGAGCTGTTTTTTAGAGACCTATTGATCCTTTTTTATATACATGAATAAAGAAAGAGTATATGTTCTTCATTAGTTGTGATTTGTATTATTTGTGTTGTTAGAATAGTCTAATATGATTGCATTAATAGGCTTAATATGATATTTATAGTTGAACCTAACTATAATGTAGATATTAAAAGAGGAAGAATATACCAAGATTAATTCAGCGTCTTTTCTTTTCCCATTTTTCCTATATGTGCAATGTCAAGACAACAAATGCACTTTAAGTACTTTTAGGGGACAGCATAGCGAAAGAAAAATGGTGGAATATGTGTAAACAAAATGTGGGTACATGTGTAAGTCAAGACATCATGAAGATCTTGAGGTCCTCAAAGTTAAGCAAGATGAGGTAGAATCTTAGACCCCACCTTCTCACAGATAAACATTTTTTGATCCCACCACCAGTCGACATGTTTCACGATAATTGCTAGAGACTGCCCCATCAAAAACGATACCAGCGTATCCTGTGTGTTACATTCATTCAGGTGCTGAGCTATGTGTTCTCTTCAGGGCCTATATGTTATTTGTGACCTTGTAAATCGGGCACAGCACCTTGTTTACTTGTGTGTTTAATGTTTAGAAAATATTTCAGTCACTTATATAATTCATGTGAACTTGGACTATCTATTGTCATTATTTCTTTTTTTTCAAAAAGTGAAAAAGCCACCTCGTCTGGTTTTTCATTTCTAAGAAAAAACTTTTTGTAATCTCAGTTTTCCTTTTGCACAAAAACTGGAAAACTAGGACATATAGGGATTCTTGAAGAGTTCAGTGAATAGAAAATACGTAGGGAACTGTCCTAACACTTGAAGGCAGAAGAACGAGTCTCCTGATCACCAGAGATGATCTGTTCAGAAGGACCAAGGATAGTCCTCTTCAGTGTCTTGACAACCATAGTGTGATGATCATATGTTTATGTAAAAAGGGTTCTCCAGGGTAAACATTGGTAATGATTCTTCAGTATCTCTTGTTGTCCAGTGTTCACCTTTGTGGTGGAGCCCATATATTGAACCAACAATAATACAATAATATTTATCTGGCTAACTTGGCTGATGAGTATAATATCATCATCATCTATTTATTTATATAGCGCCACTGATTCCACAGCGCTGTAGAGAGATCTCATTCACATCAGTCCCTGCCCCATTGGAGCTTACAATCTAAATCCCCTAACATACACACAGACCGAGACTAAGGGCAATTTTTTAATAGCTGCCAATTAGCCTACCAGTATGTTTTTGCAGTGTGGGAGGAAACCCGAGCACCCAGAGGAAACCCACGCAAACACGGAGAGAACATACAAACTCCACACAGATAAGTCCATGGTTGGGAATCAAACTCATGACCCCAGTGCTGTGAGTCAAAAGTGCTAACCACTAAGCCCCCATGCTGCCCTGTATATTTGTTCAGAGCAGAGGTCATCCTCTACTGCACTGAGTACCACCCCTTTATAGCTCTCCTGACCAATCACAGTGAACATCAGAGGTATGTTCCCAAACTGCAGCACCCCACCTGACTGTATTTTGGCCCCTCTTCCAAAATCAGTGGGCCACTTCCCCAATACGGGGGAGTGGTGGCCCTTTGTGGCAAGGAAAAAACTGCTCTAGGAATTATGTAACTTGCAGTGCACATCTTAAATTATGCCTTTTGGTTTTAATGCATGTAACTAGTTTAATAAACCCCGTTCACAAACCCCATTCACAAATGTTTCAGGATTTCCCATGTTTTGTGTTCTGCTAGCAGGACTGTAAAACTTCCCGACCTCTGATAATCTCACTATTATTCTCGTTTTTAAACATAATAAAATTAATAGTCACTAGTGCTAATTAAATAAAGAATATAAAATAATATACCTATATTTTATTAATATACATTATTTCACACTTCAAAGCCTAGTCTCTTAGTAAATGCTTTCCCGTTAATGTCCATGGTAAATTGACTATGGGCATGATTAATGCACAAGGCATATATCTGAATGTTAATGCTAAGTACCATATCATAAGTCTCCAGGAATCTAATTTAATCTAAATCTGGTATTATGCATATCCAGGGAATCTTACGCCTCAAGTACTCTATATGTCTTTAATATATGACACAAGCTAAACTTAGAAAATCACCCATCTGTGTTTCCTCATTACATAAACTGTGAGTGCTGGTCATGCCTCAGTAGCACAGTACAATATGTATATTTTTATTCAAATGTTTTTCTTGATCTTTTTTTAAGCCTGAAATTATTCTATACTGAACGCCTGGAAGCATTTCATCTAATTATAGAATATATCTTTCCATACATTAAGAGGAACTGGATTTGTTAAAATCTTGACAAGTAGTACAAGACCAGTCAAGCAAACTAAGATATAGCGAAGTTTCAGGTTAATTTTGAAAACTGGAGTATTTGACAGTAATAGGGAAAAGTTTCAATTACACTGAAAAAATGAGTAACAACAAATACATATGGGACTTATAAGATAGGAACGATATTGTTCTTTAAAATGTCCTTATGTCATTTCATCGTGGATGTCCTCTCACCACCTTAAACTCAATATTTTAAAATTGAGCTAATAATCTTCTCATCAGTCAATAGAGGCTGCTTACTGAGCATTTATTATATATTAATGGTTCTCAAGCTACGAGAAAAGATCAGAGCTTCACAAACAACTGTTCACAATAGATACACAAATTATTCTATTATCTCACACATCCATTGAAGGTTCGTCAAGGCAGATTCTTGCAACAACGCTACAGAACGTTTCTCCCGTCACACGCCGTCACAAAACCGTAGCAACGATAATCAGTATTTCAGAGTGTGTTGGATACATATAGAAACAAAGAATGCCTTCTGTACATCAAAATGTATTTTATTACAAGGATTAAATGCGTAAAGTAAAAGTGTGCACATACAAGCAAGCGTTAATGTATTTTACATACAGATACTTAAGGCCGCACCCCACCATCATGTTATTAATATAGTGCCACTAATTCCGTAGCGCTGTACAGAAAACTCATTCACATCAGTCCCTGCCCCATTGGGGCTTACAGTCTAAATTTCCAAACACACACACACACACACACATACACATACACAGAGAGACTAGGGTCAATTTAATAGCAGCCAATTAACCTACCGGTATGTTTTTGGAGTTTGGTAGGAAACCTGAGCACCTGAAAGAAACCCATGCAAACACGGGGAGAACATACAAACTCCCCACAGATAAGTCCATGGTCGGGAATTGAACCTATGACCCCAGCGCTGTGAGGCAGAAGTGCTAACCACTAGGCCTCTGTGTTGCCCATCGGCGTATCAACACAGGTCAACCTGAATATGTGTCAGCAGCAACGCGTTTCGAAAAATCTTTGTGTAGTATATAGCACCCATCCATATCAAAATAATAAGAAAGATTTACAATCATATGTAAATATCATGAAGATAGGTTATTTAATAATAAAAAAATCAGCAAACTTGGAATTTTCATTAAACCTAAACGGAATTAAAATATTAATTTTAAAAGTCCATTAAGTTTCACATTGCTTTAGCATTCTTTGGGTCTGATTCATGTTCGGATGTAAGTCCATTTGTTTGCCGTATCTTGGATAAATTCGCTGTGAGCATTACGGCAATAAACGTAATTGCAGGCAGTTCATTACCGAACACAAGTGACACCGCTGCTTATGACTTAAAGGGAGGAACACCGGAGGGCCTGACAAATGTAGGCAGTGTACAGTGAGGCTGTGCCGAGGGTGTATCAAAACCCAGATCTAGGCGACTCAAGTCCAGAGTTTCTCGCATGTACCCTGTATTTCAGCCGTATCACTTGCACCAGCTACAGGTAAGTGCCGACTGACAGTGATGACGACATAGTCTTTGTATTTATAACTACATGTATGTGTGAGACTAGATAGCAAACAACATTTGTTTGCAAGTAAGATAGACTATAAAAACACATTGGGCCTGAGTCATTAAGGAGAGTAAAGCATAAAAAAGGAGTAACATTTGCACCTGGGCAAAACCATGTTGTATTGGAGGGGGAGGTAAATTTAAAATTTGAGGCAGATTTATAGTTTGGGTAGGGCATGTCCTAGATCAACTTTATATTTCAATGTAATAATAAAGCTAGCAAGTATTTGTGTGCTAAATGAAAAAAACAGTCAGTATTTAACTTATGTACAAAATAATAAACTGATTTGCACCCCTTACATTGTAACATGGTTTGTCCCAGAGAACATTTACTCCTTTGCTTGCCTTAATGACTCAGGCCCATTGTGTGTACAGTACCCAGTAAGAAAATCTAGATTTATTTATATAATGTAATAAAAAAAAAAAAATTGTATTTAAAAAAAAAAGCATTTTTATTAATGATTATAGTATTATTTAGTTATTTATTTATTTTCTAAACTACAGAGCGACCTTATACGCAGATTCAAAATGCATCTCAAGATCTGCAGGGATTTGAATACGGGCGGAATTATGCTCAAGTTGTGTCCTGTTTTTTCATCCATAAGTTGCGTCCAAGCTCCATTCGGTCTTGGATCAAGCACTTGACTGTATTTATCTAGCACATTCAGATTTGCGAATCTCTATGTCAGTGAGGACAGGGCTGCATGTAACAGGGTCAGTGGCATGATGTGAGGAGGGAAATGGAGGCAGCAGGGAGCCGCAGACTGAGAGTTATATAGTGGAAGGAGCAGGATCCCCAGCAGCACAGAGTATATCAGGAGATGAGTGATGTGTTAGTGAGGACAGGTCTGCATGTGACAGGGTCAGTGACATGATGTGAGGAGGGGAATGGAGGCAGCAAAGAGCCACAGACTGAGAGTTATATAGTGGAAGGAGCAGGGTCCCCAGCAGCACAGAGTATATCAGGAGATGAGTGATGTGTTAGTGAGGACAGGTCTGCATGTGACAGGGTCAGTGACATGATGTGAGGAGGGAAATGGAGGCAGCAGGGAGCCGCAGACTGAGAGTTATATAGTGGAAGTAGCAGGATCCCCAGCAGCACAGAGTATATCAGGAGATGAGTGATGTGTTAGTGAGAACAGGGCTGCCTGTGACAGGGGCAGTGACATGATGTGAGGAGGAGAATGGAGGCAGCAGGAGCCACAGACTGAGAGTTATATAGTGGAAGGAGCAGGGTCCCCCAACAGCACAGAGTATATCAGGAGATGATTGATGTGTTAGTGAGTACAGGGCTGCACATGACAGGGGCAGTGACATGATGTGAGGAGAGGAATGGACAAAAGTAGGAAGCCACCTATAGCTCATTATAATGTGCTGTACTATGATATATGATATATACAGTGGATATAAAAAGTCTACACACTCTTATTGAAATTGCAGTTGTTTGTAAGAACACATTAATGTAAGTATGAAAATGGAATTAAAGCCGCCTCTCAAGGGGGCCAGATGGGAAAATGAGGGTCATCAGGCTGGGTCTATAAACATTAATGCTTTTACAGCTGTAATGCATCATGATTCATAGCTCTCAATCACTTCCATGTGGACAAACTGAGTGAAGAGGAAATGCTGCATGGAAAGCTTTCTTTGAAGTGAGCAGGGGAGGAGCGTCACCCCCTTCACAGCATGGGAGAGTGTGAGCACTATGAACACTAGTGCTAACAAAGCTACATGTACATGACGTGACAGTGATATGCTTGATGAAGCACACAAGGTATGTCCTAATGGGTGGACACACTGTCCTCCGCTTGCTCACTGACTGCAGCCTGTTCATTTTCTCATTTGTGTTGAACGTACGTCTCTGATTTTGCATAAGATGTGCATTTACATATTGTGCAAACACATATTTATATATATTTATTCATATATTTATTTCTTATCATCTTACACCTGCAGAGACGGAACGGTGGCTGACAAGGGCAGGCATGAGCAGGGCCGCCAAGAGGAATTTGGGGCCCCAAAAGAGCAACTTTCTGCCCCCCTTTCCACACATAATTTGGGGGCGTGGCCAACATGGGCTGTGGTGTGCGCCTCTTTAGACAAGACATATTATGTATTAAAATGGTGTTGCTCTCACCTACCTGCTATTTCAGCTTTCACAACCTGGTACTGGATTCTTGTATGGATCCTGGAATGTTGGGACTAGTTTGGAAAATATATAGGTACATAAAAAATATGGAAAGCAGAGCAATAAGTGACCAAAGGAAAAAAAGAGAATAAGGAGAGCACCCTTGGCACCGCCAAACAAAACACTGCAGCCGTGTGACCGCCACACAATACAGAGGGCAATCTCGTGTCTGCCACAAACTACAGAGGGCAATCTCGTGTCTGCCACAAACTACAGAGGGCAATCTCGTGTCTGCCACACAATACAGAGCAGGGGTGGGCAAACCAGTCCTCAAGGGCCATATAACAGTTCATGTTTTTAGGATTTCTTTAATCATGCACAGCTGAGTTAATCTATTTGGCTGGGTCAGTAATTATCCCAGCTGTTTCTACAGACAGAAATCCTAAAAACATGAACTGTTATATGGCCCTTGAGGACTGGTTTGCCCACCCCTGATACAGAGGGTAACATTGTGACCACCAACTCAAGCACTTAAAACCAGATCCAGATAAAACTGCGTCAATAGATCAGGAGATTGCGTAAAAAAAATAATTTCACATGCTGGAAGTATATTACTCTTTGTAAAGAAAGTCTCTGAATTTCAACAGACATCTCAGCAGAATGAGGCATTGGAAGATTTTTTTTCGTCTTTTTTTATCTGGATTTCTAATCTGTAGTCAAATTGACAGATTGAGAAAACCTGGAATACAGAACACAGAAATACAGCTGATTGCAATGTATGCTGCCAATTACAACTAGCATAGATTCTATTTCTATCCGTCACATCCCACAATACCATATATATATATATATATATATATATATATATATATGTATACACACACATACACACGCACTGCCATATACATACACGCACAAACAGTACCGTATATATATACACACACACACACACACACACACACACACAATGCCATACACATGCGTAATGCCATATACACACACACATTGCCATATATAGATACTCAATTCCATATACATACACAGTGTCATATATATTTATATATATATATATACACACAATGCCATACACATAAACAATGCCATTTATAAACACACAATTCTATATACATACTCAATGTCATATATATATATATTAAGGATGAGCGGGCTCGGATTCCGCAAATCCGAGCCCACCCGAACAGCGCGGATCCGACGGGATCCGAGCACTGTTCGGGAACTTCTGGGCGCCAAACGGAGCCAAACCGAGGCTATGACATCCAAGTCTCGCGTCGGATCTCGCGATACTCGGATGTCATAAATACTCACCTTGCGGGCGCCATCTTCATTCTGGCTGTGATCACTCGTGAGGGAGGTTGTAGTTAGGGAGCTCCTGATCAGTTTAGTGGTGCTTTTGTCCTGTGCTCTGTCCTGCTGAATCCAGTGGTGCTGTGTCCTGTGTTCTGTCCTGCTGAGTCCAGTGGTGCTGCCTGTGTCCTGTGCTCTGTTCTGCTAAGGGCATTGTTATTTCAAAATTATTCAAAAGTTATAAAAAATTAAAAAAAAATTTATGAAAAACCTATACAAAAATAATTAAAAAAAAATATTAAAAAATTATAAAAAAAATGATACAAAAATAATTGAAAAAAAATATAAAAAAAATAGTTAAAAAATACTAGGTACTGATATTTCAAAGTCAAACTACGTTCACTGTTGCTGCTGTACCAAAAAATAATAGGTACTGCTATTTAAAAGTCAAACTACGTTCACTGCTGCTGCTGTACCAAAAAATACTAGGTACTGCTATTTCAAAGTCAAACTACGTTCACTGTTGCTGCTGTACCCAAAAATACTAGGTACTGCTATTTAAAAGTCAAACTACTTCTCTGTTGCTGCTGTACCAAAAAATACTAGGTACTGCTATTTCAAAGTCAAACTACGTTCACTGTTGCTGCTGTACCAAAAAATACTAAGTACTGCTATATAACTCCAGTCCAGTGGTACTCTCCTGTGCCGCGGATAATTTGTAAAGGCTTTGCCGAGTGTGTGTGGTTTAGGGGTACGCTCTCTTGTGCTGCATATAATGGAGTACCAAAATTTGGAGGATAAAGTAGGGAAAGATCAAGACCCACTTCCTCCTAATGCTGAAGCTGCTGCCACTAGTCATGACATAGACAATGAAATGCCATCAACGTCGTCTGCCAAGGCCGATGCCCAATCTCCTTGTAGAGGGCATGTAAAATCCAAAAACCCAAAGTTGACTAAAATTACCAAAAAAAGAAAATTAAAAACATCTGAGGAGAAGCGAAAACTTGTGAATATGCCATTTATGACATGGAGTGGCAAGGAACAGCTTAGGCCCTGGCCCATGTTCAGGACTAGTGGTTCAGCTTCACCCAAAGATCTAAGCCCTCCTCCTCCCCCCTCTCAAACAAATTTAAGAGAGTTATGCTGTCAGCAACAACAGCAAAACAGCAAACAACTCTGCCTTCTAAACAGATGACATCACAAATCCCCAAGGCTAGTCCAAGGGTGTTGGTGGTTGCGAAGCCTGACCTTCCCATCACTGTACGGGAAGAGGTGACTCCATCCACCATTTGCAGCACACCCTCTGCATATGCTGGAAGGATCACCCACAGTGTAGATCCAGATTTGGATAATCAAGGTGTCAATGTTGTACACCGGGAGGAGGCTATTGATGTAGCTGGCGCTGTGGAGGAACTTGATGATGAGGATGCTGATGTGGTTATTTTAAATGAGGCACCTGGGGGGGAAACAGTTGATGTCCATGGGATGAAAAAGCCCATCGTCATGCCTGGACAGAAGACCAAAAAATGCACCTCTTCGGTCTGGAGTTATTTTTATCCAAATCCGGCCAACAAATGTATGGCCATATGTAGCTTATGTAAAGCTCAAATAAGCAGGGGTAAGGATCTTGCCCACCTAGGGACATCCTCCCTTATATGTCACCTGAATAACCTTCATAGTTCAGTGGTTAGTTCAGGAACTGGGGCTAGGACCGTCAGCAGTCCAGGGACACCTAAATCCCTTGGTCCTGTTGGATACACACCACCAACACCCTCCTCGTCAACTTCCTCCACGATCTCCATCAGATTTAGTCCTGCAGGCCATGTCACCAGCCAGACTGAGTCCTCTTCAATCCGGGATTTATCCGAGGAATTCAGCAGCGGTACGCCTACTATTGCCACTGCTGCTGTTAGTCGGTCATCTTCCCAGAGGGGAAGTCGTAAGAACGGTGCGTCTTTCACCAAACAATTGACCGTCCAACAGTCGTTTGCCATGAGCACCAAGTACGACACTAGTCATCCTATGGCAAAGCGGATAACTGCGGCCTTAACAGCTATGTTGGTGTTAGACGTGCATCCGGTGTCCGCCATCTGTGCAGTGGAATTCAGACCAGTTGGAGGATGTAGGAGCAGCCATCTGTGCAGTGGAATTCAGACCAGATGGAGGAGGTATTGTGGCCCCGGTACCAAATTGAGTACCGGGGCCACTCCACTACGCAGTCCAGATAGATGCGTATCAGATATTAAAATACGTTGACTGTTGCTGCCAAATCAAAAATTAATGAAAATGACCTGTCATCGTCGAAAACAAGAGGTAGTGACGCGCTCGAACTACACCCTCTATATGCTGCAGAGGATGTAGGAGCAGCCATCTGTGCAGTGAAATTCAGACCAGTTGGAGGAGGTATTGTGGCCCCGGTACCAAATTGGGTACCAGGACCACTCCACTACGCAGTCCAGATAGCTGTGAGGTGTTCAGAATAGACTGGAAATTAGTGGAAATGATTCTTATTGAATGTTATTGAGGTTAATAATAGCGTAGGAGTGGAAAAAAAAACAAAAACGGGATTTTAGCACTTTTTATGCTTTTTTAAAAATAAATCAGAACCCAAAACCCTAAATCAGAACCAAAACCTTTCGTCGGGTGTTTTGGCAAAACAAATCAGAACCCAAAACCTCAAGCTAATCAGAACCCAAAACACATAACACAAAACACTAAAAGTGGCCGGTGCACACCCCTAATATATATATCTACTATATAAATGCCTAGTGGCGTGTGTGGAAAAACAAAAAACCAAGCTGCAGCGCCACCTGCTGGGCAGAGTTATACACTGACCTATATATTTCTTGAAGGAGAAGTGACAGTTGGGAGTGGTTGGTGGTTGCCGGGGGTGACAGTGGGGAATTTTTAACACCTTAAGTAGCTTGATGAAGGATGTGGCGATGAAGATGAAGGATGAGGTGATGGAGAAAAATGATGAGGTGGTGACATGTGGACAAAACCACGTTACAAAAGGGCGCTTGCGTCGGGAAGTAACGCTCTTCCCCTGAGGAGGCCTGGGCTAGGCCCAAATGCATGACAAGAACCTTTTTAACACCTTAAGTAGCTTGATTTGACTAGAATGCATGAGTATCATGCACGGGTTAACTTGTGTATATATATATATATATATATATATATATATATATATAAACACTGTCATACACACACACACGAACACACACACAATGCCATACCCATAATACACATACACACACAATGCCATAAACATACACACACAGTGCCATATATAAACACATAATTCCACATCAGTTGGAGACATTCTCTGTAGAGGATAGTAGTTCTGTTCCGCACTCTGCAATGACAGGCAGACTGGCAGCAGTCTGATTTGTTGCCTGGCTGCCTATCTCCATCAGATCACTGGTCTGAACCGATTAGCCCGACCCCTCACAATTAGCCCCGCCCCCTCCCGCCTTGAGAATAGAAAACAAATTAAAGAAAAAAAAAAAACAAGTTTGTGGTCTGCAGTCCGCCTCACCCCCAAGCCCCCCTCACCCCCCCCTGGCGCCCCTGGACATGAGGCTGAGTACAGTTAGGAGGTGTTCATGTGATTGGACATAGACCCGTCAGCAGTTATACCTCGAGGGTACTGGAGATTTGGTGAGATAATAGCAATCATGGTGTTGTTGGTGATATCAGCAGCACCATGAAATTGAGTCAGTCTATTTGCACTAATTAAAATGACATTTTCACTTGAACATACATTTGCATATTATGCCCAAATAGGCAAGTGGCACTTTTGCATCTACTATTAACACTGTCAATCCACGTGTCGTGTGACGTAATACCGCTTTCATACTGCCGGCCCGGCAATATCCCGGGTTTATCAAGCCTGGTTTTTGCCGGGGCTCGGAGCTTCCCAGCTCAGAAACACCATTCATACTGCACAAGTCTGTGTGAGTCATCACCAGAGCAGTTTTCATTGGCTGAAAAATGGTGATGTCATTTAAAGGTGACTGGTTTTCGAATCTTCCACGGGATCCCACCGATGACATCATCCTCCAGAGACATGCAGACAGCCAATCAGCTTGTTTTCTGTGCACCCGGGTTGCACCATTCATAGTGCAGGCAACCCGGGTTCGACCCGGGAATTACCCCTCGATAAATCCAGGGTTGAAGACCCGGGTTTTTAGACCCGGGATTTTTGACTTGTACCATTCATACTGCACCAAGACCCGGGTCGTTTGAGCTCGCCCCGGCAAAAACCCGGGATTTTGGTGCAGTATGAATAGGGTATAAGTGTACCCACTTGTAAGTCTGACGTATGCCTGACGCAAATGCAAATCTTGAGATGTGTCTGCCGGAACATATGCACTTAACTATGCTTCTTCCGTCATTTTTTTACCTACGTACGTTCTGAGAGCATTGCAACTACTTCTAAATGAGCCCCAAAATATAACTAGATGTATTAAGTGTTTTCCCCTCAGATCTAGAATCTGTAACTGGTCAAAAAGTGAATTTTGGCATTTGCTGGAATTACATTTTCCCATAAATCTTTTGTTTTAGTCTAATTGACATTTCATTACATAAAAATATTTTTCACACTTAGTTAAACTGTCAGATGTGGTTTGGAGATCTGCTGGTCGTTGGTGTAGATGAAGGGATTACAGTTTAGGACATTTTGTGAATATCTATGTTATTCTCTATTACTATAACTCATTTTACACTGGTGCGTGTTGTGCGTGCTCTTAACACGTACTCCGACCTCTTACTCAGGTGTCTCCAGGACAGCTAAATCTCCCTTTTATCTCCAGGATCTGTAGTAAAGGTGCAGTTTGCTGGTTTATTGCCCCGAACCAAGGCTAAGGTATCTAGCAGGAAGGACACCAGGAATTGGGACAAAGTTAAGGGGTATATTTACTAAACTGCGGGTTTAAAAAAGTGGAGATGTTGCCTATGGCATCCAATCAGATTCTAGCTGTCATTTTGCAGAATGTACTAAATAAATGATAACTAGAATCTGATTGGTTGCTATAGGCAACATCTCCACTTTTTCAAACCTGCCGTTTAGTAGAATTAGCCCTAAGTACGAACAGCCTGGTCAGAATACTGAGCAAATAAAATAAATGTGGTCCATCTGCGGTTTGCAGACAAGCTTGGTAAACAGATTACATTGGGTAAAAGAATGGCATGTCTTTATGTTTCTTCACTGGATTCTTTAGTCTCTCCTTGAGCAAAAAAAAAATCCTGGCCATCTTAGAGGACTATAAAACGTGTTGAGGGCTGGACAAATTTCTACCTCAGCAAACACGCTGCCGGTGGTGTTACCTATATGCTCCTGAGAATTTTTTAAGCGTTCATATGAATGACTTACAAAGCAACATTCTTATAACGGGCGTAGAATCTACCGTAGAGCAGGAAAACCAAAGTTGAGGTGATGAATAAGTGTCTCTGCTGAATGCTGAATGGCAAAGCAACAATTGTTACATTGATTCACGAGAAGGAACTTTTGGAGAATCATTGTTCCTGATTCATTAAGGAAAGTAAAGCAAAATAAATGAGCAAGTTTGCATCTTGGCAAAACCATTTTGCATTGGAGGGGAGGTAAATTTAAAATGTGATGGCAGATTTATAGTTGCGGTAGAGCATGTCCTTGATCAACTTTATATTTCACTGTGCAAATAAAGTTATCAAGTATTTGTGTGCTACATGAAAAAGCAGCCAGTATTTATCTTATGGGAAAAAAAATTATATAATTTGCACCCCTTACTTTGTAAAATGGTTTTATCCAGCAGAAAACATTTTTTTTGCCTTACTTTCCTTAATGACTCAGGCCCATTAGGTCTAAAACTGCCCATTTCTGATTATAATCAAACGGCTTAAGGACCATATAAACCAGCACTTCTGTAATTAACATGAACATGGTGTGGATTTAACAATGGTTCTCTAATGTTACAGGTTCATTTGAAGAGTGATAAGATAATCAACATTCATTACACACGGTGTTATATGATTCGTTTTGATGGGAGTGTTAGAAATTGAATATTACTAGACAATATATTTAAATTCCTTTGAATATTTATATTTAGATAAAAGCAACACGCTGCATTGCAGTAGAAACTGCATTGTTATTTTAGCCCATTTTAATGTATCCAATCACTACGTCTGTTTTTGGCGTTTCACTGTTACAGACTAGGGAATTACTAGAATCGATGTACTACATTTTGAAAAGTTTGTAATACAGATTTATTTTTGTTAATATTTGCCAGAAGACAGCCACGGAGTGCCCCAAACAACTACACACCTTTTCCTTTTCTTTTTGTCTTTCATAAAATTGATTACCAAATGTAAAAGAGTTCTCCTCACAGGGTATATTTTCAATCAAAACTGGGTGGTAACTATTGATGTGATATTAATACTAATAAAAATGCTATTTATCATGGATATAGGAACAACCAGTGCAGTGGCAAACACAGGATTTGTAGAGGGGGGTTTCCACATCACGCCGCCAGTGGGCGTGGCCAGCATGCATGGGAGCGTGGCTATATTTTTAGACAGGCTTGGCTGCTCTCCAACTCTTCCTATCCCCATAATATACATGGGCAATGCTGCCTGCACTACTGTTAGGTGCACACAGCTCTCCCTTTTCAAGCAGCGCTGTGTGAAGCGGGAGCAGGGTCCAGTCACCTCAATTATACAGTGCCCCAGGCTTGGAGGGGGGGTTCCAGGCACTAGGACCCCCCCCCCCCTCCTCCTCGGTTTGCCTATGCAGTGTGGACGGAATTTTTCTTTCACCCTGCAAGAGATGAGAGATGAGTCTTTCTTATAATAAATTAGAATAAATACGACTCTCCTAGGGCATCACCGCGCTGTTCTTGAGTTGCCCGTGCTCGCCCTCAATCCGCCTCTCCAGGACAGGTGCCGCACGTGCAATTACATGGAACTCTAAATGTCACGTTGTTTTACTCCACATTCTCCTAGTGGCTATAAGTTTATCGTTAGTAATTATTCATTTGTTTTAAACCTATACTTTTAACAGTATGACATTTATGCTCAACTATAAACGAATAATTTTCTTAGTAGATATATCGCTGTCAGAGTATGCTGGGTGTATGCAGTATAAACATGTGTTATGTTCAGTTTTACAGCATCAAGCAGCTCAGCAGATGTACCATACTGTTCGGCAGCAGAATCTTACACGTACAATATTTAAAATTCAACAGCACAGACTGTCCAGCTCCAAGGTGTGAAGTTTTCAAATTGAAAATGTGTACAGCTCAGAGGAATATAAGGTATAGGATCATAAAATGACTCTAAAAGGAAAAGGAAACTCGTTATGTAGATTTCAGAACTTCAACTTTATTCAGGAAAGAAATCTGTTCATCAAGGAGATGAACTATATAAAATAATATTATAAGAGTGGCAGAGGTGGAACTAGTGAGCTGTGAGACCCAGTGCAGGGAACTGGGGAAGAGGAAACCAGGGCCCACAGCTCACTAGTTCCCCATACAGCGGGCCCCATTATCTCCATGGGCCCCCGGAGTACCACACCTGTTACACCAATGGTAGTTCCTCCACTGATGAGGTCTGAATACCTGTAGAATCACCTGTGGAAGATATCCTCATCTTTATCAACATTCCGCTGTTCCCTTTTTTTCACTTTCCATCTTTAAGAGATTTAACTTTACCTGTAGTGAATGGTTTTATATTTTCCTCTAATCACATGTTAGAGCTAAAGTAATCATCTAAGAGATGGACTGGACTTATTCATTGCCTAACATGACGTCACGATGGTTCTGGATAACAGGTAGGGGTTGGTTAACTTGAGGGCATTTTCGATGTCACTTACGATCATGATATTTTTACACGACAAATGAGGCCAAACTGGACATCACTTTAGGAGAAAAACAGAAATGCTTATGTAACCTCTGGATAGATTGATCCCAGGGTGTGATAGGGTGACTCTAAATCCGCTTACAGTTGACATTGCCTCCACCTTGATCAGTCGTCAATGGTCCTGTAACAGCTGGTTAAGCGTACTAACATGTATTTCTTCTCTTTGTGGGTGTTAAGCGTTTGACCCACAGATGATACAGTATTACTCAGCTTAGCAGCAGCATAAGGCTTTAACAGTTCAGTGCAGTTCAACAATATTTCTTTCGCTAGACAGTGAGATGGCTGCAGAAATGGTTATGGCGGTGATGTTTCTTATTTTTAGCTTTTCTTCTTTTATGCTGAACCTCCTCTATCCTTCCCTTAGTTCACTGTAGCCTGATGTATTATTATCTATATTGTTATATCTGTTACTATCTGCCTCACCTTAAAATACAGCAGACACTTGCAATATGATTTTCCGTCACTCTCTCACTGATATGCATATGAGACCTTGTGCTTATTTTCACCTATCCTGAGTACTATATTAGTTCAGCCTGTTACTCTCTGTTTAATCACTGCATTTATCTCTCTCTCTCCTCTCTACTCCCTCTCTCTCCTCTCTGCTCCCTCTCTCTCCTCTCTACTCCCTCTCTATCTCTCTTCTCTCTCGCCCCTCTCTCTCTCTCTCCTCGCTCTACTCCCTCCTCTCTCTCTCCTCTCTACTCCCTCTCTCCTCTCCCTACCCAAATGAAAAGACATGTGGTCCCTTGTTACTTAGACAGTACATGCAAATGTGAATTATGAGTGAGTGTAATACATAAACGGGAAGCCTGGAACAAATGCCCTTTCAGAACTCTCCGCTATAGTTTGCGGTATAGCTCATATTTTCCATATTGACTTCCTTATTAATTCTCTAAAGAGCACAAATTTGATACATGGATATGATAAATTTATCTAAAATAGTATCCTAATGGGCAAAGATGTCCTTTGTATGATATTCGTTGCAGGCCCCCATCCCAAGGGTTGTGGATGTAATGACAAATGATAAAAGGGGAAGCAGCGGCTGTGCATTTTGATTTTTTACCGAGGGTCAGAAAACCAGGCAATCAGAGCTCTGTGAAACGGCATCAGAGGCACCCCCCAAAAGCTGGCCTTGCAAACGGGTGCTTTGCATATATAATAAAACATTTTTTTAGCTTGCGCGTGTAGTAGAACATTAAGGACCTCATTTCGAGTTAACAGTAAACTTGAGACTTTTGCTTTACACTTTAAAAACAGTTTAGGCCAAGTGCAATAATACTAGGGATGTGCACCGGCGACTTTTAGTGTCTCGTGTTTTGTGTTTAGGATTCGGATTTCCTTGAGGTTTTGGGTTCGGATTTGTTTCGCAAAACACCTGCCGAAAGGTTTTGGTTCGGATTTAAGGTTTTGGATTCGGATTTTTTTTTGAAAAAAGCATAAAAAGTTCAAAAATCAAGTTTTTGGGCTTATTTTCACTCCTACGCTAGTATTAACCTCAATAACATTAAATAACAATCATTTCCACTAATTTACAGTGTATTCTGAACACCTCACAATATTGTTATTAGTCCAAAACGTTGCAACGAGGTATCTTTCTGGACTGCGTAGTGGAGTGGTCCCCACAATATAATAAGAAAACCATCAACTGGTCTGAATCGCACCAAAAAATGTACCTGGACTGCGTAGAGGAGTGGTCACCACAATATAATTTAAAAACCCTGAACTTGTATGAATCGCACCAAAAAATGTACCTGGACTGCGTAGAGGAGTGGTCACCACAATATAATTTAAAAACCCTGAACTGGTATGAATCGCACCAAATAATGTACCTGGACTGCGTAGAGGAGTGGTCACCACAATATAATTTAAAAACCCTGAACTTGTATGATTCGCACCAAAAAATGTACCTGGACTGCGTAGAGGAGTGGTCACCACAATATAATAAGAAAACCATCAACTGGTCTGAATCGCACCAAAAAATGTACCTGGACTGCGTAGAGGAGTGGTCACCACAATATAATTTAAAAACCCTGAACTTGTATGAATCGCACCAAAAAATGTACCTGGAATGCGTAGAGGAGTGGTCACCACAATATAATAAGAAAACCATCAACTGGTCTGAATCGCACCAAAAAATGTACCTGGACTGCGTAGAGGAGTGGTCACCACAATATAATTTAAAAACCCTGAACTTGTATGATTCGCACCAAAAAATGTACCTGGACTGCGTAGAGGAGTGGTCACCACAATATAATTTAAAAACCCTGAACTTGTATGAATCGCACCAAATAATGTACCTGGACTGCGTAGAGGAGTGGTCACCACAATATAATAAGAAAACCATCAACTGGTCTGAATCGCACCAAAAAATGTACCTGGACTGCATAGAGGAGTGGTCACCACAATATAATTTAAAAACCCTGAACTTGTATGAATCGCACCAAATAATGTACCTGGACTGCGTAGAGGAGTGGTCACCACAATATAATTAATAAAAAAACCTCCACGGGTCTGAATTCCCCCCCAAAAAAATCTGGACTGCGTAGTGGGGTGGCCCCGGTACCCAATTTGATATCGGGGCCACAATATAATTAAAACACCCTCAACTGGTCGGAATTCCACCAAACTAGTATCTGGACTGCGTAGTGGGGTGGCCCCGGTACCCAATTTGATACCGGGGCCACAATATAATTAATACACCCTCAACTGGTCAGAATTCCACCAAACAAGTATCTGGACTGCGTAGTGGGTTGGCCCCGGTACCCAATTTGATACCGGGGCCACAATATAATAAATACACCCTCAATTGGTCAGAATTCCACCAAACAAGTATCTGGACTGCGTAGTGGGGTGGCCCCGGTACTAAATTTGGTACTGGGGCCACAATACCTCCTCCAAGTTCCAAGTGTAGTGTTTATAACATATTAACACTAGGGATGTGCACCGGCGACTTTGAGGTCTCGTGTTTTGTGTTTTGGATCCGGATTTTCGTTATTTTTGAGGTTCGGATTTGTCTCGCAAAACACTTGACGAAAGGTCTCGGTTCGGATTTAAGGTATTGGATTCGGATTTTTTTTGAAAAAAACATAAAAAGTTTAAAAATCAAGTTTTTGGGCTTATTTTCACTCCTAGGCTATTATTAACCTCAATAACATTCAATAACAAGCATTTCCACTAATTTACAGTGTATTCTGAACACCTCACAATATAGTTATTAGTCCAAAACGTTGCAAAAAGGTATCTTTCTGGACTGCGTAGAGGAGTGGGTCACCACAATATATATTAAAAACCCTGAACTTTTATGATTCGCACCAATAATTGTACCTGGACTGCGTAGAGGAGTGGGTCACCACAATATCTTAAAAACCCTGAACTTTTATGATTCGCACCAATAATTGTACCTGGACTGCGTAGAGGAGTGGGTCACCACAATATATTAAAAACCCTGAACTTTTATGATTCGCACCAATAATTGTACCTGGACTGCGTAGAGGAGTGGGTCACCACAATATATTAAAAACCCTGAACTTTTATGATTCGCACCAATAATTGTACCTGGACTGCGTAGAGGAGTGGGTCACCACAATATATTAAAAACCATGAACTTTTATGATTCACACCAATAATTGTACCTGGACTGCGTAGAGGAGTGGGTCACCACAATATCTTAAAAACCCTGAACTTTTATGATTCGCACCAATAATTGTACCTGGACTGCGTAGAGGAGTGGGTCACCACAATATCTTAAAAACCCTGAACTTTTATGATTCGCACCAATAATTGTACCTGGACTGCGTAGAGGAGTGGGTCACCACAATATCTTAAAAACCCTGAACTTTTATGATTCGCACCAATAATTGTACCTGGACTGCGTAGAGGAGTGGGTCACCACAATATATTAAAAACCCTGAACTTTTATGAATCGCACCAATAAATGTACCTGGACTGCGTAGAGGAGTGGGTCACCACAATATATATAATAAGAAAACCACCAACTTGTTTGATTCGCACCAATAAATGTACCTGGACTGCGTAGAGGAGTGGGTCACCACAATATATTAAAAACCCTGAACTTTTATGAATCGCACCAATAAATGTACCTGGACTGCGTAGAGGAGTGGGTCACCACAATATATATAATAAGAAAACCATCAACTTGTTTGATTCGCACCAATAAATGTACCTGGACTGCGTAGAGGAGAGGGTCACCACAATATATTAAAAACCCTGAACTTTTATGAATCGCACCAATAAATGTACCTGGACTGCGTAGAGGAGTGGGTCACCACAATATATATAATAAGAAAACCACCAACTTGTTTGATTCGCACCAATAAATGTACCTGGACTGCGTAGAGGAGTGGGTCACCACAATATATTAAAAACCCTGAACTTTTATGAATCGCACCAATAAATGTACCTGGACTGCGTAGAGGAGTGGGTCACCACAATATATATAATAAGAAAACCATTAACTTGTTTGATTCGCACCAATAAATGTACCTGGACTGCGTAGAGGAGTGGGTCACCACAATATATTAAAAACCCTGAACTTTTATGATTCGCACCAATAAATGTACCTGGACTGCGTAGAGGAGTGGGTCACCACAATATATTAAAAACCCTGAACTTTTATGATTCGCACCAATAAATGTACCTGGACTGCGTAGAGGAGTGGGTCACCACAATATCTTAAAAACCCTGAACTTTTATGATTCGCACCAATAATTGTACCTGGACTGCGTAGAGGAGTGGGTCACCACAATATATTAAAAACCCTGAACTTTTATGAATCGCACCAATAAATGTACCTGGACTGCGTAGAGGAGTGGGTCACCACAATATATATAATAAGAAAACCATCAACTTGTTTGATTCGCACCAATAAATGTACCTGGACTGCGTAGAGGAGTGGGTCACCACAATATATTAAAAACCCTGAACTTTTATGAATCGCACCAATAAATGTACCTGGACTGCGTAGAGGAGTGGGTCACCACAAGATATATTAAAAACCCTGAACTTTTATGATTCGCACCAATAAATGTACCTGGACTGCGTAGAGGAGTGGGTCACCACAATATATTAAAAACCCTGAACTTTTATGAATCGCACCAATAAATGTACCTGGACTGCCTAGAGGAGTGGGCACTGGGCACCACAATAAAATATATAAAAAACCTTCAACAGGTCTGCATTACACTACACATACGGCTGCTCCTCCATCCTCTCCATCATATACATGTTGGAGTTTTAGCGTGTGACAACCTCTTGTTTTTGATAATGTCAGTGCATTTTGAATATTTTTCAATTTGCCCCACACCACTGAATGTACTTTATCTATGATACGCATCTATCTATCTTGACTGCGTAGTGTGGTGGCCCCGGTACACAATTTGGTACCGAGGCCACAATATAATTAAAAAACCCTCCACGTGTCAGAATTCCACCAAACAAGTATCTGGACTGCGTAGTGGGGTGGCCCCGGTACCCAATTTGATACCGGGGCCACAATAAAATAAATACACCCTCCACGTGTCAGAATTCCACCAAACAAGTATCTGGACTGCGTAGTGGGGTGGCCCCGGTACCCAATTTGATACCGGGGCCACAATAAAATAAATACACCCTCCACGTGTCAGAATTCCACCAAACAAGTATCTGGACTGCGTAGTGGGGTGGCCCCGGTACCCAACTTGATACCGGGGCCACAATACCTCCTCCAAACATGCTACAGACAATTCGTCATTGAGATCCCATCAAGTATGTTAAAGACAGACAGGGTCCAAGTGTTATTAGTTGACTTTGTAAAGAAAAAAACTGTCCCTGTTGCACATAGTCGTGCAATGAAGACTTACTTTTTCATTTAAAGGCACGATCTTTCAAGTGTAGTGTTTGTAAGTCTAAGTCATATTATACTTTTGGTAAAATTGGTTTTTTTTGTTCCTCTTTATGTTAATTAATTAGTAATAGAATTAAAGTAGGAAATAGAATTAAATAGAATTAAAGTAGGAAATAGAGTGGTATAGAGTTGTAGTGTGGTATAGATAGAGTGGTCCACACAATATAATAATAAAACCCTCAACTGGTCTGAATTCCACCAAACAAGTATCTTGACTGCGTAGTGTGGTGGCCCCGGTACACAATTTGGTACCGAGGCCACAATATAATTAAAAAACCCTCCACGTGTCGGAATTCCACCAAACAAGTATCTGGACTGCATAGTGGGGTGGCCCCGGTACCCAATTTGATACCGGGGCCACAATACCTCCTCAAAACATGCTCCAGACAATTCGTCATTGACAGACCCCAGACAGACAGGGTCGTAGTGTTATTGTTTGACTTTGTAAACCCAAAAAAATGTCCCTGTTGCACTTGCACATAGTCGTGCAATGAAGACTGACTTTTTCATTTAAAGGCACGATCTTTAAAGTGTCAGAAAGAGAGAGAAGACACAGGAGAGGAGAGTTGTAGCTGGGGACCTGGGGTGGAAGCTCCCAGGCTCCCCCAGCATTGCCTGGAAGTCTGAGCGTGGTGACTGAGCCAGGGCAAGGAATGTGTGCCCTGGATGAGGGGGAGAACTCCATGCCACTATAGTGAACCCAAGAGAGAGGGGGACACTGCACATGGAAGAGGCCCTGGAGTGAGGGCTGCTACAAGAGGCATGGTAGCTGTAGTGTCAGATCCTGAGGCTGAGAGTACACAGAGTGACGTGTCAGAGCACAGGAGACATTATCCCCGCAGAGGAGGGATGAGCTGCAGTTGAGAGGTCTGTTGTTGAAATAGGACATGCACACTTTAACAAACCAATCATTTCAGCGACAGGGCCTACCAAACAACTTTGACTGAAATGATTGGTTTGTTTGGGCCCCCACACCAAAAAAGCTATTCATCTCTCCCTGTACAGACTAAACAGGCTCTACTGAGGCAAGATGTCGTCCTCATCCTCAACCTCTGATTCCTCTCCCCCTACAGTGTGTACTTCCTCCTCATCACACATTATCAATTCGTCCCCGCTGGACTCCACAACCACAGGTCCCTCTGTAGTATCTGGAGGGCAGTGCTGTACTTCATTGAGGAATTGATTATTCATTTTTATAAACATCATTTTTTCAACGTTGTGAGGAAGCAACCTCCTTCGCCGCTCACTGACCAGGTTCCCCGCTGCACTAAAAACTCTTTCCGAGTACACACTGGAGGGGGGACAACTCAGGTAAAATAGAGCCAGTTTGTACAGGGGCTTCCAAACTGCCTTTTGGAGTTCTACCACGTCACTACCTCTAGTTAATTTAGATTGCAAGGCTTGTAAATACTTTGAAGATAAAAAAAGCAGGCTGCACAGACTGTGGAGCTAGAAAGTGAAATTAAATGGACCACGTTACTTTGGTGGCTATCTATGCCCCCCCCCCCCCCTCCCCGCCCTACACTTGTAGTTGAATATAAAAAAAGCAGCCTGCATAGACTGTAGAACTAGAAATTCAAATATACAAAAAAATGGACAAAGGCAGTTTGCTATCTATCTGCATCAGATCCCCTCTCCACTAGGAGTAAAATAGAAAACTATTCAGCCGTTATATAATCTAGAATATAAATAGAAATTGAGAAAGGCAATTTGGTATCTGTCTGCATCATAATCATCAACATCCTCCTCAGCGCCAGCTACATCAATATCCTCCTCCCGGTGTACAACATTCACACCTTCATTAGCCAAATCTGTAACTGGACTGTGGGTGATCCTTCCAGCATATGCAGAGGGCGTGCTGCAAATGCTGGATGGAGCCACCTCTTCCCGTACAGTGATGGGAAGGTCAGGCTTGACAACCACCAACATCCTTGGACTCACCTTGTGGATTTGTGATAATTTCTCTTTAGAAGGCAGAGTTGTTTGCTGTTTTGTTGCTGACAGCATAACTCTCTTAAATTTTTTGTAGGGGGGGGGAGGAGGAGGAGGGCTAAGATCCGTGGGTGAAGCTGAACCACTAGTCATGAACACGGGCCAGGGCCTAAGCCGTTCCTTGCCACTCCGTGTCGTAAATGGCATATTGGCAACTTTACGTTTCTCCTCAGATGATTTTAAGTTTCTCTTTTTGCTACTTTTTCTTAACTTGGGCTTTTTGGATTTTACATGCCCGGTACTACGAGATTGGGCATCGGGCTTGGAAGACGACGTTGATGGCATTTCATCGTCTATGTCATGACTAGTGGCAGCAGCTTCAGCATTAGGAGGAAGTGGGTCTTGATCTTTCCCTACTTTATCCTCCAAATTTTTGGTCTCCATTATATGTAGCACAAGATACTGCAGAATGTGTGAACTTGGTAATATTGCAGTACCAATGGACTTATACTGCTGGATTGGTTTTGCAAATTTGGTTATAATTATTATATATTTTTTTTTTTTTATTATTTTTTTTTTTTTTTTACTTTTTTTTTATTTTTAAAAAACTTGGGAATAGTGGGGAAATAACTATGCCCTTAGAAGCACAGAGCACAGGACACAGCACCACTGGACTGAACAGGACACGGCACAGGACCCAGCAGCACTACGGAACTCAGCAGGACAGAGCACAGGACACAGCACCACTGGACTGATACTGCAGAATGTGTGAACTTGGTAATATTGCAGTACCAATGGACTTATAATGCTGGATTGGTTTTGCAAATTTGGTTATAATTATTATATATTTTTTTTTTTTTAAATTTTTTATTATTTTTTACTTTTTTTTTATTTTTTAAAAACTTGGGAATAATGGGGAAATAACTATGCCCTTAGAAGCACAGAGCACAGGACACAGCACCACTGGACTGAACAGGACACGGCACAGGACCCAGCAGCACTACGGAACTCAGCAGGACAGAGCACAGGACACAGCACCACTGGACTGATACTGCAGAATGTGTAAACTTTGTAATATTGCAGTACCACTGGACTTTTACTGCTGAATGTGTGAACTTGGTAATATTGCAGTACCAATGGGCTTATACTGCAGGATTGGTTGTGAAAATTTTGTGGTAATTAAAAAATATTAAAGTAGTTTTTGGTATTTTTTAAAAAAACTTTTTTTTATTTTTTTAAACACAGGGGAATATTGGGGAAATAACTATGCCCTTAGAAGCACAGAGCACAGGACACAGCACCACTGGACTGAACAGGACACAGCACAGGACCCAGCAGCACCACTGACCTCAGAAGGACAGAGCACAGCACACAGCACCACTGGACTGATACTGCAGAACACAGCACAGCACAGCACAGCACAGCACAGCACAGCACAGCACAGCACTAAACAGCACAGCACAGCACAGCACTAAACAGCACAGAACTAAACAGCACAGAACTAAACAGCACAGAACTAAACAGCACAGAACTAAACAGCACAGAGGACCACCTAACACACCCTCCCTCTACCCTGATCAATGCCCGAGTGAAGATGGCGGCGACTAGCGGGGAATTTATAGGATCCGAGTATCGCGAGATCCGACAACGGGATTATGAGTCAGAGCCTCAGTTTCACTTTTGAATTTGGCGCCAATACCCGGATCTGTCTCGGATCCGACTCGGATCCGCAACGTTCGGGTGGGCTCGGATTTCAGAAATCCGAGCGCGCTCATCCCTAATTAACACTACACTAATTCTAGCACGTCAATACCTCTTGTTTTAAATAATGACAGGGCATTTAACTTTGATTAATTTTTTTGAATTTGTTGACATTTTCTTTTACTTTTTGAACATGGCAAACGACTGTTGAATGGTCACATAATGCCACAAAAAGAGTTGCAAGATGGAATTGTCCTTGGGCCCTCCCACCCACCCTTATGTTGTTGAAATAGGACATGCACACTTTAACAAACCAACCATTTCAGCGACAGGGCCTACCAAACAACTGTGGCTGAAATGATTGGTTTGTTTGGGCCCCCACACCAAAAAAACAATACATCTCTCCCTGTACAAACTAAACAGGCTCTACTGAGGAAAGATGTCGTCCTCATCCTCAACCTCTGATTCCTCTCCCCCTACAGCGTGTACTTCCTCCTCATCACACATTATCAATTCGTCCCCGCTGGACTCCACAACCACAGGTCCCTCTGTACTATCTGGAGGGCAGTGCTGTACTTCATTGAGGAATTGATTATTCATTTTTATAAACATCATTTTTTCAATGTTGTGAGGAAGCAACCTCCTGCTTCTGCAACAGCCTGATCAGGGGAATGACCTGACTCAAGCTGGCAGTGTCGGAACTGACTTCTCGTGTGGCAAGTTCAAATGGCTGGAGAACCTTGCACAACACGGAAATCAGTCTCCACTGCGCTTGACTCAGGCGCATCCCCACTTCTTTGCCTATGTCGTAGGTGGCTGTGTAGGCCTGAATGGCCTTTTGCTGCTCCTCCATCCTCTGCAGCATATAGAGGGTGGAGTTCCAGCGCGTCACAACCTCTTGTTTGAGGTGATGGCAGGGCAGGTTCATGGTTTTTTGATGTGCCTCTAGTCTGCGGTAGGCACTGGCTGAATGCCGAAAGTGTCCAGCAATTTTGCGTGCCACCGCAAGCATCTCCTGCACACCCCTGTCACTCTTGAGGTAATGCTGCACCACCAAATTAATGGTGTGGGCAAAACATGGGACGTGCTGGAAATTGCCCATATTTAATGCCCGCACAATGTTACTGGCATTGTCTGACACCACAAATCCCCATGAGAGTCTAAGTGGGGTAAGCCACTGGGAGATAATTTCCCTCAGTTTCTCTAATATGTTGTCAGCGTTGTGCCTCTTATTAAAGCCTGTAATACACAATGTTGCCTGCCTTTGCACGAGCAGTCATTTTGTAGATGCTGCTACTGATGCAGCTGTTGCTGTTGCTGCGGAAGGGGATGCATCTACCCAGTGGGCTGTCACAGTCATATAGTCCTTCTTTTGCCCAGAACCACTTGTCCACATGTCCGTGGTTAAGTGGACAGTGGGTACAACTGCATTTTTTAGAGCACTGAGGACACTTGATCGTACTTCTCTGTACATTTTTGGTATCGCCTGCCTAGTGAAGTGGAATCTCGACGGGACTGAACTATGAAGGTTATTCAGGTGACGTATAAGGGCGGATGTCCCTAGGTGGGCAAGATCCTTTGCCCTGCTTATTTGAGCTTTACATAAGCTACATATGGCCATACATTGGTTGTCTGGATTTGGATAATAATAACTCCAGACCGAAGAGGTGCATTTTTTGGTCTTCTGACCAGGCATGACGATGGGCTTTTTCATCCCATGGACATCAGCTGTTTCTCCCCCCTGGTGCCTCATTTTCAATAACCACATCACCATCCTCATCATCAAGTTCCTCCACAGCGCCAGCTACATCATCAATAGCCTCCTCCCGAGCCACCTCTTCCCGTACAGTGATGGGAAGGTCAGGCTTGACAACCACCAACACTCTTGGACTCGCCTTGGGGATTTGTGATAATTTCTCTTTAGAAGGCAGAGTTGTTTGCTGTTTTGTTGCTGACAGCATAACTCTCTTCAATTTTTTGTAGGGGGGGGAGGAGGAGGGGGGCTAAGATCCGTGGATGAAGCTGAACCACTAGTCATGAACACGGGCCAGGGCCTAAGCCGTTCCTTGCCACTCCGTGTCGTAAATGGCATATTGGCAACTTTACGTTTCTCCACAGATGATTTTAAGTTTCTCTTTTTGCTACTATTTGAGAACTTTGGCTTTTTGGATTTTACATGCCCTGTACTAGGAGATTGGGAATCGGGCTTGCCAGACGACGTTGATGGCATTTCATCGTCTATGTCATGACTAGTGGCAGCAGCTTCAGCATTAGGAGGAAGTGGGTCTTGATCATTCCCTACTTTATCCTCCAAATTTTTGGTCTCCATTATATGTAGCACAAGATACTGCAGAATGTGTGAACTTGGTAATATTGCAGTACCAATGGACTTATACTGCTGGATTGGTTTTGCAAATTTTGTTATAATTCCTTTTTTTTTTTTTTTTTTTATAATTTTTTTAAAATTTTTTAAACACTTGGGAATAATGGGGAAATAACTATGCCCTCAGAAGCACAGAGCACAGGACACAGCACCACTGTACTGAACAGGACACAGCACAGGACCCAGCAGCACCACTGAACTCAAAATTGACAGAGCACAGCACACAGCACCACTGGACTGATACTGCAGAATGTGTGAACTTTGTAATATTGCAGTACCACTGGACTTTTACTGCTGAATGTGTGAACTTGGTAATATTGCAGTACCAATGGGCTTATACTGCAGGATTGGTTTTGCAAATTTGGTTGCAATTAAAAAAAAATTAAATTAGTTTTTTGTATTTTTTTTTTTATAACTTTTTTTTAATTTTTTAAACACTTGGGAATATTGGGGAAATAACTATGCCCTTAGAAGCACAGAGCACAGGACACAGGACCACTGGACTGAACAGGACACAGCACAGGACCCAGCAGCACCACTGAACTCAAAATTGACAGAGCACAGCACACAGCACCACTGGACTGATACTGCAGAACACAGCACAGCACAGTACAGCACAGAACTAAACAGCACAGAACTAAACAGCACAGCACGAGATCTACCAGGACAGAGGACCACCTAACACACCCTCCCTCTACCCTGATCAATGCCTGAATGAAGATGGCGGCGACTAGCGGGGAATTTATAGGATCCGAGTATCGCAAGATCCAACAGCGGGATTATGACTCCGAGCCTCGGTTTCAAGTTTTCATTTGGCGCCAATACCCGGATCTGTCTCGGATCCGACTCGGATCGGAAACGTTCGGGTGGGCTCGGATTCACGAAATCCAAGTGCGCTCATCTCTAAATAATACAGCCATCATCATCATCATCAACTACTAAGAAGCTTGCACTAAGCTTATGGAACACACCAAGATTGGCATGCTAAAGAACGCATCTGATAGATACGTGCAAGTCAAAATTGTATGCATCTCTATGGAGCATGTTTGACTTATGTCTCTATGCTTCTACTGTACTGAGAATAGCTGTGAAGGCCCCTCGATCCACTTCTCCAAGCACAAGTGAATGCAAGTAAAACATTAGATTCAAATTATTATGGGCACTTCCTATGCGCTTGTGCATTGTAGTGAAAGATTCTCAAATTTTGTTCCAAGTTGTATCTCTATAAAGATTTCGTAAAGGTCTTTTCTCCACAATGCAGCCAACTTTAGCTGGGCATGTCCTCAGAAATCAGGACCTTCTATGTGGAGATGTTACCCCTTTTTCCATTTTGGTTATTGAAAACTCATGGATTTAAGACTAGAATTCCACATACACCTCCAGCCACACACTATGCAAGGATATACTCAAAGCCAATGGTAAAATTAGAACATTGGTCATTTCTTTGACTTTTAATTCTTGTGTGCAATGATTTAAACATGAAAAGATTTTCCAGGTATCAGGGGCATTAAAACTACTTTACAATCTAGATATAAGTAAGCATCTCAGATAATTGAGCACGTTCAATAATATATTCCAGATCATTTCAGCTTCAACACAATGTTATTGGTGGATGAATAATATTTGCCTTCATCTGTGAAGATCCATGATTGCCTTTTCACCCAGGTGGTCAACTTTTACAACCCAATAAAGTATGTGGTCAAGTGGTGAACTTGTTGCTGTCTTCTGAGCCAGAAATATTACCTTATTGTTAGATTCTGCATTTATCCATCACTTACTTTGACCAAGGCACCAAAATGCTCCTCCGTCCTATCAATAAGGTATTCTACAGACTAAAATGCAGCATCGTTAGGATCCAGTCTCTATGAATAAGAAGAAAGAATTGTGCAAAAGAAAAACGCAGGCAGATTCCGCAGGAGGGTCTTGTGAGTACGGGGGCATGGTGCTTTCAGGCAAGCCACTGTGGCAGCAGATTATCTCAGCTCTTATTTAGAAGAAGGTGTAGCTGGTGAATTTACCTGGATCATGCCCAGTTCAGGATAACGCTCATTTCTTGTCTGTAGCCAATCATCTGTAGTCTGTGGTTATATAAGTCTGGCAGACAATTGCACAAATTGCCAGATTATTGTGCCTTAATACAGTGGTCCTCTGTCTCTGTCTGCTTGAACTCACGAGTACCGAATTTAGCTTTGCACAATGATCTTCTTTGTTGGCTACACCTTTGGTAATGATTTTGGATTCCCCTTCTGCCTCCAGCTACTTCAATCCATTCCTGCTTAACCAGCAGCCATAAACTTTGTGACACAATGAGATCATATAGCACAAAAGTAGCAAGATTACAGCGGGTGTGCCCTGCTGCCAATCATGTAATGCGCCATGAAGCTTTAAGAAAACACATCCCATCATATTGTCAAGGTGCCCCAAATGGTTAAGTCTCAATCCCCTTTTTTGCAGTACCAGTTTCAACCACCAGATGTCATAGGGCTGAATATTTGAATCTCTGTGACAAATAAATAGAATGGAACGCATGCCCCCTCAGATGAAGAATTAGTACCAGTGTTATAGTCTGAGCTGCAAGGAAATCTTCATCCATGATGTAAGCGAAAGGGGAAATAAAAAAAAATTGTAAGAGATGGATGTAACTGTTCCCTATAGATCTCTGACATTAGATTACATTAAATGAACTAAGTGGAGCTGGACAAGCTTTGTGTCTTCTACCTAAGTGCAGTATTATATTACATGTATGACACATTTTATATTCCAGCATCTACAATAAATACATTATAATATTATGTTGTCTACTATAGTGCTTTATTATGTTGTCCATAGTGTAATGAATGATGTATCTTTGCTCCAGATACATTCATATACCATATATACATATATACAATGTAATACATATTACAATGTAATACAATTAGAGTATGTTCATCATCATCACCATTTACTTATATAGCGCCACTGATTCCGCAGCGCTGTACAGAGAACTCACTCACATCAGTCCCTGCCTCATTGGAGCTTACAGTCTAAATTCCCTAACACACACAAACAAACAGAGAGAGACAAGGATCAAATGTGATAGCAGCCAATTAACCTACCAGTATGTTTTTGGAGTGTGGGAGGAAACCGGAGCACCCGGAGGAAACCCACGCAAACACAGGGAGAACATGCAAACTCCACACAGATAAGGCCATGGTTGGGAATCAAACTCCTGACCCCAGTCCTGTGAGGCAGAAGTGCTAACCACTGAGCCACCGTGCTGCCCAATCTGTCCATAGTGTTAGATTATGTGTATAGTACATCTTTCTTCATGACGTAGCCATATGCCAGAATTTACATTAAATACAGCATAGTACATCAACATAATAAGTATGTTATGTTATGTGTATGAAGCATTTTTTTGATGTACCACTGGTCAAAGTAGGGTTGTGTACAGTGGTCTGCCATACCGCCACTTCTCCTACTGCCTTTATTGTAAACACGATTCAAATCCATTAATATACTTTCCCACTACATTTTTCATACCACCACTTCTAAATCTCTATAACCATACTGTCACTTCTAAATTTCCACTTCGCCCACTGATACGTACTGTATCTGGTAGCTAAATGATATTGACCTGAATGGAGCCGGACAGCCCTTTGCAATTCAACCAATCACAGTTTTTCCACACGGGCTACTTGTGATTGGCTGAGCAATAAATGCTTGTCCGGGAGAATTCAGTTCAAAGTAATTTTCAAACAGCTTGGGGTAAACGTTGACGATTATGACTGTTGCATGTTTTCACTGAACGCATCAAAGGCCAGCATCTGTAATACAATATGTTGACACATGGTCAAAGATTATCAATGTAATATGTCATTAAGGTAACACGTAATGACAGGGTATTGCCTGGTAATTTGTACACTTAGCTAATAATAATGGAAAAATTAGTGTTTGGTACCAGTAGTTGCACAGTGGCTTAGCAGTCAGTTAGCATTTCTCCCTCAGAGTGCTGTGGTCGTGAGTTTACTTCCCAACTAAGGCTTTATCTGTGTGGAGTTAACTTGACCCTAGTCTGTGTGAGTGATATGGAAGTTAGACTGTAAGCTCTAATGGGGCAAATATAAGTGACAGATATTCTCTTTACAGCGCTGATGATGATGCACAGAACAGAAGTGAAGATAAAGTTTAGAACAGTCAGAGGTCACTGATAATCACTCCGTACATCATAAACTCAAGTAACGGCACAGACATTTTACCCTACAATAATCCAAGAAGAAAGCGTGCAGAGGGGGACTGTATGCTCCTTCCTTAACTATGTATGTGTGTATGTATATATATATATATATATATATATATATATATACATACAAGTTAACCCGTGCATGATACTCATGCATTCTAGTCAAATCAAGCTACTTAAGGTCTTAAAAAGGTTCTTGTCATGCATTTGGGCCTAGCCCAGGCCTCCTCAGGGGAAGAGCGTTACTTCTCGACGCAAGCGGCCTTTTTAATGTGTGTTCATGAGGTAAAATTACCTCACGAAAATGAGTTTGACCCCTCAACTCGTAAACTTAGCCTTTACTACCCCTCCCACGGGGGGAAGGGGGGATGATGGAAGTTAACTGACTTGACTATTCTAATTTTTTTGTCAAATAATGTCAGTATACCAAATTTCAGGTCAATTGGATGAGTCCTTTCTGAGAAAAAAAAAATTTCCACACTAACACCGCTACACATGTGTTTTCATGAGGTAAAATTACCTCACGAAAATGAGTTTGAGCCCTCAACTCATAAATTTAGCCTTTACTACCTCTCCCACGGGGGGAAGGGGGGATGATGGAAGTTAACTGACTTCACACTATTCTAATTTTTTTGTCAAATAATGTCAGTATACCAAATTTCAGGTCAATTGGATGAGCCCTTTCTGAGAAAATAGTTTTTTCCACACACTAACACACGCCGCTAGGCTTTTACTTTTATATATTAGATAATGCTAAGAATTTAGTAGGTCAGTGTATAACTCCGCCCAGCAGTTGGCGCTGCAGTTTGTTGTTTTTTTTTTCACACACAGACTAACACATGCCGCTAGGCTTTTATATTATAGAATATATATATATATATATATATATATATATATATATATATATATATATATATATATATATATGTCTGTTTATGTTTAAGTACTTCACATATGTTACAGTATTTACGCTAAAACATTATAGTATTCTAAAAATGGCTTTTGCGTGATTTTAGTATATAGGCATTGGTGAATAACGAAAGCAGTTGCTACTTTTATAGACAATTATTGCTAATTTGGCTAACAATTGTTTAGTAATTGTGTAATATAGCTGCTCGCATTGATTGCACGGCTCTCATTAAGCAAAGTAACACCAGCAATGATCTATTAATTGCAAGATTTTAGTAACATTTTGCACTGATTTCCTTTAGTTTATCAATTGCTGAATTCTAGTTGTTTTACTAATAAGAACGACCAATTATGACTTTGGAAAAACATCTCATACTTTGTAATCAAGCAGAAATTTTAATGTCTGCATTAAAGCATTAGAGGCATGCTTGTTTCAGTGCAGTCCTGGTTATATTAAGGAGAAATTCCATCATATCAAAGACCCACTACTGTCACTGAGTATTAAATGTATATTACATGATGAATTTGTGCATGCCAAGTCCCAATAGTTACATGGATTAAATTAAAATTCTTATATTAAAACATCACTTTAGACATTACCCATGAAGCCTTTAAAAAAAGTTTGATTAATTCATACCTATAATACTTAAATCTATAGTATGTTCTAATTAATCATCAATAGAAATTAGGGATGTGCACCGGCGACTTTTGAGGTCTCGTGTTTTGTGTTTTGGATCCGGATTTTCGTTATTTTTGAGGTTCGGATTTGTCTCGCAAAACACTTGACGAAAGGTCTCGGTTCGGCTTTAAGGTTTTGGATTCGGATTTTTTTTGAAAAAAACATAAAAAGTTTAAAAATCAAGTTTTTGGGCTTATTTTCACTCCTAGGCTATTATTAACCTCAATAACATTCAATAACAAGCATTTCCACTAATTTACAGTGTATTCTGAACACCTCACAATATAGTTATTAGTCCAAAACGTTGCAACAAGGTATCTTTCTGGACTGCGTAGAGGAGTGGGTCACCACAATATATATTAAAAACCCTGAACTTTTATGATTCGCACCAATAAATGTACCTGGACTGCGTAGAGGAGTGGGTCACCACAATATATATTAAAAACCCTGAACTTTTATGATTCGCACCAATAAATGTACCTGGACTGCGTAGAGGAGTGGGTCACCACAATATATATTAAAAACCCTGAACTTTTATGATTCGCACCAATAAATGTACCTGGACTGCGTAGAGGAGTGGGTCACCACAATATCTTAAAAACCCGGAACTTTTATGAATCGCACCAATAAATGTACCTGGACTGCGTAGAGGAGTGGGTCACCACAATATATTAAAAACCCTGAACTTTTATGATTCGCACCAATAATTGTACCTGGACTGCGTAGAGGAGTGGGTCACCACAATATCTTAAAAACCCTGAACTTTTATGAATCGCACCAATAAATGTACCTGGACTGCGTAGAGGAGTGGGTCACCACAATATCTTAAAAACCCTGAACTTTTATGAATCGCACCAATAAATGTACCTGGACTGCGTAGAGGAGTGGGTCACCACAATATATTAAAAACCCTGAACTTTTATGAATCGCACCAATAATTGTACCTGGACTGCGTAGAGGAGTGGGTCACCACAATATATATTAAAAACCCTGAACTTTTATGATTCGCACCAATAAATGTACCTGGACTGCGTAGAGGAGTGGGTCACCACAATATCTTAAAAACCCCGAACTTTTATGAATCGCACCAATAAATGTACCTGGACTGCGTAGAGGAGTGGGTCACCACAATATCTTAAAAACCATGAACTTTTATGAATCGCACCAATAAATGTACCTGGACTGCGTAGAGGAGTGGGTCACCACAATATCTTAAAAACCCTGAACTTTTATGAATCGCACCAATAAATGTACCTGGACTGCGTAGAGGAGTGGGTCACCACAATATATTAAAAACCCTGAACTTTTATGATTCGCACCAATAATTGTACCTGGACTGCGTAGAGGAGTGGGTCACCACAATATATTAAAAACCCTGAACTTTTATGATTCGCACCAATAAATGTACCTGGACTGCGTAGAGGAGTGGGCACTGGGCACCACAATAAAATATATAAAAAACCTTCAACAGATCTGCATTACACTACACATACGGCTGCTCCTCCATCCTCTCCATCATATACATGTTGGAGTTTTAGCGTGTGACAACCTCTTGTTTTTGATAATGTCAGTGCATTTTGAATATTTTTCAATTTGCCCCACACCACTGAATGTACTTTATCTATGATACGCATCTATCTATCTTGACTGCGTAGTGTGGTGGCCCCGGTACACAATTTGGTACCGAGGCCACAATATAATTAAAAAACCCTCCACGTGTCAGAATTCCACCAAACAAGTATCTGGACTGCATAGTGGGGTGGCCCCGGTACCCAATTTGATACCGGGGCCACAATACCTCCTCCAAACATGGTACAGACAATTCGTCATTGAGATCCCAGACAGACAGGGTCAAAGTGTTATTGTTTGACTTTGTAAACCCAAAAAACTGTCCCTGTTGCACATAGTCGTGCAATTAAGACTGACTTTTTCATTTAAAGGCACGATCTTTCAAGTGTAGTGTTTGTAAGTCTAAGTCATATTATACTTTTGGTAAAATTGGTTTATTTTGTTCCTCTTTATGGTAATTAGTAATAGAATTAAAGTATGAAATAGAATTAAAGTATGAAATAGAATTAAAGTATTAAATAGAATTAAAGTATGAAATAGAATTAAAGTATGAAAAAGAGTGGTATATAGAGTTGTAGTGTGGTATAGATAGAGTGGTCCACACAATATAATAATAATAAAACCCTCCACGTGTCAGAATTCCACCAAACAAGTATCTGGACTGCATAGTGGGGTGGCCCCGGTACCTAATTTGATACCGGGGCCACAATACCTCCTCCAAACATGGTACAGACAATTCGTCATTGAGATCCCAGACAGACAGGGTCAAAGTGTTATTGTTTGACTTTGTAAACCCAAAAAACTGTCCCTGTTGCACATAGTCGTGCAATGAAGACTGACTTTTTCATTTAAAGGCACGATCTTTCAAGTGTAGTGTTTGTAAGTCTAAGTCATATTATACTTTTGGTAAAATTGGTTTATTTTGTTCCTCTTTATGGTAATTAGTAATAGAATTAAAGTATGAAATAGAATTAAAGTATGAAATAGAATTAAAGTATTAAATAGAATTAAAGTATGAAATAGAATTAAAGTATGAAATAGAGTGGTATATAGAGTTGTAGTGTGGTATAGATAGAGTGGTCCACACAATATAATAATAATAAAACCCTCAACTGGTCTGAATTCCACCAAACAAGTATCTGGACTGCGTAGTGTGGTGGCCTCGGTACACAATTTGGTACCGAGGCCACAATATAATTAAAAAATTGGGCATCAACTGTCACCGTTGTTTAATATCTGATACACCTAAATATGGACTGCACAGTGGAGTGGCCCCGGTAGTAAATTTGGTGCCGGGGCCACAATACCTCCATCAACCCTCTAAATCCCACTCCACTGATGGCGGACACCGGGCGCACGTCTAACACCAACATTGCAGTTACAGCCGCAGTTATACGCTTTGCAATAGGGTGACTACTATCGTATTTTGTGGTCATGGCAAACGACTGTTGGACGGTCACTTGTTTTGTGAAAGACTTAGCGGTCTTACGACTTCCCCTCTGGGAAGATGACCGACTAACAGCAGCAACAGCAGCAGTGGCAGTAGTAGGCGTACCGCTGCAGGATTCCTCGGATGAATCCCGTATTGAGGAGGACTCAGTCTGGCTGCTGACTTGGGCTGCAGGACTGAATCTGATGGAGATTGTGGAGGAAGTTGACGAGGAGGGTGTTGCTGGTGTGTATCCAACTGGACCACGGGATTTAGGTGTCCCTGTACCGATGAGGGTCCTAGCCCCAGTTCCTGAACTAACCACTGAACTATGAAGGTTATTCAGGTGACGTATAAGGGAGGATGTTCCTAGGTGGGCAAGATCCTTACCCCTGCTTATTTGAGCTTTACATAAGCTACATATGGCCATACATTGGTTGTCTGGATTTGGATAAAAATAACTCCAGACCGAAGAGGTGCATTTTTTGGTCTTCTGACCAGGCATGACGATGGGCTTTTTCATCCCATGGACATCAGCTGTTTCCCCCCCTGGTGCCTCATTTACAATAACCACATCACCATCCTCATCATCAAGTTCCTCCACAGCGCCAGCTACATCATCAATAGCCTCCTCCCGAGCCACCTCTTCCCGTACAGTGATGGGAAGGTCAGGCTTGACAACCACCAACACCCTTGGACTCGCCTTGGGGATTTGTGATAATTTCTCTTTAGAAGGCAGAGTTGTTTGCTGTTTTGTTGCTGACAGCATAACTCTCTTCAATTTTTTGTAGGGGGGGGGAGGAGGAGGAGGGCTAAGATCCGTGGGTGAAGCTGAACCACTAGTCATGAACACGGGCCAGGGCCTAAGCCGTTCCTTGCCACTCCGTGTCGTAAATGGCATATTGGCAACTTTACGTTTCTCCACAGATGATTTAAAGTTTCTCTTTTTGCTACTTTTTCTTAACTTGGGCTTTTTGGATTTTACATGCCCGGTACTACGAGATTGGGCATCGGGCTTGGAAGACGACGTTGATGGCATTTCATCGTCTATGTCATGACTAGTGGCAGCAGCTTCAGCATTAGGAGGAAGTGGGTCTTGATCTTTCCCTACTTTATCCTCCAAATTTTTGGTCTCCATTATATGTAGCACAAGATACTGCAGAATGTGTGAACTTGGTAATATTGCAGTACCAATGGACTTATACTGCTGGATTGGTTTTGCAAATTTGGTTATAATTATTATATATTTTTTTTTTTTTAAATTTTTTATTTTTTTTTACTTTTTTTTTATTTTTAAAAAACTTGGGAATAGTGGGGAAATAACTATGCCCTTAGAAGCACAGAGCACAGGACACAGCACCACTGGACTGAACAGGACACGGCACAGGACCCAGCAGCACTACGGAACTCAGCAGGACAGAGCACAGGACACAGCACCACTGGACTGATACTGCAGAATGTGTAAACTTTGTAATATTGCAGTACCACTGGACTTTTACTGCTGAATGTGTGAACTTGGTAATATTGCAGTACCAATGGGCTGATACTGCAGGATTGGTTGTGCAAATTTTGTGGTAATTAAAAAAAATTAAAGTAGTTTTTGGTATTTTTTAAAAAAACTTTTTTTTATTTTTTTAAACACAGGGGAATATTGGGGAAATAACTATGCCCTTAGAAGCACAGAGCACAGGACACAGCACCACTGGACTGAACAGGACACAGCACAGGACCCAGCAGCACCACTGACCTCAGAAGGACAGAGCACAGCACACAGCACCACTGGACTGATACTGCAGAACACAGCACAGCACAGCACAGCACAGCACAGCACAGCACAGAACTAAACAGCACAGAACTAAACAGCACAGAACTAAACAGCACAGAGGACCACCTAACACACCCTCCCTCTACCCTGATCAATGCCCGAGTGAAGATGGCGGCGACTAGCGGGGAATTTATAGGATCCGAGTATCGCGAGATCCGACAACGGGATTATGAGTCAGAGCCTCAGTTTCACTTTTGAATTTGGCGCCAATACCCGGATCTGTCTCGGATCCGACTCGGATCCGCAACGTTCGGGTGGGCTCGGATTTCATAAATCCGAGTGCGCTCATCCCTAATAGAAATAGGCAAAATTTTCAAAACTGTTTGGCCTATTCCGCATCTAGACACAGAATTTGGCTCATTTCTCTAGCGGAATGAATTGACACTGTCCTTCCAGTTGTCTTTGAAGACTATATATTCAGCACATTGTTGTGTTATAACATTGTACTGTAGCAGAAGTTGCAGGGCATGAAATACCGACTGCAGAATTTACAAATTCAGAGCAGAGCAGAATAGAAAAAGTAAAAGCGGAAATTAAAGATTGTATCATCAGAACCTCACAGCTCTCAGTAGCGGCCTGTTGCCCTGCAAAATTCAGTTTGTGAGGAATTCCTCAACAGCTTTCCTCACATCTAGGCACCATCATGATTGTACACAAGTAGTTTAAAGCTAGGAAATAGGTACATATTGGAGGGTTTTTTTTAAGGGTAATTCAGAAATTCAGAAGGTGTAGTATTAAATGGATGCGTTCCACCCTATCTGTACTATAGCCTCTAAAAAAATCATTTATTATATCTGTCACAGATTCCTACAATACATATGACCGAATCACATCTGAACCAGAACAATTCCACAAAGTCCACTACACCTATATTGTTTCCTTAGTCCTTATTACTCTTCCAGGAAAAGGTTGATCTGACGCACCGTGTTCACAGAGTTACTGGGTTCTTGTGTTCAGCAGATCAATACAGTATTAATTTCCTTATTACTACATTGTCGATAAACACATCCCTTATATTGTACTCGTAAATCTCCATATTGATAGCACAATGCAGTATGACAATTAGCATGCCTTGCTTTCTGTGTTTGACTATTTGGTCCTTAGCAAATTTAAGTGATGGCTTAAATATCACAAAAGTCATTCATAAGACTTAATTTCAGACTGCTCACTCTGGGATCTGCCAGGAAATGTTAGAAGTGCTGTGATCAATGCATAAGTAGGGAGAAGGGTATAACACCATATAAAAAGAAGTTCCTGGTTACCTTTGTATCAGTAAAGACATTAAGTTGCTTTATGCTTTATATTTGTTGGTTGATTTATTTTCTATATTATGAATTGCACAATATACTGTATTACCAGAGGTTGCGCTACAGTTGTGCCCTGGAAAACCCATTCAGAGCAATAGGATCACTCTGTAGTAAATAATAAATAATAAAATACAACAGCTTAGCCCCACCCCCCAAAAAATATATCCAACTACTGCTGCTTTATCGGGCTGTTTCCAGACCCATAATGAAAGAAAGTGGCTCTTCCTGGCACCCCTGGTCTGTGGGTGCCATGTTAATAGACTGGGCCGCCATCATGGTGGTACAGGGATAACAGCAGTATTAGGTCTGACAGCAGTATGGGGCCCCAACAGTCCTGGGTCCAAACAAATGTATTAGGGAATCGCAGCCTCCACCGTGAATTAAGGGACGTAGCTGGCTCCATTTCTATGCAGCAGCTGCTCTTGAGATGTGAAGGGCGGGAGGAGGCCTCCACTCTGAATTATGTGATGTGGCAATGGGCCCTCTTTTAGGCAGCACATCCGCCTCCACTCCCAAGATTTGGAGGCTCCACTGCTGTTGCCATTTGTTCTATGTCCAGCCCCCCAGGTGCACATCTTCTCTAGAGAGAGCCGACAAGGCTGGGAGGCTCCTTGCAGTGTCGCTGATGTCATTTCATAAATGAGGAAGCGACACTCTCCATGAAGAGGAGCTGAAAGGAGTTAGCAAGAAGAAGCAGATAAGCAGAGAGATAAGTAAAGTACTGCGGAGGTTAAATAAAACGTGGGATGGGTGGTGACTGGAAAGAAGAGGGGTAAGCAAATATTGTGTAGTAGATAATTTAAAAATGGGGGTGAGTTAAGAGAATGAAGGAGGGGGGCCCTACCAGTAACATTTGTACGGGGCCCTGCAATTTCAGGTACAGTACAATTTTATGACACAACAATGTGCTGAATACCAATTTGTGCAAATCAAATTATTTTTATTTTCCAACAAGAAAGCTTCCTTATCGCTGTTCATTCTTCATTTCCACATTAGTACTTTCCCTCCTGCCTCAGACTTTCACTTCCTTATTAGCTTTCTCTGCTCACCTGCTTGAACAATCTGCCCATCTACATATAATATCTCTCCCAGAGCCCAGTAAGCTTCTGCCCCTCCAGACCTCCTCTACTTTTCCCCTCCTAGATCAACTTACCCCTCACCAGATATACTCCACACCGTCACTCCCGAGCAGATATCCCAAGTCTATAACATGGTTTGTCTACCATTACTTACTATGTTACCTTTTTGCCTCTTAACAGCCCTCCTTACTCAACTACTCTCATAATACAATTCACACCACTCCTTCTCCTGGCTGCTGGGAACATCTCTCCCTTGGCCATGCTCCATCCCCATTCTCTAATCTCGCTCCTTTCCTTCCCAAATCATTGCCCCTCTTGCATACCTGCAATATTGTCAAAACTATCCACATCTAACCACTTATCTCTCTATCCCCCTCTCCTGCTATATCTTGAATGACAGATCTGTCTGCAATAAACTGTCCTTCAGTCACTGTACAGGAGTCCCTTCTTCTCCTTCTTCCCACTCCCTACCTGTCCAACTGCTCCTTCTCTATCCCCCCCTCCCTCTCCTTCTACTTGTTGGGGACCCACAAGCCTTGGTCATTGACTGTCTGCTTTTGTCACTGTACACTTCCTCCCTCTATGAACACTTCCTATAGTCTCCAGTACCACCTCTATGCTGATGCCACCCAAACCTACGTCCCCTCCACCAACCTCTCCACTTCTCTCCTCACTCATGTGTCCAGCTCTCTCTGCTATATCCTTTTGGAGGTCCAAGCTTACCTAAAGCTCACCGGGCCTCATTAAGGAGATCAAAGCAAAAAAAAGGAGTAAATGTTCTCCGGGTCAAAACATGTTACAATGCAAGGGGTGTAAATTAGTTTATTATTTTGCTTTTTCATGTAGCACACAAATACCTGATAGCTTTATTTTTACACTGTAATTTAAAGTTGTTATAAAACATGTCCTACCCCAACTATAAATCTGCCATCACATTTCAAATTTACCTCCCCCTTCAATGCAACATGGTTTTTCCAAGGTGCAAATGTACTATTTCTTTTGCTTTACTTTCCTTAATGACTCAGGCTCAACATGTCTAAAACTCATCAGCTTGAATCTTTCTAGAAACTACAATCTTCAGCACACCTCTCTTTCCATGGAAAATATTATGCTCTTGTCTGTCCTACTTGTTCACTCTCAGCGTGTCATCCTTGACTCCACCTTCTCCTTTACTGCCCCCCATCCAATCCCTCTTTAAGCCGATTGCTTCCACTATCGAAACATCACCAGTATTAGATCCTTCCTCACCCATGTTCTTACCAAAAACTCTTATGCACTCTCTCGTTATCTGCTTCCTTGACTACTGCAACCTTTTCCTGTTTGGTACAATTTCTGTTAGCCATTACAAATTAATGTATATATACAACTTTTGTTATTATTCACAACTAAGTTGATCAAGTTTATTGTGTAAATGATACAAAAAGTCACAACGTACTTGCGATCTGGCATAAAACATAATTAATATCAATTTAAGAAAAGTCATAAATATTTTTATACATTATTCATGTGCATAAGGAATTAAAGCCACTAAATCCTTATTTGAGTTTTAAAACCACTTGTTATACTATATTTAATACTAGAAATGTAAGGGCAATTATAGAATAATGGAAATAATAATAATAATAATAATAATAATAATAATAATAATAATAACATTACAATGCTATACTATTGTAAAAATTTCAGGTATTTAAAATGTTATAAACAGGGAATACAGAGAAAAGGTGGAATATGGTGAATATTTAGTATAATGAGCACATTATTACTGTCCTGTGGGCATTGAGAATTGCATAATAATCATTTAAACATACATACAGAACATAATACAGGGCAACCATAAATATTACATATCATTATAGGCATAAAAACAAATCACAGGAATTCCGCTTAACATGAAAATATCTTGAAATAGGCACCAGTAAATCTATATTTCAAGCTGTGCTACAGGCTAAATCCATACTGTGTTTGGCTCATGTCTGTTGCCATTAACTTCTCCATTCTACAATGCTCTGCAGTTTCCCACCTCATGTTACACAGTATGTATAGCTTAATATGTCGTGAAGCTTGGTGGAAATATTGGGTGTAGCTGGATCACTTATAAATAACTTATTGTATAAATTTATTTTAGTTAGTGGTGCAGTGCACCAATATATATATCATTGCAAATGTACCAATATTTGTATTGGAAATGTATTGATTTCTGAGACGGTATATCATGATTTGTTTGGTAACTTTTCTAAAGGAAGTCCCATGCTAATTAAGTATTTTCATCTAAGTGAACACATCTTTTTAGCCTGAATACACAGGAGGGGGCCTTTCATCCTGTCTCTTAGACAGATAGGAAACCTATCTGAATAATGTAACAGCAAGTAATTCACAAATTGATGTGAATTTTGTTAACTTTGAATTGCATTAAATCCAAATTTAGAGAACAAATTACATCCTGATGCTAAAGATCTGAAGTAATATATCAGACTTTGTGGTGCCAGCTAGGATCAGGGGCTGGGTTTCCTGCTGCCTACATGTTTGTCAGAAACAGTATATAAGAGCTGTATTTTGTATGTCAACTGTATTACACAATCTGAGCTTCCGGTAGATCACTAGTACCTTTAACTAGTGTTTAAAGGTCCTTGTCAGGGCCCTTGAGCAATAAACATCACTACTTGAAGATTCTGTCTGGCCCCTTTAGCTGCCTATATCCTGTGAACAAAAGATAAGAGCTTACATTCTAATCTGTCTCCCCCCCCCCCCCCCGTCCTGTGTTGAATCCACCATCTCTGTGTCAACGCTCTGCCTGATTCTCAGCAGTCATGATCCATAGTAAGTGTTCAGGAGGTACCAGCCAGCCCACAGCAAAGATGCCAGCTTCCTCTAGGTAAGCAATTCTAGGTGCCATAAAGGATCATAGCAGTGGCAGCGAGATTCTCCTGCAACTATTGCGCAGTTGGCACCCGCAGTCGGCACCCGCAGTCAGCGAGTGTCTGGTGGCAAAATGACATCAATAGGAGTGGTCAGTGACAGTCGGTTGTTGTGTAAGAAGATCCCTCCATCCCCTCCCCTCCCCAACAGACCTGGTGGCAAAGTAAGCCCATCCAGTCACATTGGGTCAAATAAAGCAAAAACGATTTCCGAATAGTCTTATTTACTAAAGCATGCACCGTTGCTCTTAGTTGCCCTTAGATTTCTCCAAAGTGTGCCCAAAATGGTTCTTGGAGAACGAATAGGCTGCATTCTCATCAACATAAATTCTGCATGCAAAATAGCTGACTCTTCAGTGTCTTGGCAACTGGTACTATTTAAATATGTTAAAATATCTTATAAAAAAAAATTTCATTAAAAAGTAATCTTTTTTTAAAATGCAAAAAAACAAAAAACTATTCTCTTGTTTAGTGTCTATGCCATACATCCCAACTCTCCCAATTTTGGAGGGATATTGCAGAATCGCAGACCTTAAAAGGGGTTGGAGCATAGGTGAAAAGTAGGCAGACTTTTGTCCAAAGTGTTTATGTTTTGGGGGAGGATCTGGGTGGGGTTTGAGCGAATCATGGGTGGGGCTTATATTGTCACTAGTCTGCAGGTCTCAATGCATCTCACTAGACAAAAATCATGTGATCTGTTAACCTTATCTCCAGGGCCATAACTAGGGCTGTGGATAGGGGCTACCGCCCAGGGTACAACGCTGGTGAGGAGCGCAGTTTATAAATTTATTAGGTTCATTTAGTTAAAATTGAGGGCATGAGGGGGGGATTTTAGTTTTTCTGCCCCAGGCATTAAAATTTTAAGTTGCAGCTCTGCTTGTCTCTGATCTGTATACACTGTGTCCTTGTGATTATACTACAAAGCAAGTTAAATTGATGTTGCTAAAGTTTTCTTGCTTGTCTGATGTCTTGTAAGTAACTGTACAGAACTCTGTAGAACAGAATGGAACCCACGCAACATGATGACATCAAGGGTGTTTGTTTTGACATGTTCAAGTACCAAGACTTGTGCTCTAGTTTACAGAGAGTGATTATTATCTTCTGTGTTCAAGTTACGGCAACAGTTGTTGTAGTTTGCATTATTTTGATGGCTGCTGAGTTTAAATGTGTCAAACAAAAATTAGCCAACAATACTGTGCCAACTTCAGTGCTTTGTGTATGTTGTATGTGTATGAATTGGGTCATGAAGGTTTAGCCATGGATTTAATTTTGTTTTAATGGAGAACACTGTTTTTCGCTCTCAATCTAGCCCTGTGACCCCCTAAGTTAAGCCTTTCTGCTCCATTCCAGTATCGACAGGGCAGCTAAGATAAATTGCAGAGATAAGTGCCTACATACATATTGATATTCTGCACGGGTACTGTATATTTACTCCACAGTAATTGGATGGTACAGCTGTGGACTCTCATAGCTTATTTTAATTTGACATTTCAGAAGATGTTGGTTGATGGTGCAGTGTATCCATATGTGTTAGTCATGCAACCTGGGCAGCACACTGGCTCAGTGGTTAACACTTCTGCCTCACAGTGCTGGGGTCATGAGTTTGATTCCAGACTGATCTGTGTGGAGTTTGTATGTTCTTGTGGGTTTCCTCCAGGCACTCCGAAAACATACTGGTAGATTAATTGGCTGCTGACAAAATTAACTCTAGTCTGTGTGCAACAAAATAAAAATCAACTCAATTCTGTCCCTACCTCTGAGTCAAAATACTTATTCCCTATAACGTGGATATGTCAAGGTGATGCGCATTCCTTCTAACATTTCAACATGATAAAAAATGAAGGTATAGAGGACCACGCCTTAATCCGCTCTCCCAAACTGAAAAACTGACTGTGTAAAAAAAAGCACTTAATAAAATTAATTCCAGATTGGCAAAAAAAATTCTTATTTTTTACAGCTTGAGAAACCCAAATAATCAACTAGAACGTGCTTGGTAACACAATTTAGACAGCGCATGCTAGGTCCTGACTGTAGGAGCTCCTGGTTGCCAGCACAAGTTTTCATCTGCTTTGGGAAGAGGAGGTAGAGGGGTAGTTTCAAGCTTTATTAGTGTTTGCATTTGTTTTTCACAACTGTTTTATGTCGGCGGAGTCGGCAGCTGTATAGCCGCCAGGACCGGTCGGCATTGCTCATATAATGTCGACATTGTGATTGCTACTGTCGACAGTCAAAATGTCTACATTTTAAACATGTGCACAGAATTAATATGTGAACATGTACACTGTCACCGTTTTGGTGTGGACAATATAAGTGTCGACATTTTCAGGGTCGGAAATATGACCACCACCAGATGCAGATGGGTCTCCTGCTCTATCTGGCCATACACAGTCCTATATTTGACTGCACAGACCAATAACTTCCTATTGGTCCACACGGTTACACCCCACCTTGGCTGCTCGAGCAACACCGACCTTTGCCAAATCTGTGATTGCAGCCAAACGAGTCTGCCAAAAAGTGTCCACACTAGGTACGATGTTGCTTTCGGCTGCCCTGGCCCTAAGAATAGATCCCACCTACTTGTATTAGGGTCCTTCCCATTTTTAGAGAAAACCAGAAAATTGAGTTGTGAAGTTTCTGTAATGAATCGTTCTATTCATATAAGAAGCTTAAGGAAACACAGATTTAAATGGAAATTACACGGAGGTTTGAACTATGCTAGGATCTAAGAGCAATCTGGTTAGAACTATTAGAAGATAATAGGAATGCCCTGCAGCAAGGAATTATATTCCTTCTTCTGTCAAAGTAATGCTCAAAGAAATATCTGAATATTTACAGTGTACAAAAGCTTCCAGCTGCAACACATTAGCTTACTGCAGCTGGATTGTAATTCTACCCCACGGGGAGCCTTCCAAAAATAGCCAGTCTGTGATTTTACTCTAACAAGAACCATTCTCTGAAGGATGCCAAAGCTTGAATAAGCTGTACACAAAGATTAGCAAAGTCACTGAGAAATTCATTGTGTGTCGCGGGGTAACAGGCCAAGGCGAAGCGTTCCAGCAAATCAAGTTCAGCGGAATTGCCATATTGCGATGTATTTGTAAAGTTGCATTTTGCAGAATTCATTGTTTATAAAGTATGGGGCAATTGATTTTGGTGTGATTGGGGTACGATTAGGATCACTTAAGTCTAAATGCAAAACTTTGACCTAGACGAATATTTTGTTTAACAGTTTTGAATATGTTGCTGGTGTCTCTCTGTGTGGGTTTTGCTTCCTGTACAAACATTCTAAGCGTTTTCCCCAAAAGACATTTTTTTAATAACTGTGTTTAGACATGCTCTGGAGTTTTATAGAAAGAATAAAAAAAAAATCAATTGTACAAAGAATGCAGTCGGGGCCATACTTCAGGCCCACTGCTGATAGGAGATTTGAATAACAGGTATCTGTCTGTTTAGCAGGGTGTAAAATAAACAAAACAAAACTTCTCATCCAGAAAAACCACAATTCATATAACAATACAACAAAAAGAGGGCGTTTTTGGCGTGTGTGACCCAAGGATTCAATTTCTCATAAATGACATGAAATTTCAACAAATCAGCCCATAATCTGTATCCAAAAACAGTCAGACAGTTATTTTAGGATGTGGTAACTCTCTTTCTTGTTGTGAGAATATCCTATTCTTTTTTCTCCCGTTGGAAGATGTAAAAGATCAAATACATCACAGTACGGATTGTATTTTCAAGTTTCCCTAAGATAATTTGATATGCAATTGTCAGCAGAAGACTGGTCCTATATTATTGAAAATTCAGTAACAGACTGATATATATTGCGAACAATTCTTATTCTGTCCCAACATGGGTATTGAACGCGGAAGGGTATCCTCGTTGCCACAGGAGACTTCTGTGCCCACTCTTACCTTTGATTTTACTAATCAATCATTATCATCATCAGTTATTTATATAGCGCCACTAATTATTCAGCGCTGTACAGAAAGCTCACTCACATCAGTCCTCCAATAATACTGGATAAATGAAAATCTTTGTAAAGCAACGGGCATGGTGTATGGTGTTACAACCCCTTAATCTAATCCATACCTCAACTGCACTTTTTAGCCATGTTGCTATCAGGAAGTATCAGGGATGTAACTATAAACATCTCCTTGAAAAAGTACTTCAGGGGTTATATTCCACCTCCACAAGGAACACTCAGAGTTCAGTGAATTAAGCTACCATTGTTATTTCTGTTTGCTCCCTATTGTCCACTAGTGAGCTCTACAGCCAGCCAGGAGCCGGACCCAGCAGGGGTCACCTGAGGGAGGATACCTGGGGAGGTAGGGGAGGGGGCTGGATAGTGTGAGAAACCCACCAATCAAGACCTTTTACATCTCCCATGGGCAGGCAGTTCCCGAAGTGGGATTAGGAGGTGATAAAAGAGGATACCCTGGGAGCTGGACACATGTGTGACTGACTTTTGGCCAAGAGGTGATTCTCTGCCAGAGATGCGCAGTGGAACATATCTCACTGGATTTATCTGAACTGATTTCCTCACTTGTTGGACCTGCTATCTGCAGAATAAATCATCCTTCTATTTTTCATCTAATACCATGTCTGAGTGATTTGGGAAAACAGATCTTCACAATCTTTCTATTAAAAAACCTTCTTCATAAGGCACCCATATAAGAGTCAATCCATAGCATGTGATTGCAAAGTTTCCAATGATCAATACTTGTGTGTAATGGGACAAGACCTTAATATAAACATAAAACAAATAATCTTTATCACCAGATAAATCTTGATAGCAAAATGAAAACACAATATTCAAATCCATATACACTCTCTGATTCCCCTGTGGGTGTGCGCTTTCACCACTGGATCAAACAGCAGACATGTAAAAGAAGCAAATCTCTGCAGTCTATCACCGCAGGGTGCTGGCAGCCTCTCTCCACGCTCCTAGAGAAAAACAGGGATAGTCTCACTGGGTCTCAGATCCACAAGTGAACCCAACGCGTTTCTATTGTAGTAATCTTTATCAAGGTGTGGGGGAAATTCAAATAAGGTCCAGTGTTTAGAAATCTTGTTCATTGACTTTCAAGATTGAAACTAGCTATCACTGGTGAATTTTATTCCTTGGGTCAAAACAAGACTGTGTTACCTGCCAGAAATTTAGAGACATTCAACGTATCAGACATATAATGCAAGTTATATCTAAAGATACCCAAGTTAAGTAGCCCCGGTAACCAGCATTTCTACAAGTGCACCAACGTTAACTAGTTAATCTCACAAACTATTTAATATTGCCAGGCCTGTGATTATTGTGGCAAATCATTGTTGATTAATATTTTTGACTGTGTGTCGGTGAGTTGTGGGAGGGTTTGGGCGCCTGTTAATGCACGTGTGGCGGCCATAATGTTTGTTTGTTAATACTGGTCACCAAACTGTTGCCTTTGATTATCATCTTACCCATTGTCCCACTTATCCCGGCTAGAATCTCTCCCTATTTAAATCTGCCTTACCCATTTACTTTTCCCAAAATAAACACCCAGTTTAATAATTTAAAAATAATAATAATAATAATAATAATAATTAAAAAATTAAAGAATAATATACATTTGTGTTTCTCTTACAAAAACATACATCATAAGTACAAAACAACAGGATTAAATACATTAGTCCAAAGTCTGGATCATACCATCTTTCCCCATGGGGGGTATAAATGTGTATACTCTCAAGGGACATCTGATAACAGCTCCTCACAGTCACATCCTTAGCAACTTCAAGACCTAAACCAATCAGGTACAATATTGTTCTCAAACAGGAGAGCAAATCAATTATGTGCAACCTTCATATTCGAGAGGTGTATGTTATACACAAATAGGTTAAATGTCAGCATCCAATTGCTGTCAGTATCCCCCATGCTCTGTCCCACACTGACAGCTACAGGACAACAACTAAATATGGATTTAGTAAAATAAAATATGTGTACCTCTGTGTTGTGAAGCGATCCATGTTAACTAATGGCAGTAGCATTTCTATAATTGCTGCCACCCCCATCTTTATGCTGCTGCCTCATCTTGCCCCCACTGATGAGCACATAAAGTCCTGACACTCACCCATGATGTGTACTCTTCCTGCAGCTTCCCATAACCCCACACAGTCCTATGCCTCACTTCACCCGAAGACCCAATCTCGTACCTAAACAGCATGAATCAAGCTTTAAACAGTCTTGGGAAGAAGTGCTGGTATATCATACCATCATACATACCGTCCCACTTTAAGCACTGTCATATAACACTTTTTATTTTACTTCCCAAATTGCCAGCCAGCTTAGAACAATAGGATCAACAGAGAGGATGTAGATGTATGATTCAGTCAATTCTATTGTTCTTATAATATAACAGGTGCCCTTATCCACTGGCGGATCCAGGCATGGGCAATTAGGGCAAATGCTCCCCCTAGACATTACATATGTCTGCCTGACTGCAGAGAGTCTGGCTGAGGATCCTGCCTGGCCAATCATCTTCTGCCTGTTTCTCAGCCGCTAGGTGCAATCAAAGTGAAGGAATGGCCGGGCCCCTACAATAAGAATGAAGAAGGTGTTGAGTGTAGGATCCTTAAAAGTAATCACAAAGGTCTATGGAAAAATCAGAAACAGATACAAAAATTATACTGACGCGTTTCTCCGCTACTTCTCAGGGCAGTTTCATTAGAAGGTAATCTAATCAGTGTTTTAACTTATTTAAATCAGAATCAGTTAATCAGAAGTTAATCTAATCAGGAAAAATAAAATAAACTGCCAGTCATAAAAACACAAACTTCTGTCCTATACTTATATGACGATACAAAGGTAAAAAAAATATAAAACAAATGCTAAAAATAATCAGTAAACAAATATGATTATCCTATATTAACACTCCACCAAAAATTTGACAACTTACAATTATCTATACCTCAAATCTCATATAATCTAAAATAGTTGTACTCCACAAACTGTATTATATATTAAGTTCTATTGTACAATTTAAATTTTATGGGAAGAGAGACCTTAGGATTGAAATCCAGAATGCTTCTCGGTTACATGAGCTTATATCTGTCACTCACGCGTTTGTGACCTATAATCATGAGACCTTAACTATGTCCTTTGTGACGTTCAGAAATATGTTTAGACAGACTGTGAGTTTGAACCCCTTTCAAAACATAATGTCCATGTTCCAGGAATCTAATGTACAAAGTACGAGTGGAGCATCCAAAATACTAAACTCTACAACTGCAAATATCACAAAACTTGTTTGACAGTTAATGAAACTTTCAATTAGATTGTAATCTGTGAATTAAATTCATCTGGGCAAACTTATGTAATGCACCTGTCCCTTCCACTTTTATTAAAATTTACTTTTGTTTTGTTTAGGTAGTCATAAGGTGTTATTACTACCCACTTCAACATTATCATAGATATTATCTTTAAAAAAATGAGATCCAGGATGTTGTTAAGTGTGTTCAATCACCTGAACACAACATCAGCACATTCAGTTACAACATAGCGTAACATCTCATTTTATCCGAGATAAATTCTAATTTAAAATATTTTTCATATCAGAAGAAAAAGACTTATACTGGGATACAAGTGCCAAATATCTGTCCTCTCTGAGATTTAGTTTTCAAAGTGGTGTTCTTTCTCAATTGGAAACCTGAAAAAGGATTTAGAAAATTAGAAGGGTAACATCGACTCCAACATTCATTATGTAGATGATTTACTTGTATAAAAAAATCACTATATGTGGTGTAGTTCCTACGAATTATTATTATTATTATTATTACAAGTTAACCCGTGCATGATACTCATGCATTCTAGTCAAATCAAGCTACTTAAGGTGTTAAAAAGGTTCTTGTCATGCATTTGGGCCTAGCCCAGGCCTCCTCAGGGGAAGAGCGTTACTTCCCGATGCAAGCGCCCTTTTTTAACGTGGTTTTGTCCACATGTCACCACCTCATCATTTTTCTTCATCACCTCATCCTTCATCTTCATCGCCACATCCTTTATCAAGCTACTTAAGGTGTTTAAAACTCCCCACTGTCACCCCCGGCAACCACCAACCACTCCCAACTGTCACTTCTCCTTCAAGAAATTAATAGGTCAGTGTATAACTCTGCCAAGCAGGTGGTGCTGCAGCTTGGGTTTTTTTTTTCCACACACGCCACTAGGCATTTATATTTATTATTATTATTATGATTATTATTATTATTATTATTATTATTATTATCATTATTATCATTATTATATCTTTAATTTATAAGGCACAAAAGTTCTGCAACGTCCTACATGAAATGTACAATAGTATATAAGACACAGACAGCGACAATCCACACATTGCAAAATACAATATTAAACTAAACATAATGCTGCAAAGACCAGACATCTACTAATTAACAGATTACACACAGATTACTCGGTAATGCAGATCATGTTTTTATGGGATAGTAAATTAAAGTTACGGTAACGTCCAATGTGAAGGAGACCTGGGCTCCAGAGAACAGGGCTAGGGAAGCAGCTTAGAAGTACAGAGGGTGAAGGAGAACACAAGAGGATCCTGTTCGTGAGAGCTTACATCCAAATTCTGAGTAACTGAGTTAATGACCATCCACTGGGGCAGGCTGGGCTGAGGGGCAAGGGGACTCCTGCCCCCCGGGCCGATCCCATAGTGGGCTACCTTGGCTGGGTCACGGGACCACCTGCATTTTTTTTCCTTTAAAATGTTCCTAATAGGCTGCTGAGCCGAGTCTTACCCCACCCTGGGCAAAAATTTGCCAGCCCTCCCCTGACCATCCATGATCTTAAATGATTACTCTTATAATTTATAATGTATGTCCTGCTAATTAGAGAACATGTACCCATATGGGATAATAGAGAAAGGGACTGTTATTCTGGGTTACTATCATAACCTTTGGCTATACCAGAATTGGGTTATTACTGTGAATCTCCTATGGACATTTATGTACTCTGTCTCCAGACTTATAATTGAAACCATATCTGCGAGTTATAACCCTATTCAATTGTCTTAACAGTTGTTACTTACTATTAGGGTTTTATGTGATTTATCTGTTGGATTGAGAACAATATTACTTTTTATGGTTATAACAAATAGTTGTAATCTATAATTGGTAGTGATTTATCACTCATTTTATATATATTTTCATTTATATTATATGTGGTTCAGTTCACCTCATCTTGGAGCTGCTATTCTAACCTACTCGTTGCTGATAATTAACAGTGTTTTACTATCAAGAGCCTGCTAAAGGTTGTGTGCCATATGTTTGTATCACGTAATATAAAGTTTGTTTTAATGAACATCATCTCGACATTTTCAAGCAAATTACAAGTGGTCAGACACATAGGGCTAGATTTACTAAGCTGCGGGTTTAAAAAAGTGGAGATGTTGCCTATAGCAACCAATCAGATTCTAGCTGTCATTTTGTAGAAGGTACTAAATAAATGACAGCTAGAATCTGATTGGTTGCTATAGGGAACATCTCCACTTTTTCAAACCCGCAGCTTAGTAAATCTAGCCCATAGAGTTCTTTGGAGACACTAACGTGAGTTTTTTTTCTCATTAAAGAATTATACAAAGCTTTCTCTGTACATAATTACAACCTGGAGAAACACTTGTTCCTTGGTGCTGATCGTTTATCGGAGCTCTCTGTTAATTAATTATTTGAAAAAAATGACTTTGTGCTCATTCTCTAACGAAGGGTTTCCAATAAAAGCTCACAGATTTCTTGAAACCACTGTAATCTCTGTTCGACGACATTATTGTTTTTAACAGTTTTTGACAATAACACACATGTTATAACGGAGATGTGACAATCTTCATATAAATACTTAGCACTTCTCTAGGGGACTAATTGGGTTCATATTTGAAAGACCACATAGAGAAACAGATATATTGGTAAGGTTTATTAAATAACAACACTGAGAAACTCTACATTTTTCTTTTTTAAAATGGATTAATTTATGGGAGTCTTTATTAAAGTTACATTTATTTTCTGAACAGTTAGGATAAGGTTTATAAACCTCTAAAAAAGAGAAATGGAAGTGTTGCCCATAACAACCAATCAGATTCTAGCTAGAATGATCTGTAACTAGATAAATCAGAGCTATAATCTTATTGGCTGCTTTGGGCAACACCTCCACTTTTCATTTTTTAGAACGTTTGATAAATCTACCCCTTAGTCTCTTATGGACTCAACAAGTGTGTCCTGATGCCCAGGTGATTCCTCAGAGTGTTGAGTGTTCTACGAGAATGTAACTGAGCATTAACTTTAGTAGTCAAGTTAAAATGGCTCAGTCAAAACCTGAGCGTTGAACGAGAAAGGAAAGGGATAAGAACCAGGCTGGGATTTTCATTTAGAGTCTCTTTTAGAGTTACAAACAAATCCAGCTAAGGGGTGCAAATTCATTAGGGAAAACCATGTTGTGTTGCAAGTAATGCAAATAAATTTTATTATTTATGCATACAGGGAAAATTCTGCCTCCCTTTACATGTAGCACACAAATGCTGGACAGCTTTATTTTTATATTGCGATTTAGAGTTGAGCTACTACATGCTTCCTCTCAACTCTACATCTCTCCACATTTCAGCTGTATTTGCATGTAAATCTAACTGAGGCCCGGGGTCTTCAGAGGATGAGAGCGAAGTCATTATCATATCTCTCAGATTTTTTCTGTCTAAAAGACCTTTTAGAAGAACAACCCAGTGTGACGTATGAGTCTGTTTGTGAGTTGGGGGTGGGAAGGTGTCTGGAGGGAAATTAATTAAATGTAAAAGAAAATAATATAAAAAAAAAAACCTGCCTGCAAGACTTCTCCTGTGCTGCTCCCTACTTATGGAATTCCCTACCATGCTCAGACGTTCCCACAGCCTTCAAATCTTTAGACGCTCTTTTATAGAGGTGACCTAATCCCCAATAACACTATTCACACTAATGCACCCTCACAACTGTTCAAATCTTCACTCCTTGTTTCAGCTGCGCTCTCTTCCCTTTAGAATTTAAGCTCTGTAATGTGCAGGGTCCTTCATACCCTTTGTTTTCAGGTCTGCATTTATGCATGTCCTGTTTTCCCTAATGTATGGCCCTGCGGAGCACTTTGGTGCCTTACAAACCTATGAAAATAATAATAAAAAAATAATGTATTAAGCAACTAAAAGTAAGTAAAGAACTGCAATTTAGAAAACTTTGTATTAATAACTGCTGTATTACTTTCCCTTAGATTGTACACTCCTTTGAGCAGGGTATTCTCTCCTCCTGTCTTCACCACTGTTAACTCTGCTCTCCAGCTACTTAGCCCTCCTCCTTGAGGACCCTCTTTCCCGCGTCCCCTCTCGCTCCCTCCTCTCCCCTCTAGGGGTCTCCCTGTCATCCGTGCCTTCCCTCTTGGACTCCGTCGTTGGCGGACCTTCCCCTCTCCCCTCCTCCGCCCCTCTAGCGGTGCTTTGAGCTCACTGAGTTACTGTGATTATTGTTTACTGTACTGTGCAGTCTCACCTCATATTATAATCTCGTTTGTCCCTGTACGGCGCTACGGACACCTATTGGCGCCCTATAAATAAAAATTAATAATAATAATAATACTCTTCATGTGTATTCCTTCATTAGATACATCACTGTAATGGAATGGGGAGATAATACTTCACAGCTGCAGTGGAATGTTGAGTTATGTAATCCAATGTATTATACAATCATGTATTTTACCTTCGTATCATAACATTTCAATTACTGGATTTTTTGGTTCTTCAAGCTTAATGGAATCATTAGTCATAATTAGAAAGACATGTGGTTTAGGGTTAAAGAGAACATAATATGGTGATCTGGTTAGATGGGGCAGCCAGGCTCATAGTCCAATAAATATTAATATTTATCAATTCATGGACTAATTAGTGAAATGAACTGGACAGCACTGTGTCAGAATAACAAGCATTGTCACTGAGGTTTTAGTAATCTTTAAAGTGATAGGCAACCTAATACACTTCTGGGGCCGCATGGGTGGCCCTTTAACCTTTTAAAGGGCCGCTCATTACCCTTCATCTCAGTAAGAAGTGAAAGCAATACATTTAATCAAAGAAGAGACACCTATCTGTAATAACATATCAGTAGGTGTTGTAAAGAAGTGTTACATGCTGTAACAAACACATCTGACAATAAAGTAGGAACGAGTTGGGGCCCGCAGGTGGAGGCTCGGAGGGCCGCCTGTTGCCCATCACCGATTTACAATTACAACCGATTTACAATCATCTAATGTTTGGTTTTTTTTGGAACTAACTCTGTATTAACCATTTTTCTTGCTGAAACAGAAGTGGTTGAGCCCATTTTTAATTTTACAGTGCTGAAATGTCTAAACAGTACTGGCATTAGCATTAGAAGAAATGTCAAACATGATATGGTATTGGGTACAGAGTGTGGAAGTGACCAAGAAGACAAAGCCACGAGGATGTGGTATTTTTGGCAGGGCTTGCCAACGCAAATATTTGGTTGAAATCCCTACGCAGTTAGCATAGCATGTGATTTTTAGATGGTGATAGGGGTGTCACAAACCTGCCAAATATGAAAGCTATGCTAGTGCGGCATTTCCAGCAAGTTGGGGGAAAGATAGAAAAACCGTAAAATAATATGTTTTTTGGATACAAATTGCTAACATGATGTTTGTTTTTATTTCGTTGAATAAGAACATGTTCATATATTGTGGCTGATCCACTTTAAATCCAAGGGAATGTAGAGGGATCAGTAAATAGAAGCAAATGTTATTTTGTAAGTATTTTGCTACAAGGGCTACAAAGTCTTGACATCTTTAAAATCTTTGTGTTGTACTTTGGCAGGAAAAAGCCAATGTTCAGAGGAGTAGTGATTACAATATAGCCTCCACATTTTCAACAACTCAGTCGTAATAAGATATGACAGTCTCAGTGTTACAACACAGCCTTCTAACCATCCCAGGGAGAAGTTTTGTAAATGTTTAATTAATCTTTATCCAAGCTCAGAATTCATCAGTTATCCTATAGTAACATGATCACGTTATGGTCCACTAATATTGAATCAGCTGAGCATGTGTAAGCCTGGGTAACATCCAAAATAGTTTTACTGCAGGTCAGAAAAGCATTTGGTCTTAAAGAGAAACATTTTTTGCCAAGGCCAACCCTAAGTTCTCCCTGCCTCCTTCCTCCCCCCTTTATCATTTATTATAATTGCTAATTTGTATAGCGCCACAGATTCCGTAGCGCCTGACATAGTAGTACACATATGACATACATGAAAACAGTAGACATAACCAGTACATGGGTACAGAACAGAATAATACATGCATGGATACAATTAACAGAACAAATCACATAGCATGCAGAAACAATTCAGCATCATGACAGGGAGAAACAAAAGGAAGACAATCTGGATTAGAGATGGTCACTGACCCCCGTGCTTTGGTTTTGGATTCGGTTTTGGATCTGGATTACCGTCGTGTTTTGGTTTTGCAAAACCGCCATTGCGTTTTTTGGTTTTGGTTTTATTTGGTTTTGTTTTGCTATTTTGTTGGAAAATCAATGTTTTTGGGCCTAAAATAACCCAATTTAGTGCTCCAACTGTTTCATAGATAAGTAATCTAATTGTAGAGGTAATAAATCATCCAAAAAACAGTTTAATTCCTGGTAGGTAGGCCTTCATTTATTCTACACACAAAACAGATTGTCTTCCTCTCCATATATGCATATTGGCAATGCAGCCATCGTCTTTGGATGTATATTACACCCTACACTTATAGTTCAATATGTAAAGAAATGGAAAAAGGCAGTTTGCTTTCTGTCTCTATAGGCCCTCCTCCACTTGTTTAAAAAAACAAAAAATTCAGCCGTTATAGACTGTACAATATTAATTGAAATAGACAAATCCATTTTCGTTTCTGGCTCTCTAGGCCCCCCTCCACTTGTCGAAAATACAATAAAATGCAGCCATATAGACTGTACAATATTAATTGAAATGTACAAAGCCAGCTTGGTTTCTGGGTCTCTAGGCCCCCGTCCACTTGTCGAAAATAAAAAAAAAATAAGCCATTATAGACTGTACAATATTAAGAGAAATGGACAAAGCCAGTTTGGGGTCACTCTGTCTATGACACACTACCCTTAAGGAGAAATTGCCCAAACAGCAGCCTTTCAAGATGGTACATGATATGGAAATGCCACAAGTCCCTTCCTCTTTGGGGGTAGATTGCACCCTACACTTACATAAAAAGTTTTAAAAAGATGTTATCGCCATCATCTTCAGCTTCATCCTCACCCTCATCAGTGTGTACGTCATCATCACAGACTATCAATTCATCGCCGCTTGAATCTGCCATTAGAGAACAGTCAGTGCTTGGATGTCTTGGATGGTGAAGGCCTTCCTCGTGGAAGATGTAGTTCATTTTTATAAACATCATTTTCTCCACATTTTTGGGAAGTAACCTTCTATGGCGATCACTGACTAAGTTCCCTGCTGTGCTGAACACTCGTTCAGAGTACACACTGGAGGGTGGGCAGCTTAGGTATTGCAAAACAAGTTTGTACATGGGTTTCCAGATGTTAAATTGTTCTGGTCTGCCCCTTGCGTCTTCCCTGCTTCTTTTTGGGAAATTTAATTTTTTACGAGCAGCAGCAGCTTGAGAAAGTGAAGGAGGACACGTCTTTAAGCCGAGGCCCAGTTCAGCGGCCAACTTGCTGAGCAATAGCTCCTTGCAAAAGTTCACATCTCGCTCATTTACAAGTAAAGACTCAATGTAGTTTTTGAACTTTGGATCAAGCAGAGTGGCCAAAACGTACTGATCCGAGTTCAAGATCTTAATAACTCGAGGATCATTGTGAAGCGAATTAAGTACTTGATCGACAAGGCCAACATACTTTGCTGAATTGCTTGCTTTCAGCTCCTCCTTCATTTTCTCAAGCTGCTTTTCCAATAGTCTAATTAAAGGAATGACTTGGCTCAAACTAGCAGAGTCTGCACTCACCTCACACGTCACAACTTCAAATGGTTTCAGCACCTTGCACAGCACTGAAAGGATTCCCCACTGTGCAAGAGTGAAATACATCCCCCCTCCTTTCCCAATGTCATGGCTTGTGCAATATGCTTGGATGGCTTTGCGCTGTTCCTCCATCCTCTCAAGCATGTACAGGGTGGAATTCCACCTAGTTACCACCTCTTGCTTAAGTTGGTGGAAGGGCAAGTTAAACTGCTCTTGGAACTGCTGTAATCTCCTACATGCTGTGGCTGAATGCCTGAAATGGCCTGAAAGTTTACGGGCCACCAAAAGCATCTCCTGCACCTCACGGTTATTTCGTAGGAAGCTCTGCACCACCAAGTTGATGGTGTGAGCAAAACAGGGAATGTGTTGGACATCACCCAGCTGTAATGCTCGCACTATATTGTTGGCGTTATTAGAAATGACATACCCTGGGGAGAGTCCAAGTGGTATTAGCCATGCATCAATCACATCTCTCAGTTTGCGTATCAAATTGTCACCTGTATGCCTGTTAGTGAAGCCGGTGATACAAAGAGTGGCCTGCCTGTGACAAATGTTACGTAGTGGTGTACATGCTGCTGCTGTTCCAGCTGTTGAAGGTGAATGACCAACCCAGTGGGCTGTCACAGTCATATAGTCTTTGGTTTGGCCACTTCCACTTGTCCACATATCTGTGGTTAAGTGGACAGTGGGCAGAATGTCATTTTTCAGCGCAATCTCTACATTTTCACACACTTTTTGGTATAGTTGTGGAATTGCTTTACGGGAGAAATTGTGTCGCGATGGAATTCTGTAACGCGGACACAAAACCTCAATTAACTGTGAAAAACCAGCTGCGTTTATTGTGGAGATTGGACGCAGATCTAACACTAACATTGCAGCCATGGCATCTGTGATTCGCTTGGCGACTGGGTGACTGCTGTCATATTTGCTTCCCCTCGCAAATGATTGTTTCACAGCTAATTGCTGAAATGTAGGACTGCTCATTTTCTTGACCTGCCTCTGGGATGACGATTCACCCCCAGCAGCAGCAACAGCAGCAGCAGTGGGACTAACGCTTTCTTCAGAGGAATCAATAATAGTGCAGGAGTCATCCAGCCTTAAGTGGGATGCCGAGCTAACTCTGAGCAATACTGAGGATATTGATGAGGATGGTGTGGTGGGTGTATTTTGTAGCTGTCGGGATGTCGGTGAGCGGAGGGTCTTAGCTGATGAGGGAGTGCTTGTATTCTTTTGGGAAGAACTTTCAGCTTTTCCCAACACTTTGCCATGAACTCTCGTTAAATGGCGTAACATAGACGAGGTTCCAAGATGGTTAAGATCCCTCCCTCGACTGACTGTGGCTTGACATACACTACAAATGGCTATACAATTGTTGTCTGGATTTGGGTAGAAATAATTCCACACATAAGAAGTGGATTTTTTTGTTTTATGTCCGGGCATGACAATGGCCTTTTTCTTGTCACGTGCCAGAACTGCTGTCACTGGTGCAAGACTTACACAAACAACCTCATCCTCATCAACATCATTAGCGCCCTCGTCGCCTACACAAATTTCCCCCTCATCCTCTTCTAATTCCAAAGTGGCATCCTCAATTTGTATATTACCGACTACACTCGGGCTATTAAGGCACACATCAGCAGAATGCTCACGATTAGACATCCCACTGTTGGATGGACTCTCCACAGGGATTGGTGTCATTTGTGAATCAGAGCAAACATTATCCTCTAATGCCTTACTGTTATCTTGCAGCTCGGCTTTGACGCGTAACAGTAGTTGTGCACCAATTGTAGGCTCGGTAACTTTTTGGGATCTGCCACTAATAGCCAAAGGTGAAGGCCTCATTCTCTCTTTGCCACTGCGTGTGTAGAATGGCATGTTGGCAAATTTTTTTTTTATCGGCACTTAACTTTTGCTCAGTAACACTTCTTTTTCGCTTCAGCACAGTAAAAAAAATAATTTGATTTTTTTTTTTGGACTGATTTCAAAACACTGTGTAGTTTGACATCGCCTTGCCCAGGTGACGTACTGGGAACATTAACATCAGGACTGGTGACAGAACCTGGTTGCTCATTCTGATCATATGTGGACTGCTTTGAATCCATTCTGAGCGCAAAGCACTTGTAGTGGTAAAAATTATTTGGTAAGATACTGCTGACAGATATGACTTTTGACAGCCAGAAATATTTATGCACAATTATGGGGGACACCCCAAAAGCACTGGGGAGTGCCAAATATTAAAAAAAAAAAATAAACCTCTATCCTCCTCTCTTCTCTAGCGATTTGTGTTACAGCAATTGGAATAAGAATATTGTATTCTCTGTCCCTGCTCTAATCAGCCTGTGACTACACCCTGCTCTCTCCCTCTGTCAAATGGCGATGGATTGCTGTGGAGACGTGTATTTATAATCTTGAAGTATCGCGAGAACCGAGCCCCGAGATCCGACGACGTCACGATGACGTTCGGCCTCGATTTGGATTCGGAGCGGGCGGGAGAGTACCGAGCTACTCAGCTTGGTACTCGGATACCCAAAGTTTGGGTGGGTTCGGTTCTCGGGGAACCGGACCCACCCATCTCTAATCTGGATGCACATTAGACAATGGATAGAGGATCCTGTCAAGGGTTGGGTATTCTTTAACACTGCGGATAATTTCGACACCGAGGAGTACCTCGCTTAAATTCCGAATATGTGAAAAAACGATTGTAATATAAGCAGACTTACCGACTCTGTAGACCTCCGATCGCGGCAGGATGGTGACTGGAAGCTATTCCAACTAGTCAGGTGTCTGGCAGTAGATTTTCACAACGTTGCGACCTGTATCACTTTGAATTTAAAGCGGCAATGTTGAGTTAAGTGTTTAAACACTTAACCGGCGGGGTCCTGACATTGCCACTTTAAATTAAAAGTGATAAAGGTCGCGATGACATGAAAATCTACTGGCAGACACCTGACTAGTCGGAATAACTTCCAGTCACCATCCAATTACAATTGTTTTTTCCCACCTTCGCAATTTAAGTGTAGTACTCCTCTGTGTCGGAATGGTGGCAATGAGTACCACCGCCTGTCCGTGAGAGCTTACATTCTAGAGGGAGGGGTAGTGAGAAACAATAAGAATTAAAGGCACATGAAGTTTAGCAGTCCGGATGGGCAGCAGAAGAGGTGGAGGATACATGGTCAAACTGGCAGGAAGTGGCGATAGAGTAGGATGAAGTAGGTCAGGATATTGGGCTCGGAGAATGAGGAAGAGGGGAACAAGGGAGGAAAGGTAGGAGGGGAGTGCGGAGGGGAAGATGGTACGTTGTGGATAGACATGGAAAGCTGTTAGCATAGTGTGGGTAGAACAACATGGTAATAGAGATGAACAGATTGGACATACAGAAAATTTAAATAATATACAAAGTTTGCAAGTGTTTCATTTAATCAGAAGTAATTTTATTACCACTGCTAGCAGATCAGTAGGTAGTGTTTAAGGCAGATGCTTGAGGTGGAAGGTGACAGGATTCCCTGGTGTGTTGGATTTTGCACTCCTGTAGTAGTGATATCATGTAGAGTGTTCTCCTTGTTACCTCCTGTTTCCCTCTAATATAACTCTGAATTATGCTATATTAAGCCTAATACACTTGCAATTTACATACTTGGAGCTAAACACACTAGTATAAGCAAACAAACAAACAAACAAACAGTGAAATAACAGCATACCATATCCTCTCCTGATCTCTCAGCACTGTGCTGTCTCGCGTTACTGACTGTCTTTCTGCCATTTCATCTTGGGTCTCCTCTCGCCAACTAAAAAATCAATCTTTCAAAAACAGAATTATTTATATTCCCACCCAATAATAGAAGCTTCCTGCCTGACAATTCTATTTCTGATAACATGACCATAAATCCCACCCCACAAGCTCGCTGCCTAGGTGTAATGACTATCAATTGTTCTCCATATCAGCTCTGTATTTATATCATGCTGCATACATCTAAAAAACATTTACAGAATACGCACATATCTTACACAAGACGCTGTAAAAGCTTTAATTCATGCACTAATCATCTCCCGCATCAACTATTGCAATTCCCTTCTTAGTGTGTATTCCCAAAATCAGACTCGAGCCCTTACAACCTATTTTGCACGCAGCAGCTAAATTAATTTTCCTTGCAAATCGTTTTCCGTCTGCTGAGCCACTCTATCAGTCTCTACATTGGTTGCCTGTTTTTCAAAGAATCCAATATAAAATTCTTAAACTAACATACAAGGCCATCAACAAAATTGCACCAATATACACTCCTCACTTGTCTCAAAATATCTTCCAACTCGACACCTCCGTTCTGTACAAGGTCTGCGTCTCTCTTCCACTCTCATCACATCCTCACATTCTCGGTTACAATATGATGTAGCACTTACCCTTGTGTATTCAACCATTGTCCCATAGATTGTAAGCTTGCAAGCTGGGCAATGTTAACCCTCTGTATCTATTACCCAATATTGTTTTATTACTGTTTGTGCCCAATTGTAAAGCACTATGGAATTTCCTGGTGCTATATAAATAAATGTTGATGATACTATATATCAAAAAAGCACTTTCTTAACTTCAGTTATGATGCGGGTTTCACGCATTTCCCTGTTTCTCTCAATGCACATAGACTTTTCTGCTTCTCTGTCCTATTGTAACACACAGAATAGTAATGCAAAAGATGAAAGAGTAATACAGGAGAAACAAAGACACAAATGGAATTCTCCAAGAATGAACAGAGAAGAAAGAAAAGATCACAGTAATCCCTACAGACATATATTTCTATAGAAAAGTGACTTGGCGACATCAAAAAGCGATGTACATATATCAAGTACAACATAGAAGATCACAATGAAATTGAAAATAATGTACACGCATAAAAAAGCTGAAATGTTAAGGTCTCCTACGTAAAAAGTATAATATAACATTAAATAACTGTCACTTTTACATAATTTTTTTTACAGAACATGGTGCAATCTTTATTCCGAAAATCTTTACAATTTTAACTTTACATTTTCTTTTATGTTATTTTCTTCTATAATGATCCACATAAGACTGTTGCATTGTAGACTGAATGTCAGTCACAGAAATCTGAAGTGTCTTCAAATATCTGTAACAATTTGCAAAGCAGGTACATCATATTCCATAATTTTCCATAAGCGATGACTTCAGAACTCGCTACTTACACAGATATTCAGGCATTTATACTGTATTATCATTTATTAAAATAATAAAACTATTTTAATACATTTGCTATAATATGGGCTGAGATTCCAAAGCCCATGTTAGAGCATGTTAATAAATTTTCTAACACCAGGGTAGGACTGATTTTAAACTAAATGGAGCTCAAGCCAAAAGTGATGGGACAGGGCTCCTCCTCTGATACAAAGGCCAACATTTTAGCAGAAGAAAATATGCCATATTTATTACATATTTTAATTTATTTCATTCAATCTCATTAATGTCATTAATATTTAACTTAAACGTACATAACGAACATAGGAACATAAGAAAATGTACACTTGGAATATACTGTCCACTTTGGTCAACCCTGCCTTTTAATGACCAGACTATATATGTAACCAAAGAGTCGGGAGCTGATCGATAGTTCATATTCGCTACAGCTCTGCTTCAGTTACTTATTACAATTCACATTCAGCTCCATTGAAGAGGAACGGAATGGCTATGACCTCCAGTAATGTTAGTCAAGGTCAGATCAGCGCCCTGGTTTCAGGTAAGGAGGATTCCTGGTGAGAACACTCTTATTTATGACACATGGGGCATAATATATTACGTAGGATGTAAAAAGTGGACAGCTCCTTTAGTTAAATTAATCACAGACATCAATGAGGTAAATAGCCACATTTAGCAGATAATACCAAAGCATGCATTATCTAGGTGGAGTTTGTATGTCCTCCCCGTGTTTGCGTGGGTTTCCTCCGGGTGCTCCGGTTCCTCCCACATTCCAAAAAAGAACCATACTGGTAGGTTAATTGGCTGCTATTAATTTGACCTTCGTCTCTCTCGGTTTGTGTGTATGTTAGGGCATTTAGATTGTTTTCTGTACAGTGCTGCGGAAATAGTCGTGCTATATAAATAAATGATGATGATGATGTATTTGCACAGATATATAGAATTACATTTAGAAATACACACAGATATATAAAGACTTGCACCTAAACGCATTAAGTTTACTAATTTACTAAGCAGTTAAGGTTCCCATAGAATTGCCTTAGATGAAGATCAGAGTAAGTTCAGGTCCCAGGAGACTCATTCTCATTCTGTCGTTATGAAAACCATTGTTCCCAGCTCATATTCCTACGGTCTTTGCCCTAGAGATTATCAAAGAGGCCTGATAGGCAGTAATGCAAGGCCACCCTAATACTAGCCCTGCACTAGAAGTACTATAGAATAGCTTATAGAAGACATAAATCATAGAAGACCTATAGTCTCTACGTTATAGTCTTCCCCTTATAACATCAGCAGGGATCAGATAGCTTCAAAAGGTGCTTCATGTGGAATCAAGTAACCTAATAGAGATCGTCTGTCTGTGAGGTCAGGTAGTGATTGGGTGTCAAGGAATTGACCTCGTCCCTCCCTGAAGGGGAGCTGTGATTCAGAGGATGGGGAGAGAAAGCAGCTGGAATGGCAATAATGGAGCCCCAATATTCCTTACATATATCCTTAAGGCCCGATACCCTCTGGTGTTTAAACGCTACATCTGACTGAAAATAAAATACATTCTATTCAATGCATTCATATCCATCTGCGTTCATATTTGCATCTTCATTAGTTTTCATTGCACCACATTTTTTTGGTCCAATTAAGTGTGATTTAAGCATCAGCGTATTTGAAAACTTTCATTAATTTCTCTGGAAATATATTGTGCACATATCCACTAATGGGTAACAAGAGCAGTTATCTAATTTTAATGGCCCATTCATTTAAATTGGTATGGTATTTACATGTATAACCCCCAATTAAATCAATAGGCCCATAGATTGTAAGCCTGTGAGCAGGGCCTTCTCACCTCTCTGTCTGTTTTATTCAGTTTGTTTATTAGATTACTGTGTTTGTCACCATTTGTAAAGCGCTACGGAATATGTTGGCGCTATATAAATAAATGATGACGATGATGATGATGATGATGAATAGGCCATTGAAATGAATTGGCCATTGACATGAAGGCAGCACAAAACGTGGGAGTGGTAGTATCTGGTAGTCTCTGGGAGCTCATTTTTTTCCAGGGCTCCCATAGAGGCTCCAGCCATGTGCTGACCAGTCCAGGCTAGATTCCATTATGACAGGGGGACCCCATATTCATGTTTTCCCTGTGAATAGTGGATACCACTCTGGAGGGGGTATCTCCACAGTGTTTCAGCCATTGTAATTTTTATACTGGGAACCAGCTCTGGCTGTCTAACACTGAGGCTGGTTGAAGAATTGGGGAGCATGTTACCACATTTTTCAATTATTTAATTAACTCTTTATTACCAGCGGTTTTCTATTCATTTCAGTGGCCTATTTTTATCAAAGTGGTTTCTACAGGTAACACACGTGCGAAAACCCCATTGTAATGAATGAGAAGTCATGCAAATGCTTCAAGCTCATTAATAACATGAAAAAATAATCATCGTAATATGAAAAGCATATCAAACATTTATCGGTTACATGTGCAAACACAACGCCAGTGGGTAAGAAGACTAAAGGAGAACTCCACTTAACAATATGTTTTCATACCCATTCTTTACACCCAACTAACAGACCTGGGAGAGGGGAGGGCAATCAGATGTGTAGTTTTTCATAAAACTTCAACATGAGTTATAGTAGTTTTTAACTACTTGGGCTCAGGGTACAATTACAACTATTAACAACCTAAATTAAAGTGATTTATTCCAATCTAACCCATGTCAACAGCTAACGGAGTCACAGTGGAGCCATTTCTGGGTCTCTCTCATATTATCAGTTACTCAGTCCCTCTAGAGCTGCAAAGTATAAGCATAATATGATTGTCAATGGAGCTGATTGAACAAGCCCAATAGCTACAATTATCAGCACATTTCTATCTACAACATTGGTTTTCAGTCTATACAGTCAGTTCAGGTTTACATTGCATATGATGTTAGTTATTTTTTGTAGTTTCTTACACCTCTTTAGTTCTTTCCTGTACAGTTTCACGTTTTTATGCTAAACAGGCAAATTCGCATTGTCTTAGGATCTTTCATTAAAGCACAAATCCATTAATGACAGAATAATTACTTAAGAAAACTAGATCAATATATTGAGTTATTTTTTTTCTTCAAAAGAACATGTACCTAATTAGGATTGAGAGCGCAGCCTAGGTAACGAGCTCTTGATGACTTAAGAGTGAATAAGTTGATGCTCGGCTACACTCCTATTGGTAAAGCGTAATGATAATATATACTATTCCAGAAAAAGAAAATACATCTTTAGATAGTCCAATGGAAATCCCTTTGTGAGCTTCAGGTATCTGTAGTTCTATTTCTTTATAGTCTAAGCCACTGTTCACTGTAAACTATATGATCTGGTAATGATTGCGTTAAAAACTTGTTAGAAAATAAGAAAATCCATTGTACAGGGTTACACTGAACAGCAAAATTTCAATGCAGCCATTGAGGATGGAGTTCTTGTAATATTAACATAGCTCAGCTTAAAAGGAACATTGATCTCAAGATTGATTTCTGCTCTATGATATAGACTTTTCTTGGTCTTTCTTGGTTATTCACTTTTCTATGGTCAAAGCCTATTAAAGTCATTCTTCAACTTAGTGGACCCAAGGATAAGCAGGAAATTAAGGGTTGGAAAAGTCTTTAGTACATACCAGTTTTGGAATTTAGAAGCAGTGCAGATTATTTCAGCTGAGCCAACGTGTCCAGGTATTGGCATATTTGAATCGGGAGTGGCTATGCTTTTATGTAGCCAATCACATAATTGAAATGTTAACAACAGCTTGGAGTAGTGACGCAAGGCTACTGGTGGTGCAGGAAGATCGTGGTGTCAAATGCACCTTTATGTGGAACAAAAGTCAAATGAACTTATGACTGCATGATGAAGCCTTAACTTATCTTGTGGAATATAATGTACTTTGCTTATTTTAATATTGTTCCACCAAAGAAGTGGCTGTATGATCAAGTTGTCTTATTTTCTATTATTTACTATTGTTTTTGTATACTAGAACAAATATTTGTCCTTTTAAGGTCCCTGTCTTAAATTCAGAAGATACATTTTTAAATAGTAAGTTATCGTGTTTCTACTTTATTGTATTTTCTTCTAAAATATGATAGTACACTTCTGTAATATACAACCCTGCTGCTGCCCATGCACATCAAGCACACAGGCCAAAAACACACAAAAGGAGTAGATTTATCAAACCTTCTAAAAAGAAAATTGGAGGTGTTGCCCGGCAACCAATTCGAGTCTAGGTATCATTTATCTACTACATCCTATATTCTACTGATTGGTTGCTATGGGCAACACTTCTACACATTTGTGATGCACCTTAGTAATATGAGACTTAGGAGTTCTGCTCAATGCAGCTCAATGAAATAATATAATAGATCATCAGATATTGCTGGCAAACTACTACGTAGAGATGAGATAGATCTATAGGTTTAGTTTACCAAATGTTTGTGATATTGGGTCAATAGATCTATTCTTTTAGAATCCATTCACAAATCTTAAATTTCTGGTTCTAACAGAAAAAAAATGTACGTAAATTTTATTTATATGGTAAAATAACTATTAAATTTCTTAATGCATTCATGTTTTTATAGTGTTTGTTATAAAAAAAGGGCATTTGATTTTGATATATGTTTTTGGAATTACAAATGTACAAAATAATATTTCATGTGTGAATTTAAATAATACAATTGTTATCATTGTATAGTTTCTTCAAGATTCACATTTTTGACATGTCTGTATGAAGCCCTGGGGCCAATCCCATAGTGGGCTACCTTAGGCTGGGTCACTGAGCCACTGTTTCCTTTAAAAGGTTCCTAATAGGCTGCTGAGCCGAGTCTTGCCCCCTGGGCTAACATTTGCCTGCCCTCCCCGGAATATAATATGCGGGCTGACTGAGACCACCCATTACAGCTGTTTACTGATAGCTTTGGACAAAGGATATTCCATTTCTGGGTATGAATTGGTTTTTATAAAAAAAAAAAAAAAGAAGAAGATATAATACCCCGGCCATAACAATAGGGAGTACAGTTTGATTATTTCTGTCAGAGGGATAGGTAGTCTCAACGATCATTACAACTGACTGTAGACTCTGTGTTTTTCAATAATCCTATACTTAATCTGATGACCTATTGTGATTCCCCACTCAGGACTAGTGACTCCCTACAAAAGGACTATAAATATCTGGAATGGGGATATCACTTAGGTAAGATGAGGAACCCAATAACTGAGAGTACATGGACAACTGTGTGTGGGATGTAACCATGTGACCTGCTGAGAGAGGAGGAGAGGACTGTGAGAGCCACGTGAGACAAACAAGCTGTCACTGTTGCCATGGTGACGGCCAGCTGACTATGTGTGGGATGTAACCATGTGACCTGCTGAGAGAGGAGGAGAGGACTGTGAGAGCCACCTGAGACAAACAAGCTGTCACTGTTGCCGTGGTGATAGCCAGCTGACTATGTGTGGGATGTAACCATGTGACCTGCTGAGAGAGGAGGAGAGTTCTGTGAGAGCCACCTGAGACAAACAAGCTGTCACTGTTGCCGTGGTGATAGCCAGCTATGTGTGGGATGTAACCATGTGACCTGCTGAGAGAGGAGGAGAGGACTGTGAGAGCCACCTGAGACAAACAAGCTGTCACTGTTGCCGTGGTGACGGCCAGCTGACTATGTGTGGGATGTAACCATGTGACCTGCTGAGAGAGGAGGAGAGTACTGTGAGAGCCACCTGAGACAAACAAGCTGTCACTGTTGCCGTGGTGACGGCCAGCTGACTATGTGTGGGATGTAACCATGTGACCTGCTGAGAGAAGAGGAGAGGACTGTGAGAGCCACCTGAGAGAAACAAGCTGTCACTGTTGCCGTGGTGACGGCCAGCTGACTATGTGTGGGATGTAACCATGTGACCTGCTGAGAGAGGAGGAGAGTACTGTGAGAGCCACCTGAGAGAAACAAGCTGTCACTGTTGCCGTGGTGACGGCCAGCTGACTATGTGTGGGATGTAACCATGTGACCTGCTGAGAGAGGAGGAGAGTACTGTGAGAGCCACCTGAGAGAAACAAGCTGTCACTGTTGCCGTGGTGACGGCCAGCTGACTATGTGTGGGATGTAACCATGTGACCTGCTGAGAGAGGAGGAGAGTTCTGTGAGAGCCACCTGAGACAAACAAGCTGTCACTGTTGCCGTGGTGATAGCCAGCTGACTATGTGTGGGATGTAACCATGTGACCTGCTGAGAGAGGAGGAGAGTACTGTGAGAGCCACCTGAGACAAACAAGCTGTCACTGTTGCCGTGGTGACGGCCAGCTGACTATGTGTGGGATGTAACCATGTGACCTGCTGAGAGAGGAGGAGAGGACTGTGAGAGCCACCTGAGACAAACAAGCTGTCACTGTTGCCGTGGTGATAGCCAGCTGACTATGTGTGGGATGTAACCATGTGACCTGCTGAGAGAGGAGGAGAGTACTGTGAGAGCCACCTGAGAGAAACAAGCTGTCACTGTTGCCGTGGTGACGGCCAGCTGACTATGTGTGGGATGTAACCATGTGACCTGCTGAGAGAGGAGGAGAGTACTGTGAGAGCCACCTGAGAGAAACAAGCTGTCACTGTTGCCGTGGTGACGGCCAGCTGACTATGTGTGGGATGTAACCATGTGACCTGCCGAGAGAGGAGGAGAGTACTGTGAGAGCCACCTGAGAGAAACAAGCTGTCACTGTTGCCATGGTGACGGCCAGCTGACTATGTGTGGGATGTAACCATGTGACCTGCTGAGAGAGGAGGAGAGGACTGTGAGAGCCACCTGAGACAAACAAGCTGTCACTGTTGCCGTGGTGATAGCCAGCTGACTATGTGTGGGATGTAACCATGTGACCTGCTGAGAGAGGAGGAGAGTTCTGTGAGAGCCACCTGAGACAAACAAGCTGTCACTGTTGCCGTGGTGATAGCCAGCTGACTATGTGTGAGATGTAACCATGTGACCTGCTGAGAGAGGAGGAGAGGACTGTGAGAGCCACCTGAGACAAACAAGCTGTCACTGTTGCCGTGGTGATAGCCAGCTGACTATGTGTGGGATGTAACCATGTGACCTGTTGAGAGACGAGGAGAGTACTGTGAGAGCCACCTGAGAGAAACAAGCTGTCACTGTTGCCGTGGTGACGGCCAGCTGACTATGTGTGGGATGTAACCATGTGACCTGCTGAGAGAGGAGGAGAGGACTGTGAGAGCCACCTGAGACAAACAAGCTGTCACTGTTGCCGTGGTGACGGCCAGCTGACTATGTGTGGGATGTAACCATGTGACCTGCTGAGAGAGGAGGAGAGTACTGTGAGAGCCACCTGAGAGAAACAAGCTGTCACTGTTGCCGTGGTGATAGCCAGCTGACTATGTGTGGGATGTAACCATGTGACCTGCCGAGAGAGGAGGAGAGGACTGTGAGAGCCACCTGAGACAAACAAGCTGTCACTGTTGCCGTGGTGACGGCCAGCTGACTATGTGTGGGATGTAACCATGTGACCTGCTGAGAGAGGAGGAGAGGACTGTGAGAGCCACCTGAGACAAACAAGCTGTCACTGTTGCCGTGGTGATAGCCAGCTGACTATGTGTGGGATGTAACCATGTGACCTGCTGAGAGAGGAGGAGAGTACTGTGAGAGCCACCTGAGAGAAACAAGCTGTCACTGTTGCCGTGGTGATAGCCAGCTGACTATGTGTGGGATGTAACCATGTGACCTGCTGAGAGAGGAGGAGAGTACTGTGAGAGCCACCTGAGAGAAACAAGCTGTCACTGTTGCCGTGGTGACGGCCAGCTGACTATGTGTGGGATGTAACCATGTGACCTGCTGAGAGAGGAGGAGAGGACTGTGAGAGCCACCTGAGACAAACAAGCTGTCACTGTTGCCGTGGAGACGGCCAGCTGACTATGTGTGGGATGTAACCATGTGACCTGCTGAGAGAGGAGGAGAGTACTGTGAGAGCCACCTGAGAGTAACAAGCTGTCACTGTTGCCGTGGAGACGGCCAGCTGACTATGTGTGGGATGTAACCATGTGACCTGCTGAGAGAGGAGGAGAGTACTGTGAGAGCCACCTGAGTAAGAAAACGTTACCGTTGCCAAGGTGACGGCAGCTGACTGCCAGAGAGAGGTAGAAGGAGCAGGGTATTGGTGAGCCAGTAGCCAGTATCATCCATCAACTTCCCCCAATATCACCATCAACTTCACCAGCTAGGAAGTAAAAATAAAAATAAAAAAAAGCACCATCCCAAGAGCTTGACTTCATAAAGGAAGTTCTTTCTATTGGTAGTAGTCATATTTCTGACAGTGAAAATATCAACGGAAATAATACACAAAAATCCAGACACTGTAAATACTGACATGGAGAAAATATATTTAGACTGTCAGGATTTTCTCCATGTCGGTATTTACACTGTTGGGATTTTCGAATCAGTGATTTTCCGTTGGTATTGTGACTGTAGGAAATTAGTACCCAACCCCTTTCCATTGTGGTTTTACAAACTGTATGTTCTCTATATTAGATATTATTCTAAATGTTTAGTTAAGTAAAATGTTAGCATTTTTTTAACATAAAATATTAATTACATATTTTTTACTAGCCGCTTTAATAAATTTTCTCATTGAGCTATAGTCCTTAATCCATTATGCTATTGTATTTTTATTCATTATTGTCAGTTTTATTGTTTGTTCCAGTTCTTTTAACAACATTTCTCTCATTACCAGGGCCTGATTAAGGGTTCTGGCGGCCCTAGGCTAATACGCCCCCCCCCCCGCCCTCTTCCGAATATATAGGTGTATAGGAACACTCCTGAATATGAATGTTCAGGTGTATTCTTCAGCATTCAAATTTAGACAGATTGTGCCATTGTCTCTTACCTGTTCTTGCTCTTCTCTCTTGCAACTTTGTTATCCTCTCGCTGGCTTCTGGAAAGTTGGCGTCCTGTTTTGAAAATGCAAAAATGTATTATAATGCAAACCCTGAATGATTAGGCCCTTTAGTTAAAACAAAACACTCCATTATGGCCAGTTAAAAGTACACCATTGGACAGGCATATATAAGCAATATCTGAATATTTGTTGTCAATCAAATACAAACCTCTACCAGCCCCATCTCACTAATATTTAGTATTCTAGTGATTGCTGAGACCACCCATGTGACCACCACACAATCATGAGAATCTGCCCCCCAAAGCTGCTCTATTTTTTAAATACCCCCTGCAGCCATTTTCCTTAACCACAACCCCCCCACAGCCATTTTCCTTAACCCCTGCTGCAGCCATTTTCTTTACCTCCCACCCTGCATCCACCCCCCTTGCAGCTATTTTCCTTACCTCCACTCTGTAGCTATCCCCCCCGTCACATCAAAACTCCCCCAGTCACATATATCAGCCCCCTCCTCTGCCCTCCTTCATACATATCAACCTCTCTCCCTCCCTATAGATTTTCATGGCAGCCCCCCCTCCCACCCTATAGATTTGTATGACAGTCCCCCTCTCCCTCCCTATACATATGCATGACAGTCCCCCCTCTCCCTCCCTATAGATATGCAGGGTAGTCCCCCCTCCCTATAGATATGCAGGGTAGTCCCCCCCCTCCCTATAGATATGCAGTGTAGTTCCCCCCCTCCCTATAGATATGCAGGGCAGTTCCCCCCCTATAGATATGCACGGCAGTTCCCCCCCCCCCTCCCTATAGATAGGCAGGGCAGTTCCCCCCCTCCCTATAGATATGCAGGGCAGTTCCCCCCCCCTCCCTATAGATATGCAGGGCAGTTCCCCCCCTCCCTATAGATATGCAGGGCAGTTCCCCCCTCCCTATAGATATGCAGGGCAGTTCCCCTTCCTCCCTATAGATATGCAGGGCAGTTCCCCCCCATCCCTATAGATATGCAGGGCAGTTCCCCTCCTCCCTATAGATATGCAGGGCAGTTCCCCCCCTCCCTATAGATATGCAGGGCAGTTCCCCCCCCTCCCTATAGATATGCAGGGCATTTCCCCCCCCCTCCCTATAGATATGCAGGGCAGTTCCCCCCCTTCCTATAGATATGCAGGGCAGTTCCCCCCCCTCCCTATAGATATGCAGGGCAGTTCCGCCCCCCTCCCTATAGATATGCAGGGCAGTTCCCCCCTCCCTATAGATATGCAGGGCAGTTCCCTCCCTCCCTATAGATATGCAGGGCAGTTCCCCCCCTCCCTATAGATATGCAGGGCAGCTCCCCCCCTCCCTATAGATATGCAAGGCAGTTCCCCCCCCTCCCTATAGATATGCAGGGCAGTTCCCCCCCTCCCTATAGATATGCAGGGCAGTTCCCCCCCCCTCCCTATAGATATGCAGGGCAGTTCTCCCCCCCTCCCTATAGATATGCAGGGCAGTTCCCCCCCCTCCCTATAGATATGCAGGGCAGTTCCCCCCTCTCCCTATAGATATGCAGGGCAGTTCCCCCCTTCACTTACCTGTAGTTGTGCCAGCGTCGCTCCTCTCCTCAGATCAGCAGATAGGAAGTGAAGACGTCCTGCTTCCTGTCTGCTGCACAGCAACAGGCAGCCTGGTGATTGGCTGTGTGTTGCTAACCACTGACCACCAATGCTTTTGATCATTGAGCCCTCCACCCCCCCCCCCCTGCGGCGACTCCCCCTCCCCCACCCTGAAAAAAAAAATGAATGAAAAAAAAAAAAAAAAAGAATGAAAAAAATAAATTAATACCCGCAGCGCCGCGCCCCCGGGACCCAGCGCCCCAGGCTGCAGCCTGGTCAGCCTAGTGGTTGATCAGGCCCTGCTCATTACTTAAAGTTATTTTATGTTCTCAATCTTAAAACCTATTTAATGATTCCTAATAGCTGTTTGTATCTTTCTAAAAATGTGTTCTCCCAACCCAATAAATTATAATATCTTATAACTTCACTTGGCTTTGGCAGGACCTATCCGCTCCCCCTAGAAACCCCCCCCCCAAGAAAAACAATACTACACAACATGTTCTTTAAATCCTTACTTACAGTTGTTCTGTTGCTAATCCTTTACTAAAATCTCCCTTTCCCCCTTTACTGATTTTAAAAGTATAACTCCATTTATATTCACACAGGCAGATTTTGCCTTACTACAGGAAATGCACTTTACTTATAACCATCCTGATCTTAAACGTAAAAAATAATGACCATTTTTCTCCTCAAATAGTAGTAGAGAAAGAAAAAACGATTCTCTCCTTACCAATAAGATAAAAACAAAAAATACACACAGTAAAATCTTCAAAATCAATGACTCCTTCAATAACCTTACTCATAATCCTACAAAAATTGTATAAATAGTAAAGAGTTATGTAATAATATAAAATCCAAATGCAATAAATTGGATACAAGAAAAATAAAAAAAATAATACTAGATACACCTTTGTAACATTCCGTGATTATAAGAATCACAGTCCTCCTTTCTAAATAAAGATTTCTTTACAGAAGAAAAATTGTTCTAAAATTAATCCATGATAATGCTGACACATGATGTAACAACTTAACAGCCTCATTATATAAAAGGCTTAAGGGCATTTTGCCACCTCTCCTTATGTCATTATATGATAATATATTCAAAAGGAATAAGTTTGTAAGAGATACAACCAGGGTGGATATTATGTCAGTTGACATAAAATATTATTTGGAAATAATTTTATGATTTCCTTACTTTAGATGTACAAGCTTTGTACACTTTTCCCGCATAGGTTGGATTGATGTTGGTGAATCCTTTTTTATAACTGATTGTGGGATCTTGGACAGTGTGAGTTTCTTTTAACATTTATTTTATTTATGCTACAACATAATTACTTTAAATTTGATCAGTTTTATTTGCAAACACTAGGGACAGCCATGGGAATCATGATTGCTCCAAGTTTTGCTAATCTGTATATGGCCAAGTTTGAGGAGGACAATATTTGGGGTAGCCCATATGGAGTGCACCTGGTTATCTATGGTCGTTACATAGATAATTTGTTTATTATTTGGGATGGTGGAGTGGATTTGACCCTTGATTTTGTTTCTCACCTAAATTGTAATATTTACAATTTAAAATTCACCCACACGATTAGTCAAAAGAGTATTCATTTCTTGGACATCCCCATCTTGGACAGGGGTCATATATTAATTTCAGAAAATGACAGAAAAGGAGTCGATTGAAGCAATTATCTACAATTTGAAAGGGTTCATTATAGACCACGGGTTAAGAACATACCCACAACTAGTGCAATATGTTCAGGAGACATTGTAGTTTAGAATCAGATTTTGATATTCTGGCAAATGATATCATAAGTCATTTGTTAGAATGCAGATATCCTTCAAACTTGTTATAAGACTTACGAAGAAGTGAGAGTCCGAGACCATAAGCATCTGTTAAAAACTCACGTTGACAAATGTAGGGATAAGAAGAATACAGTTAGAGACACCTTTGTTCCTTTTGTGTATAAGTTTAACTCTGCATCCTCTCATATAAAGAAAAAAACACAAACATTGTTCAATATTAAAGCAGGATACTACAGTATTTTGAAACCATTAATCACTGATAGACCAGATGTGATCTTTACAAAGAAAAAAAGTCTTAAAAATATGTTTGCCCCAAGTATCTTAAGAGATAAAAATAAAATGTCATCATTGGCTCTTCATGAAAGTGGACAAGTTGAAACATGGTTCCCAGTACGCCCTCTAGGATATTATAAATGTAGCTGACAATGTTGTACAATATGTAACTATATTTCTAATAAAGTAACAGAGACAACTTCTACTGTGACTAAAGTAAACCTTTAAAATCCAAGAATTTAAAAACTGTGAAACTACATATGGAGTTACCTGTTAGAGTGTCCCTGTAAATGACAATATATTGGGAGGACTACTTATTCTTAAAAACTGTGGTATATGGAAATAGAAGGAATATAATGAAGAAGTTGACAACAGTACCCAACCTTTTTGTGGCTGAACATGGTGGAGATTTTGAAGGTTTGATGGATCAGTTAGATCCTCGTAGTCTGCTTGACTTGTCACCACCCACAGGGAGCCCCAGAGTCTAATGAGGCAGAAGTTGTTTGCCAGTAACCCCCACAAGAAAGTATGGACTTCATGGCTTCTGCCCTGCAGGTCATGGTTCTACATGTAGGTACCAAGCAACAATAGGTGGAGAGAAGATATGCCCAAATATGGTGGAAATCCAGACAACAGCTAAGTCTGGGTGCCAAAGGTCAAACTAAGCTCAGAAGTACAGGGTCTGGACCACAGAAGGTAGAATGATCTGTAGGCAAGAAGTGCACGGAAGTCCAGGTAAGCTAGGAAGCTCTCGGTGTGTATAACTGGAGGTGCAATAGTCTGGGCACAGGAGCACACACAGGTGCAGGTAAGCTAGGGAGCTCTGGGTCTGGATCACTGTAGATGCAATAGTCTGCAGGCAAGAAATATACAGAGGTCTAGGTAATCTAGGGAGCTTACCTGGACAGCAAAAGGTCTGGAATGTTATATCTTATTATGTAAGCTGGCCACTCACTAATAAGACTGTTTGTCAACATCAGTTTGATAAGTCTCAAATTTATTTTTAAAACCGCTGCTACTATTTGCTGTCTAACACACTAACCGCTTTCTTTAGGAAGTTACACTGAGATTCTTAATTTGTTTTGAAGGAGTTAGTGGTTATCAGAAGCATCTGCAGGCTTTAAGTCATTTCTGAGAGGAGTTCACCTACTCACCATTGGATCTGCTGGCATTTGTTTATATAAGAGAAGCAGACATAAGCATTTGTGTCTAAATACTTGTTAATTTGGGACATGTTAGAGTCCCCTATGGATGGCTGCATGAGTTAATAAGCAAAGTTACCTTGATACTCATCATTAAGGATCAAATGAGTCTTCATACCTGCTGTTTATTAATTTTATTATATTGCTGCTATATTACAAAAACTGTGCATAGAGCTTGTTATTAATTGTTGTTTTAATTGTACATTTTTTTTTATTTGCTAACATGAACAATCCCACAGTATGAATTCTGCCATCTATTTTTTATTTCATTTATTTTTAAGTAAACAGTGTCATTTAGCATATTTCTGGTATAGACCCATTAGGTTTACACACCGGGTATTTGGTTAGACATATATATAATGCACATATCATTTTAAACACTTTCTGCTATTGGTGTGGAGTTATGGTTGTTTAATAGGGAGATGCAATGTTCCCCTTGCAGAGTAGCTGCTTGGTGTTACAATATATATATATATATATATATATATATATATATATATATATATATATATAAATATATACAAGTTAACCCGTGCATGATACTCATGCATTCTAGTCAAATCAAGCTACTTAAGGTGTTAAAAAGGTTCTTGTCATGCATTTGGGCCTAGCCCAGGCCTCCTCAGGGGAAGAGCGTTACTTCCCGACGCAAGCGCCCTTTTTTAACGTGGTTTTGTCCACGTCACCACCTCATCATTTTTCTCCATCACCTCATGTTTCATCTTCATCGCCACATCCTTCATCAAGCTACTTAAGGTGTTAAAAACTCCCCACTGTCACCCCCGGCAACCATCAACCACTCCCAACTGTCACTTCTCCTTCAAGAAATATATAGGTCAGTGTATAACTCTGCCCAGCAGGTGGCGCTGCAGCTTGGTTTTTTTTTTCACACACGCCACTAGGCATTTATATAGTAGATATATATATATTAGCTAGAGATGCTCGGGATCGATGGCCGAACATCGAAGATCCGATTACTGAGTCGGGTCGACATGATACTTTCGCTTGCCCTCAGGACTCAAAATGAGGCAAAACGTCATTGTTGCGTCATCGGATCTTGCAAGTATTGGATTCTATAAGTACTTCCCTTCACGGAGATCGGGCGCTATTTCACAGAGAGACACAGAAGGGGTAGCAGGGTTCTAGGCAGTCTCCAGTGAAGTTGGGCAGCATCATTAATGAAAGAGAAAGAGGAGGGGTGGCAGTGTTCTTAAAAGTCTCGAGTGACATTGTACTGTGCTATAGCTCACACATCAACAGGAGAGGTGGCAGTGTTCAGTGCTGAAACATAAATAATAAGGGAGGCAGTGTTCTTAAAAGTCTCCAGTCACATTGCTCTGTGCCATCAATATAGAGTCATAACAGTTCACAGAAGACCTGGAGCACCAAGCAGCTGCTGGCACCAGTCATGATGATAGTAATCCCTCTATGTCATTGACTAAAGCCTATTCTAAAGTGCATAGTGATTTTAAGTCAGGGAAACAAATATGTAAAAAAAACAGCTTTTACCTTGGTAAAGAAACAACAATTAATCAAGGCAAAGTTAACTGCAGAAAAAAATAAAATTTCCAACATGCCATTCTACACAGGCAGTGGTAAGAAAAGAATCAAGCCTTCGCCTTTCTGTATGAGTGCTAGTTCTGCAACTGTCAGTGAGGCATCTTCTTGTAAGGACAGTTATGATGATGAAAGACCTTGTCATTCTGACTCAAAAATGGTGCCCAAGTACTCCTAAGTGTAAAAGTCGAGCTGGAATAAAACAGTAAGGCATTAGAAGAAACTATATGTTCAGATTCAGAAATGGCACAAATCCCTGAGGAGAGTCTATCCACGAGTGCTATGTGGAAGCCTGGCCTTTCTGATACTGTACTCATAAAAAAGCCTCCTTTTTACCATTTCTGCAGATATATAGATGAGCAGCCCAAGTGAAGCCGGCGATACAAAAATTGAGGATGCCTCTTTGGCATTGCAATAGAATGAGGGGGATATTTGTATAGCTGACAAACGACACTAATGAGGGTTTTGATGAGGATGATGTTGTTTGTATAAGTAACTAAGGGGGGGAGATGCTCTGCACAGGGATTGAAAGGAAACATCCACATGCGATATATAACAAGATGTAAACCTTTAACATGTAGCATGTGGGGTGCTGGACCTGTTATATTAGGACAAAAAAAATGATGAACAGGGGTTCATATTAGAAGGACAAATTAGCACTCCTTATGGTTGGATTAAATATAACTTTTAATGATTATTGTTTAATAATGACATCCTCCGGAAGACAAGGTGAAATATATTAAAAATTACTTTCAAATACACACATACACACGTGTAATAAAAACAAAGACACCAACTGATAGGGATCTATTATATAAAGGAATAGTCTTGTGGATACAGAGAATTATCTGTATAAATCCTTGGTAGCAGACCATTTACTGGTAAGTAGTGGTTAGTAGGAAGACAGGATGATTTAAAGAGTGAGTGAGAACCGTGTCTCTTATGGTGTTGGTATTATAAGCCTTCTAGTCACCACTGTAACAACTGTAGCAGGCGGATAACGGAGTGAGATACTTAATCTCCATGGATTTAATGAGGGGAAACCCTAGCTCAAGATAGTGTTAGCTTGCATGGTGATATTTGTAGACTTAGGATACAAGGCTTGTTCTGGGTTAATAACAGTATAAAGCACTACACAATAGTGCATCTATACTGAGGCTGGTGTAATTCCTGCAATGTGTGACCTTGTCAGCTATAATAAATGCAGTTGACTCATTGCCAGTAACAGCTTCTGTGGTACTGAAAGTTGTCCCTGATATGGGCAAATTTATATATAGTCTCCGTGGTGGACAATATTCACAGCAGCTATACACATTAGTGCATCTATAATGAGGCTGATGTAATTCCTGCAATGTGTGACCTTGTCTGCTATAATAAATGCAGTGACTCGTTGCCAGTAACAGCTCTGTGGTACTAAAAGAGGTCCTGATAGGAGTAAACTTATGTATAGTCTCTGTGGAGGACAATAATCACAGCAGCTAAGCTCGTTTTAACTAAATGATAGAATCCATAATATTGTGGAAAACTCCATCTGTATCTATGCCTGCTACTAAATATAAACTACTGCTACATCCTTATTTGCAATTGGTGTTGGCGCCAAATAACGCTGGCCCCAACGTACGTTTCACCCTCAGGCTTTGTCAAGGGGAATCACCGTTAAGCCGATGTAAGAAACTTTTATGTTCAACAAGCGGGATCAGATGTTGTGATTGACATAATGTCCAGCCAATAGTGAGTGGGATTGCCGTGACATCATACGCTGGAAAGGCCACTCATAGGTTGATAGAGACAACAGGTCTCTCCACAGGGGAATCCCTTGTGGGTGTCAAATCGGAAGAGGGGAAATAATGATAGACAGATGAGCCAGCCAATACCTATTCTTAGAGCATTTTAGATCGAAACAGGATCCTACGGACCGAGGATTAATATAACAGCGATAGAATGATGTTAATCATGGTAAGTAATCCATTTTCCCATATTGAATTTCAGCAAAGGCCATGAATAAAGATGACAAGTAACAGACAGGCCATATTAGATAGCGGGAGTGCGGCAAGCTAGGTCAAACCTGCTGCTATATTATAAGTAAAAAATAGTTGATAAGTATGCCTCCCGTATTATTAAGCTGTCATGGTAATGTCACTTGGCAAGTCAATCAATTATAGGTTGGGGAAGAGAAAAGGAAAAATATCTATACAGGGAAATCCCTTATAAGTGTTGTATCAGAGAAAGAGGACAATAAATTGGAGGAGTTAGAAATGCACATTCTTTGTGCACTTGGATTGATATAAAATCAATCAGAAAAGGCATGCATATGACAGCTGGGGCTGTACTGACGGAAGGTAGTGCTTGTGACCGTTCATAAAGTCACAAACCTTGGCAAGCTACGGAGATGCCACCAGGTAAGTTGGAACTGTTGCTGTGTTACCAAAAACAGCATCATAAGATGTTTCTCCTATTCTTTGGCCATGTTGGCCAGTAATTTGAACGGTAGTCATCAGAAGCAGCAAATCTGAGGAATCTCACAGAAAGCAGGCATAGCTGTTGTTTTCATTGAGGCCGAGAGGTTGTACAGAATTAAGCAGAAATATCCATTTGTTTTCTGTCTGCAAGAGTATTCTGTCTTGGTCTCCGCCTCTAATGCCCATTTTTATGCTTTCAATTCCTGTGACAGTGAGCAAACGAAAGTCACCGTTGTGTGTCAAATGAAAATGTTTGGCAATAGGTGTTATGTTTCTCATTCGTTCCTTATCACGTGTGAAGTTCCGAATGCAGCCAACATGTTCTAAAATACGCCGCTTCAATGGGCGATTGGTCTTCCCCACATACAGTTTATTGCACGGACAGAAGAGCAAGTACACCACTCCCTGAGTATCACATGTTATGAAGTCATCTATCATATGTGTCAAACCATATCTATCTGTGGCTGCATAGGTTTTTTTCATATAAGGACAAGCTTTACACCTGCCACATTTATGTGAACCTTTGAATTTGTTTTCAGGTTTTTTGTTGGTAAAGTGGCTGTGTACTAATCTGTCCTTTAGGTTCTGTGCGCGTCGCCAACTAAAATTAGGTCTGTTATTGAGAGCTTTGCACAACACTTCATCTGTCCTGAGGATGTGCCAGTGTTGCTGTATTATGCTCTGTATTGAGCGCCATTCCTGGCACAAATCCCCCACAAATCTGATAGTGGTGGGATTAGCCTCTTTCTTCTTTTTGTATATGATCTCACTACGGGATTTTCCCTTGCTCTCTGCCCAGGCCTTGGAGACCACTTTGTTACTGTATCCTCGGTCTCGTAAACGTTGGCCGAGTTCTCTTGCGCGAGTATTGAAGTCCATAGCATCTGAACAATTCCTACGCATTCTCAAGAACTCTCCTTTGGGGATATTCCTTAAAGTGGGTGGAAAATGGAAACTGGAATTGTGTAAAATACTGTTGGTCGCAGTGGATTTCCTGTAAACATCTGTTGATAACCTTACACAGGAATCTTTCTTGATAATAAGATCAAGAAAACAGATTTCATTTCTGTCAATGGAGTATGTAAGTTTAAGATTCGTGTCATTGTCATTAAGGCAATTGATGAATTGTACAAAGTTATCGCGGGTACCGCTCCATATAATCAAAATGTCGTCTATATACCTAATCCACAAGGTAATAGACTCAGTATAATGATTATATCTTTCCTGGAAAACGGTTTCTCGTTCCCATTGACCTAAATAAAGGTTTGCAAACGTCAGAGCACACGCCGCTCCCATGGGTGTGCCCCGCGTTTGCAAATAAAATCTGTCCCCAAAAACAAAGAAGTTGTGATTCAAAACAAAGTCCAGGAGTGATAGTAGAAAGATATTGAACTGTGTGTTATCTTCTGATCGCAGAAAATATTCAACTGCATTCAGGCCGTTTTGATGTATAATGCTCGTATATAATGATTCTACATCGCATGTAGCTAGGAATGTCTCATCATCTAATACTATGCCATCAAGGATCTTAAGGACATCCGTTGTGTCTTGAACATAGGAAGGAAGAGTCATCACGTGTTTACGCAAGTGTTTATCAAGGAAAACACTCGCTTATATAAGTATAAGTCCAGTACCAGTAAAAGCAGTTCTAGCCAGTGATAAGAAGAAGATCATTGTTATGCCTGGGCATAAGACCAGAAAATCCACCTCTTTTGTATGGAACCTGAAACTTATACTAAAAAAATAACCTCAAGCAGTCCAGTATCAGCTAGCTCCCTTCTCTCACCTGGATCCCGGCACCTGCAATCTACACCCACAACGCTGTCCTCATCAATATCCTCACTGGCGATCAGAGTTAGTCCTGCATCCAAGTTGTTAAGATTAGATGACTCCTCCACTATGCAGACTTCCTCAGAAGAATTCTTGAGCATTAGTGCCCATGATGGTGCTGCTGCTGGTGGATCTTTATCCCAGAAGCAGACCAAGAAGAAGACTACTAGCAGTTTACAACAATTGACTGTTAAATAATCCTTTGCAAGAGGAAGCAAGTTTGAAAGCTGCCAACCAGTCGCAAAGCGGACCAAAGATGCCATGGCGACTATGCTAGTATTAGATCTGTGTCCAATATCTACAATTAATGCAGCTGGTTTTAGACAGTTAATTGAAGTCTTGTGTCCCCGTTACCAATTTCCATCACAACACAATTTTACTAGAAAACCTGTTGCTCACCTCTACCAGAAAGTTCATAAAAATGTAATTATTGGGCTACAAAATGCCATAATACCCACTGTACACTTAACCACAGATGTAGACAAATGGAACTGGGCAAACTAAAGATTATATGACTGTGACAGCCCACTGGGCTGGTGATTCACCTTCTCAAGCAGGAACAGCAGCAGCATGTACCTAATTACATCACATTTTTCAGAGGCAGGCTACTCTGTGTATCACCGGCTACACTTAGAGTCATACAGCTGACATTCTGTTACAAAACCTAAGGGATGTCATTGATACATGGCTTATCCCACTTGGACTCTCCTCAGGATATGTCATTTCTGATAACGTCCCAATATTATGAGAGCATTACAGCTGGGTGAATTCCATCACTTTCCCTGTTTTGCTCACAAAATCAACTTGGTGAGTTAGAGCTTTTTAAAAAATGACAGGGTTGTGCAGGAGATGGTGTCTGTGACTCCTAAAATTTTGAGACATTTCCGGCATTCTGCAACAGCATGTAGGAAATTGCAGCAGCTACAAGAACAATTTAATTTGCCCTGCCACCAACTCAAGCAAGAGGTGGTAACTAGGTGGAATTCAACCCTGTACATGCTTGTGAAGATGTAGGAACAACAAAAAGCCATCCACACTTACTCCACAAGTCATGACATTGCTAAAGGAGGGGGAATGTATTTTAGTCCAGCGCAGTGGAGAATACTTTACATGTTGTGCAAGGTGCTGAAACCATTTAAAGTAGTCATCTTTGAAGTGAGTTCATACACTGCTAGCTTGTACCAAGTGATTCCCTTAGTTAGACTTTTGGAAAAGCAGCTTGAGAAATTGAAGGAGGAGATGAAACAAAACAATTACACTAAGTATGTTGGACTTGTAGATCAAGTACTTTATTCATTTCGCCAGGATCCAAGAGCTATAAAAATCTTGAAATGGGATCACTACATTTTGATGACTGTACTTGATCCTAGGTTTAAGATTGATGTCTTCTCTTTGCTTCCAACTGACCTAGATCTCAAGAGATGCAAGGAGCTCCTGGTGAGCAAGTTTACAGCTCAAGTGGTATGTGGCATGACGGCGTCTCCTCCTTCAGTTTCTCAGGCAACTGGTGCAAGGAAAAATCTTAGTTTTTCAAAGAGACCCAGGGATGATGCAGATCACTCAGCACAAATTTTGACATCTGGGGGGTAAATGTATCCAGCTGAGAGTTTTCCGACGGGTTTGAAAAGTGAAGATGTTGCCTATAGCAACCAATCAGATTCCAACTTTCATTTTGTAGAATGTACTAAATAAATGACAGCTAGAATCTGATTGGTTTTTCAAACCCGCTGAAAAACTCTCAGCTTGATACATTTACCCCCTGGTCTGGTCTAAAAGAATTGACCAAAAACCATGCCACCTCTGCCGTAACTCCACCAGATCCTACTATTAACATCCAAAGGATGGTAGAGGATTATTTTAACAACAGCATTGAAATAGACATGTGAAACAGTCCCTTTACATGATGGGAGGAAAAAAAAGCAATCTTGAGATCCATGTACAATCTCGATTTGGATTACCTAAGCTGCCCACCCTCCAATGTGTACTCGGAAAGAGCTTTCAGCACAGCCGGGAACCTTGTCAGTGATCAGTGTAGGAGGCTACTTTCTCAAAATGTGGAAAAGCTGATGTACATCAAAATAAACTACAATTTCCACGAGGATAGGCTTTACCGCCAATTACATCAAAATACTGAGACTTCTGTAATGGTGGATTCCAGCGGTGATGAATTAATAATGTGTGAGGATGATGTACACACTGATGAGGGTGAGGATGAGGCCGAGGATGACGATAACAACATCTTGCTACAGTAGAGTTCATTGACAGCACTGTTGGGCTTAAGGCAGGTAAGCTATTGGTAGCTTGTTTTGTGGAGGCCCAAACAAACCAAGCACTTCAGCCACAAAGTGGCACTCCTTGTCCCTGGAGTGCTTGCTTTGTTAAATTGTACATGTCCCTTTCAATACCTTACATAAGGGTGGGTGGGAGGGCTCAAGCACTATTCCATCTTGCTACTTTTCTTTTCTGCCACTGCTGTGTGACAATGTGTCCTAGATGTGCTAGGAACTGCCGTGTGTTTGTGTCATTGCTCTGTCGCTTACCATCCAGCCAGGTCGCTGCAGTCTTTGTCCGAAAGTGTATGAAAATAATATTGTGACCTGTGAGGTGGTCAAAATTGACTGAAAATGACTGGAAATTAATGTTATTGAGGTTAATAGTAATGTAGGAACAAAAAAAAAAGACCAAAATTATGTGATTTTAGCATATTTTAGCAATTTTTCTAAAAAATACAGATCCAAAACCAAAACACAGGGGTTAGTGAACATCTATAATATTAGAACATTTTGGGCACATTTGTTTTTTATTGTTATGGATATTATTGCTGTCCCTAACGAAGACCAAAACCTTTCATCTTGTGTGAATTACTGCCCTATCTGACTAGGACCTTACATTTATTGCTAAATCACTTCCTAATATACTAGCCCTTCTTATGCAAAACCTCGTTCACACAGATCAAGTTGGGTTTATCCTAACCGCCAAGCAATGGACAAGAAGGGCTATAGATCTGCTATCTTTGAACAAGAGTAGTCTGCCTGCCCTGCTTATGTCCTTCAACGTGCAAAACGAATTTGATAGAATCTCTTGGCCTTTCATTCTTTGCACACTGGGAAAAAGGGCATTGATTCATTAAAGAGTTGAAGGTATTATATTTTAACCAACCAATATATCAGCCAGTGGCAGTGTCTCATCTAAGTAAAGATTAAAAAATGGGACAAGATAAGATTGTTTGCTATCACCACTCTTTATTGCCCTAGCTTTAGAACCCTTAGGGATAGATTTACTAAAGGGCGGTTTGCTCAAACAAACGCTTTTCGGCTATTTTTCCAGCGGTTTTGAAACCGCCGTATTTACTACAGCCCAAACCGCCATTAAAACATCCAGAATTGAAAATTTTTCAAAACCACCACTTTATAAACCGCCATCCCGATTTTAACAATGATGAACATACAAACAGCCGGATTTACTAAGCTGGGGTTTTCAAAACCGACGCAAAACAGCCATCCAAACAGCCAAAATGAAAGAGGTGGTTGTAAATGGCAAAATTGATCAAACAGCTGCTGTTGGAGCTAATTTGCCATTCAGAACATAATAGAAAGCATCATTGACATTTTAATTATTTGGAAATTCATTATTTATAGATAACGGAACAAATTAAATTTAATATTAACTTATGAGAGATTATTTTTTTTATAAGTGACACATTTATAGCATTATATTAAGTGGGAAATGTGAATATATAATATTATTAACTGATTGTTAATGGTGGATATCATTATTTATGTGGCATAATTTGTTATTACATAATGTCTGAATAATATAATAATGAAATAATTTCATCCCCTTAATATAATTAATTTCCCCCCCCCCCTCATAAGTTAATGTTTAATTCATTTTGCCCCTTAATCAATAAATAATGATAGCCAACATATTTAAATGTCAATGGTGCTTTCTCTTATGTTCAGAATGGCAAAATAGTTCAAACAGCCTGTTTAAGCTATCAAGCCATTCTGAAGCAGGTATTAAAACTGACCTGTCCTGTCTTTTGGATGGCGGTTTCATCCAAAGCCAGTCATTTTATATTAAGACTTAAGCCGCCCTATAGTAAATGTGCCGGTTTGGACCACTAAACTGCCAGCGATGGGTGGTACTGCATTAAAAAGTTTTTTTTTATTTTGCTACACATTAAACTCGATTCTTAGTAAATTTAGCCCTTTGTATCAAGAATCAGGGATAACTGAGTTATCTCAGTTATCAATACATTCTCGATGGACTATAAGATATCTATTTATGTGGATGACATTTAATTATTGATACCAGAGCCCCTTCTCTCCCTCCCAGTATTATAGCAACTTAGGGTTAGATTTACTAAGAATCGAGTTTAATGTGTAGCAAAATAAAAAAAAAAACGTTTTACTGCAGTAACATGTCAGTCAGAAACATCTATGTGATGTTGAATACTTTTGTGTCAAAAAAGACAAAAGTATTATAGGAGTGATACCTTTGTTGGCTAACCTAAATAAATGTTTATATTCGCTACCTCTCAGAGCACAGAGGCCCCTTCATCAGGATGGTTTACAAATGTATGACTGAGAAAAGGGCACAATAATGAAGAGATGTTACATTAAGAAATTTGTACAGGAAGGTTGTTCAGCAACTCTCATAAAGCTCAATGCATAATGGCTTTATTATGGAATAATCCATACAGACCCCTCCAACTAAAGGTATTGAAAATATTTGTCATACCTTTTACATGGAATCAATTACTAACATGACTCATATAGAATATTCAAATGTATCTGGTCCCCATGTAGCTTAACAATGTATCATATGATTTAAATCCTGAAATCTTTTACTCTAACTAGATAAATTTAGAGCAGTTTTTTTATGGAAAACATTCAATTTATTCAACTTTTAAAAAGATGTTTGTCAAATATATTGTATAATTCAAACTCATTTTATATCTTGTATATAATGATTCGAGCTAATATGTTATTGTTTCTTACTTTTATGGATGATAGGGTCTCCTTAGGCTTATTAATTCTGTAAAACCGCAATAAAGATTGTTTAACAATATAATCTAATACACATTGTGTAATGACCTTGCTTGGAAAATAGTCTCCGAAAAAGCTTCTGGTCATTAAGAAGTGCTGTTTATCATTCAGTCACTCAATCTATACAATATTGCATAAAAGTGCATGCAAATGGCTTTTGTGCTACAAAATAAACCTCACTGTGTTACAAAATTAATTTTGTCTCATACACCTTACTCCAGGTGCATAAAATCAAGCTTTTACTGTTACAAAATATATTTTGTCCCCAAAGTAAGAGAGGGAAACATCTAAACAGAGTGACAGGCCATCACAACCCAATAACACGTATACTGTGAAGAGGTGTTTGACGCCCATCCTTGTTTGTTTGAACCAGGCAAAGGAATGTCCAAATATTTTTATAAAATCTTGGAATAAAAAAGAAGCAAAGATAGATAGTCATGGGATATAGGGTTCATTTCTAGATATTTGGCTAAATTTTTATTTTTGTGCACTGTTGAATAAAAGCCATCAGGTACAGCACTGGGGTCATAAGTTCAATTCCCGACCATGGCCTTATCTGTGAGGAGTTTGTATGTTCTCCCCGTGTTTGCGTGGGTTTCCTCTGGGTGCTCCGGTTTCCTCCCACACTCCAAAAACATACTAGTAGGTTAATTGGCTGCTAACAAATTGACCCTAGTCTGTCTGTCTCTGTCTGTATGTGTGTGTTAGGAAATTTAGACTGTAAGCCCCAATGGGGCAGGAACTGATGTGAGTGAGTTCTCTGTACAGCGCTGCGGAATTAGTGGCGCTATATAAATAAATGGTGATGATGATGATGATTGCTCCTTAGCACTAGTAAATGTATCGGTGATAGTTTTGCTGAGTTAGTAGTGGAATAGTACATGCAGCACTTCCTGCTGACTTTAACTTGTGAACTGCCAACATTCTATTAAGAACCATCATTGAAGCATTTAAATAGTCCACTGGGAACTCTCAAACATCATCTTCTATCTGCAGATGTTTTAGTTCCACTTCTTGCTTTTCCCATCACTTTAACCTAATCTTTTAACATCAATTTCCTGAGCCACAATTTAACCCGTAAACACCTTCCAAGGCTGTTGTTCCCATAACGCTGTGTTGCACTATTAGTATTTGCACTGTAGATTAATTAGCAGATTAGCAAATTAAATGCTAATTAGCATAAATACATAATTAATATGAATGCAGCTATTTTAGTGGACAAAACCAATATCTATGAGAATCAAGCCTATCAGTCTTCTAGTGACTAGTACAGTGGATCCCAAACTTTCTCAGTTCGAGGTCTCCATACATATTTCAAGGCACTCCTAAGCCAAAATAATTACCAAGTAGTCCCCCACCTTGCTTACCCAGCTTAACTCCGGCCCTGGCCGCGGGACCCCTGTGAGATCACCGTGGCACCACAGGGCGCTGTGTCGCACAGTTTGGGAACCGCTGGACTAATGACATCTCTATGGCACAAAGTTCCTTGTGAATTGATAGACTGTATCTAATGCAAATTGGTTCAGCTCACAAATATGGCTGCCTTTACTGTGTAGCAGTTAAGCAAGACCGTTATTGAACTTCAAAATAACTACTGTAGTTTTGGACATGTATTGAGATGAGGCTCCAGCTTCCCTTAGCCAGAAAACTGGTATAATACCAATATATCTGTGGTTATGGTTTGGTCATCCTCAAATACAGAAACATTGAGTTCTCCCTTATATGGCATCACTCAGAAGCATCAAGAATTGTTGTTGGTAAACAGAGAACCAACAGGATCTTTAATTATAAAAACAATAAGGAATATGTACCTCTAAGATATTGAAATTAATTTTAATTAAAAATTTGATAAGCATAGTGCAATAACTAAACATTTTTTAGTTTGCACCAATGTAAGCATTGTATCCTTTGTACAGTCAAACAAGCATTCTATTATTATTATTTATTTAATTATATATATATATCTATAATATAAATGTCTAGTGGCGTGTGTTAGTCTGTCTGTGTGTGTGTGTGTGTGGAAAAAATAAAACCAAGCTGCAGCGCCACCTGCTGGGCGGAGTTATACACTGACCTACTAAATTCTTAGTGTGTGTGGAAAAAAAAAATCAGAAAGGGCTGAAATTTGGTATACTAAGATGTTTTTAATTTGTTAATTTAATTTTGTTAATTGTTAAAAGTGTTTATAAAGATTTTAAAAAATATATATATATATTTCTTGAAGGAGAAGTGACAGTTGGGAGTGGTTGGTGGTTGCCGGGGGTGACAGTGGGGAGTGGTTGGTGGTTGAGGCCTGGGCTATGGCCCAAATGTATGACAAGAACCTTTTTAACACCTTAAGTAGCTTGATTTGACTAGAATGCATGAGTATCATGCACGGGTTAACTTGTATATATATATATATATATATATATATATATACGGTATATATATATATATATATATATATATCGTAGCAATCCTTATTATCTATATAATAATAATAATTATTATCTTTAAAGTTCTAACATATTATGCCATGTTGTACATTGAGGGGACACAAACACAGAATTAGAATGTAAGCTCTTCCTTTAGGATGTAAGCTCTCAGGAGCTGGACCCTCTCTCCTTCATCATCATCATCATCATCTATTTATATAGCGCCACTAATTCTGCAGCGTTGTACAGAGAACTCACTCACATCAGTCCCTGCCCCATTGGAGCTTACAGTCTAAATCCTCTGACATACACATACACAGACTATGGTTAATTTTGATAGCAGCTAATTAACCTACTAGTATGTTTTTGGAGTGTGGGAGGAAACCAGAGCACCCGGAGGAAACTCACGCAAACACGAGGAGAACATACAAAATCCACACAGATAAGGCCATGGTCGGGAATCGAACTCATGATCCCAGTGCTGTGAGGCAGAAGTGCTAACCACTACGCCACCATGCTGCCCGCCCTTGTGTTCTCCTTCTATTCCATCACCCTCTGTACTTCTAGGCCTGTTCAATATCCCTGTTTTCTTGAGCCCAGGCCTACTGTACATTGGACATTACCATCACTCTCACTCACTGTCCCGTAATTAACTTGACCAACACTACAAAGTTATTTCTGTTTATTTAGTAGATGTCTGGTCTTTGTACAATTATGTTTAGTTTAATAATGTATTTTGTAAAGTGTTATGGACTGATGCCGTCTGTGTATTGTAAACTACTGTAACGTTCATTTACGGCGCTTCAAATCTTATATGGCACCTTATAAATAAAAAATATTAAAAAATAATAATAACACTACTCAACAAAGTGTAGAATATTCTCTGCATCTGGCATGTGAATATGTGTTTCCCCCTAATTTAGGGATGCAGAATTCAGTGGAAAAATCAGAATATCTCTATAATGTCACATTTATTAGATACACACAAATAACAGTAATAGCTATATCTGATTGGTTAAAATTAGAGATGTTCACTGACCCCCGTGTTTTGGTTTTGGTTTTGGATTTGGATTAACTTCGTGTTTTGGTTTTGGCAAAACCACCCTTGTGTGTTTTGGTTTTCGTTCCCTATTTTTTCTAAAATCCCTATTTTTTTTTCTAACATCACATAATTTGGCTCTTTTTTTGTTCCTACATTATTATTAACCTCAATAATATTAATTTCCACTCATTTGCAGTAATTTTTTGTCAAATGACAAGAACACTGCTACCCCTCCTGTTTCTGTGTGAGCAATGTCACTGGAGACTGGAGAGTGACAAGAACACTGCTACCCCTGTTTCTGTGTGAGCAATGGCACTGAGAAATGTCACTGGAGACTGGAGAGTGACAAGAACACTGCTACCCCTGTTTCTGTGTGAAAAATGGCACTGAGAAATGTCACTGGAGACTGGAGAGTGACAAGAACACTGCTACCCCTGTTTCTGTGTGAGCAATGGCACTGAGAAATGTCACTGGAGACTGGAGAGTGACAAGAACACTGCTACCCCTCCTGTTTCTGTGTGAGCAATGGCACTGAGAAATGTCACTGGAGACTGGAGAGTGACAAGAACACTGCTACCCCTGTTTCTGTGTGAGCAATGGCACTGAGCAATGTCACTGGAAACTGGAGAGTGACAAGAACACTGCTACCCCTGTTTCTGTGTGAGCAATGGCGCTGGATCTCCTGAGGAGGGAGGTACTTATGGGATCCAAAACCCGCGAGATCCGACAACGCAACAATGACGTTTTGCCTAGATTCAGATCCGAGGACGTGCAAAAGTATCGAGCTGGCTCGCGAGCCTACTCGGATCCCCTAAGTTCGAGTGAGTTAGGTTTTCAGAAAACCGAGCCCGAGCATCTCTAGTTAAAATGCTTAACGGCTGATAACATAACCATAGACCATTCTTGGTCTTAACCTTAATCTTTATGAGCTATAATAAAAAACTCCACACCGAATTTTTGGCAAATAAGAACTTCTTTATTTAAATAACCGCTTACTGTTATGGTGGCGGGAGAACACTGTACTCAGCCTTGTCTATACATAAGCGCACCCTAGTATCTACATGTTAATGAGACAACCGTCCCCAGGCAATCCGGAACCCGCCCCCTTCTGGGCTAATCGTAATGCACTGCAAGTCAGCCCAGAGGAGCTGTTCTTGTACCGAGCCTAAGCTGACTTTTCGAAAGGAACGGATTCTAAACGCCGGACTATCATGAATGCGCGCTTTACCCACCTTGTACAGTGCTCTTTGGCCACGACTAACGTTGAACCAGCCTCCGTACTGCCATCCTCGGATTGCTCATGCTTACCAAGCGACTCCAGAATCACCTCCGGGGCTGAACCAGCACCCGTACCATACCAGTGCACCCGCACCAATTGACCATCCTACCTCCGGGCTGAACCAGCACACCCTTAACTTACCACGGCCCATGCTCCAGGTTTGCCAAACCTACCTCCGGGGCTGAACCAGCACGCCTATACCATACCATCATACCTCTGAGGCTGAACCAGCACCCTGTACTATACTGCGAGCCTGTGCACCAAGTGGCTTCAGATTCCTCCATGTCTACGCTGTTAGTCATATTTTAGATAACCAGGCCCTCAATTCAATTATTCACTAAGATTTACCAATCACCCCTCTCACTACAGGGTACTTAATCTACAGAGAAGGATACCTTCATCCAGGAAGTGAACACGGGTTCGGGAATCAGGACTAGGAGGGAGGGTTGCTTTTCCTGGAACCATCAGAGCTCCCAAACTCCTCCCCACTCTTTTAAACCATTCTCTTTACTCCTCACCCTATGACACTTGTCCAGATAGCACCACACCTTCCTGCTTTGTTAACTCTTAGTGACCCAAATAGTTATGCACACACACCTAAGCTTATATTTACCTTTGGTCCTAATCATCCCTCAGTTCTATCTCTCTAAAAAGGAACCAACAGCAGTCCCTCATTATTGCAGAGTCCCAGCATTCTTTGCAGCAATGCTCCATTGTCACAATGTCCTGGTGCAAACGTTTCACGTGTTCACCACTTACGCTACCCACGTTGTCAGGGAAAAAGTCTAGATGGGAATGTAAAAAGTGAATTTTAAGTGACATTCTACAACCCATATTCTTGTAGCTGTCCAATAGTTTATTCACAATGGACACGTCGTTGGCCTCTTTTCTGTTCCCTAAGAATAGATGCACAGCAACCTTGTAGGAGGACCAAGCAGCAGCTTCAATTTCCGTCAATTTAGCGTTAAATATTTAATCCGTTAACAGTTTCCTTATTTGGGGGCCTTCTAGCTTTGCTGCAAATAACTTTTGAAACTGCTCCTTCAGATAACTGAAAGCCTGGCCTTCTTTATCCAGAGCTTTCACGAAACTCTTCATTAGCCCAACTTAATGTAAAGCGGAGGTAAAGTGATTTTATGCGGCTCAACCAATGGAGTGTACTGGACGTTTGTCTCTCCAGCAACATAGGTTTCTCTCATACATAACCGCATACATAAAAAAAGTTACCGGGCTGGTTTACACACCCACAAATTTTAGTGGCTGCCCTTACTTCATATGTACTTACAAACAGTGCAAAAAATGTACTCAAGATCATATGAAATAACGAAACAACTAAAGAATACGACTGATTTAAAATGAAGAAATGAAAACAAAGGTAAAATCACCACTTGAACTGGACACTACCAATGAGGGCTACATATCTCCTTATGGTGATCAGGCATCAGCCAGAGTGCCGGGACACAGAGGCAGAGGTCAATCACGAAGCAGCCCAATGTAAGAACACCCCTCGGTTACTGGTGGCCATGGTACAGTCCGGTGAGCTTCCTCCTTACTTCTCCCTCTGCACAGGCAAAAGGGAGTCTTGCTGAGCACTTACTGTGATTAAATACTTTACTTTTCAAATGTCAATTATTTACAATGTTTCTAAAACCTTACATGGAAATTGATATAGATTATGTCAGATGCAAAATGGCTGTTGAGTAGTGTAGCTATTATTATTATTATTATTATTATTATTATTATTATTATTATATGTAATATATATATATATATATATATTGTCTTTTATATATAAAGTTCTAGCATATTACACTGAGCTCTACATTGAGGTAATCATGATACAAACTAATTTCATAAAATGACATGAAACAGACATGGCCCTACCCAAACAAGCTTGCAATCTAAGAGGTGTTTGGAACACTTGATACATAATGCTTGCAGATAACAATTGTAGTTGCTGGTGTTATATGGTTGGAACATGGAGAGACAGTGGAAGGTGAAGACATGAATCATGAAATAATCATTGTAAAAAGTCAGCTTCTGGCAACCAAACCTGTCCATCACTATGTACTTTACCTGAATTTTCTTCCTTTTCTGGTTCTAGAGAAGGGTTATGCTTTTGCGGTTATTAGTCAGCTTGGAGTGCTGCTCTTTGATATCATGCCTATTGCTGGAAATAGTGCCAGGATATTTGCTTGCCATGTCCGGTGACAGCTACTGTCACCAAGGAGGCGGAGGAGATCCCCAATGGAGGAAGAGAGATGGCAACAGCAATGGCAGTAGACACCAATGACAATTAAACCCACTGGGTCCAGAATCTGCAAGTTGAGATGGCATTTAGTAGATCTTCTAAATTACCCTGTCCTTGGCGTGATGATACTCCACACTACCATGTAATTACCCACTGACTTCACAAATTTTAGCTGGTTTGTGTTTTAGGAAGTCTACCTGATGCATGATAGTCAGTCCAGAGTGTTCTGTGGTACAGTTGGGTTCGAACACTTAAGGCCAAATTCCTCCAGAGAAAAGTGCAAAAGATGTGAAAATTTTTTTTTTAACCATCTCTATAAATGACTAACGGGCGAGTGATAATACTGTATTCTACATCTATGATCATATCAACATCGTGTTTACTGGGTGCGTTCTTTATCTAGGGATCTGTGATCCCTATACTGAGCTTTCTGAAATGCACTTTAGCGCAACATCACATTGGTGCAAAAAAAATCCCCTGTGTTTCCAAATCCTAATGCTGCCCTTCATATCTGGATATAAAATGACTCTGATTTTGACTACAAGCAACAACGTACAAAATTATAATATTTTTTCACTATAACATTATCATCACTTATTTGTTAGGCAGGCACCACAAAACCCTGCAGTAGAATAACAAATCAAGCAACATACAAATCACGCATAAGCATAACAAGGTTGACGTAGGAGGTGCAGATGTGTGACGATGGCTAGAGAGGGTCCTTTCCCTGAAAGATTACAGTCTAAACGAAGAGGACAATTCTCGGACATGAGGAGTTTGTGTGTCTGATGATGAGGATTCAGAATATAGCTGTTAGAACACCCAGAATATCAATGGGGCTATCATAGGCTACAGTGAGTGGGTTTTAAGAGGGAACGCTTGAAAGATTAGGGAGAGTCTGATATGTTGGAGTAGGGAGTTCCATGAGGAAGGAGCAGCACAGGAGAAGTTTTCAGTGCGGCAGTGAGAGGTGGTTATCAGAGTGGAGGTGAGGGACAGGTCAGAGGCAGATCTAAGAGGACAGGAGGGAGAGTATCTTGTGACAAGGTTTTTGAGATGCATGAGGGGAAGTTGTTGGTGAGGGTGAGTAGTTTGAACTGGATTCTTGAGGTAAAAAAGGAGCCAGTGTAGAGGTGTCGCATAGTGTTGCAATGGATGCAGACCTGTGAGAGGATAATCAGTCTTTTCTGTCTCACCCCAGCATTTGGGACAGTCAACAGGAGGTTGCAGTACGTAAGGCAGAAGTTAAGGACAGAATCACAGTGTTTGGTAATGTCCAGAGTGAGAGGGGAAAAAAATATGGATATTTAAAGATAATGTTTCAAAGAGGAGGTTACATGATAGCACAAGGGATTGTAAATGTGGAATAAAGCCGAGGACAGAGCTGAGCATGACTTCAAGGCAACAGGAATAGTCATCATCATCATTAGCTATTTATATAGCGCCACTGATTCCGCAGCGCTGTACAGAGAACTCACTCACATCAGTCCCTGCCCCATTAGAGCTTACAGTCTAAATCCCCTAACATACACACAGACACACATAGACAGAGAGACACTAGGGTCAATTTGATAGCAGCCAATTAACCTACTAGTATGTTTTTGGAGTGTGGGAGGAAACCGGAGCACCCGGAGTAAACACACGCAAACACGGGAACATCATGCAAACTCCACACAGATAAGGCCATGGAATCAAACTCATGACCCCAGTGCTGTGAGGCACTACCACTAAGCCACTGTGCTGCCCCAACCATGAGAGAAATTAAGGGTGGAGTAAGGACATTGAGAGGAGGAAATATCATAATCTCAGTTTTGAACATGTTGAACTTTAGATTTGGGATTTTGGTGGAGATACTGTGGAACTGCCGGAGTAGAGAGAAGAGAGGTCAGTAGAAGAGATGTAGATAACATAACAATTTTTACAGAGATGTTTTACACAGTTTATGCTACCAGACAAATCCACAGTGTTTATTGATAGCGCACCTCAATTATCCTGGTCTAGTGATCCACAGAGAATATATTTACTTTACAGCACCCTCTGGAGGTTGAGAACAGAATTTAAGTAATTAAAAATGTTCAGCTACAATATTTTCATAATGATATATGAAAAGTAATTATTTCCGTTATTTGAGGGATAAGTAATTTTGTGTGCCACAAATGCAGCTGCTTTACATGCTTAAATGACTCAAGGGACAGTAGGGAAAAATATCTCCTCTACATTCAGTTATTCTTCTCTGTCCCACATCCACCTCGTACTTCCTGTCTCTAGAAGTCTCATAATTACTTTGTGATTTTCTCATAGCTGACTTTTCAACCACAAAATGCACCTTTTTTCCTGACAGAGATTTGTCCATCTGTTTTGTGTTTTTTTTGTATTTCTTTGCTGTTTTCTTGTATTATTATTTAAATGTGGAGGGGGCATGATTAACTTGCTCCACGTTCTTAGAGAACCGGACTTGCACATGAATGCTTCTGATTCATCTCTGTAAGTGCATGGTGGAACAGTTGCTCACTATGTCCAACTCCCAAGCTGAGCGCTTGTGCAGTCCAACAAATATTATGTGATATGCAAAAAACACAATATGCAAACGCACTTGTGTCAAACTCTAGATCACCCCTGCAGGCGGCAACTGAAATGGCGACCTACCATCTCTAATACAAACTACCATAAACATTTCTATAAGGGTTTTGTTCACAACTAAAGACAAATATCTGCATCAAGAAAATTGATATTAAAATACAAAAAAATAATAATTTTAATAAATTGTCAATTTTGCCTATATATATTCCAGCTGTACTGGCAATAATTGTCTGGTGTGGTAGGGGTTAACTGAGCCTCTGTAGATATAGTCATGCGTGAGCCGGATAACCTGTTTGACCATGCACAGTGAAAGTTAAAATGAGACATTTTTAAATAAAAGTAAAAAAAAAATGTAAAAACTTTTTCACCTTAAAAAATGCTTCATTCAGAAAATAAAACTTTTTTTTAATAATTTTTGTCTCTTACCGCCCTCCTGAAATGGCGATTACAGAAGGATTATTGCATCTTTACAATAAAAGGCAAGTGGAATCATACTGCCAGAGGGTGGTTGCCATCTCAATAGCATTGTTATCATCAACTGTAAACCATTCAAAGTGAGAAAAAGCTCTATAGCCAGAAAAAATACCTGTTTTCACAAGCAATAGGGCTTTTCACCGTCTAAATAATCTTTTATGAACCAGACAAATGTAGACGTGCAACACATAGGTTTTGCACAAATATACGAAGATTGAAGTGGACAGGTCTTCATGAAAGGGTTTGTGTCATCATGACATTTTCCCCTTGTACTTTGTAACAGCCATTGTGGGAGAATTGTCTGCTATCTCTGGAGTGATTTGGGACTCTCCCAGACACCAAGGGAACGTAGGCAACTAAAGCTGGGTACACACCTATGCAATCTTACTTCAGGTATAATTTCTGTAACAATTTCACCAACGACTAAAAGTCCCGCTAGGATGCCGATTCATGCGTACACGCCTACATGATTTACCTCCAGGGGGTAAATGTATCAATATGCGGGTTCTTCAACACCCGCGTGTTCAGCCTCTTCCGCGATTAAATTTCAAGCAGCGCTGCATTGTAAAGGGAAGTTAACCCTTTACAATGCAGCGCCGCTTGAAATTTAATCGCGAAAGAGGCTGAACACGGGGGTGTTGAAGAACCCGCATATTGATACATTTACCTCTAGATCTGTGATCTTCATCCGTCATAACCATCTGCTAAAACGATCATGACTCCGCACACTCCATAGAGATCTATGGACAGTGCCAGTTGTGAGTCCATACACATTTCCACATTTGTCCAAAATTGTTCCATCGTTGATTGTGATTTTTAGGAAAGATCCTAAAACCAGATCAACAGATGCGATGTGTTTTGGTACAATAAAACATGATCGTGACAGCGTACAAACTCTTGGAATATATGACCAAACAGTTGTGAATCGTGAACCCACTAAAAACGTGTAGATAGTGCCCTGGTCGGACTCAAGCCCATGGCTCTAGTGTGTGTGTACCATCCCATAGTTATATAGATCCTGTCTAGTCAAGAACCTTGAGGGACATACTATGAAGAAGCTCTTATTAGTGTTTAAATTTCAACACTGTATAAAGTAAATTTTTCGACACAGGGGAAAAATGTAATAATTTAAAATATTAATGGCAAATAATAAAACCACTTAAAATGGTTAAGAAAGAACATGTTATGTTTTTCTTTTCAAATTGAGTGATAAAATAGACGTGTGCCCCACACCAGAAGGAATGTTCAGATAATACACAAACTGTTTTCATATTAGAGAAATTTTCAAAACTGCTGTGAAATATTTACCTCATTTCACATTTAGCACGGTGACTTAGTGATTAGCACTTCTGCCTCACAGCACTGGGGTCATGAATTCGATTCCCAACCATGGCCTTATCTGTGTGGAGTTTGTATGTTCTCCTCGTGTTCACGTAGGTTTCCTTCGGGTGCTCCGGTTTCCTCCCACACTCCCAAAACATACTAGTAGGTTAATTGGCTGCTATTAAAATTGCCCTTAGTCTCTCTCACTCTGTGTGTGTGTGTGTGTATGTTAGGGGATTTATATTGTAAGCTCCAATGGGGCATGGACTGATGTGAGTGAGTTCTTTTTGAACAGTGCTGTGGAAATAGTGGTGCTATATAAATAAATGGCGATGATGATGATTTAGCTGCAAAATTTTGCACATTTTACTGGTGGAATTCGGCCTCAATTGTTCTCAGTCTGACCCCACGAACCCCGCACAGCAGAATGAATTGACGGTTGCCCCAGCTCTGATTGTAAACTCTAAATTCCGTGCAAAGCAAATGCACAAATACTGTGCGGAATGGCGAGATCAAAGGGTGGACTGTAAGATTGTATCGCCAAAGTTTTACGTCTTGGTGAAACGAGCTGTTCCCCTCTAAACTTAATATTGCATGAAATTCCGCTCTGATTTTTCGCATCTCTAATTCATATATTTCGGAAGGCAATTCTTGACAGGCATTATTATATATACAGAACTCTGACAATCTCCCTTACCACATGAAGTGAAAATGTCCTACGTTATTTGGCAAATGCCTCTTAAAGTTCTACAGCTTAAAACATTGAATTATGTCTGGTATTTGTTTAAATAACACTTTTTAAATCTATCACTGCTCAAAAGATGGTATATTTAATACAGAAAAGCATTCCCCTCAGGACACAAATTCAACCGGCCCTGCAAAACATCTTATGATTACGTTACATATACAATATGCAGTTTGAAAGGTTGCCAATTCTATATTTTTTTTTAGAATATATCTGAGGGATAAGCAGTAATGGGTTAACTGCATGTGTCCAAACTCTAGGATATTAATCCCAGTCACAAATTCATTTGGTCAGTCAAACAGAATACAAATATTTGGAAATCTCTGAGTCTAATAGGTCTTTATCTGGTTTAAACATATTTTCTCACGCTATAGAATATTGTAAATCTGAGGTCCACATCCGTGTTTGTGACCTCTGATGAACAGTACTTAAGTATAGAGGTTTTGGTTTATTTACATATGTCATGTGTAAGGGTTTATATTTTGCTGTTTTTTTAACTTGGGGAAGCCTTTAACATTCCAAAGGGAATATTTTTTCCTATGTAATTTTTTTCCCTTGCTTTTGAGGATGATATATATATATAAAGTCTGCAGGGTGTGCATGTGAAAATAATGAGTGACAATATTGGAATTTAATATTAATATAAAAATGTTTTTTTAGCTGCATTGCGTTTAGAGATCGGCAAAAGGGAAAAGGCGATGAAATAGTAAGGATTGAAAAGGGGACAAGTTTGGGAGAAGGGTCAAATAGCAGTGGGATGGGCTTGGAACATTGTGCAAAGCATGGCACAAAATTATTGAAGGGAGTGGCTATGGAAAACAGTGGGAGTGGTTTATCACAGCGGTTGTTTTTGAATTTTATAACACAAATATTAATTTTAAAGGATGCCATCTGTTGTGTGCAGTTCTCACTGGCGTGAACAGTGCCTTTCATGAGCAACAGATGCTCGCGTTTTAAGAAATAACAACATCCACTAAGGGGGATTTTTATCCAGTTTTTAAAAATGCCATAAACTGTATGCAGTTTTCAATAAAAAAAATTGCATTATTTAATCTGCAGTTTGTGTAAAATCGCATTCAACGTGTGGCGGTTTTAAAAGAGTCAAACCGCATACGCTTTACCACGTACCGCACGTGGCTGCCAACAAACCGCCTGTGGATTGTAGGAAACACTCGGTTTACAAACTGAGCATCATTTAAAAAAGTTAGCTTACCGTTTAACCCTTTGCGACACTTTCAACCTCAAGCTCCGTAACAGACTCAAGAACAGTCTCTGTAGTAAAGTCAGATGGGTATATGGTCTCCACAATGTCCTCATGAGGCTGTTCAGAGACCTTCACATCACTTGCTTGGCTATGTCCAGGTGTCGGCTTACAGTCCGTTTGTGCCTTGGCCTCTATTATATGGTCAGTGTGGCGTTGCCACAACTCTCCTCTCACTTTAATCAAGTACATCAGAGAACCAGTTTTGGAAGAGAATATTCCCGGTTGCCATTTGTTGCCTCTGAAATAACGTACAAATACTTCTTGACCAACGTCAAAGTGCCGAGCAGGTATCTGATAAACAGTTTGAAATTGTATATTATGTACCTTTGGTCTCACATCCGGTTTTATCAGTCCCATTTAGACCTCTAGTTCCGTTGCATAAAGAGCACAACAGGTGACGGACTGGTAGTGGACTGCCCAATTCTACTGCATATAAACAGGAATTTGTCAATTTTGTGTTGCAACGGCACATGCGTATGGTGCGTAGACTTGGTAGCTTTTTTGAAAGTTTGTATAAATCTCTTAGCCAAACCGTTGGTGACTGGATGGTATGGAGCTGACGTGAAATGTTTAATGCCATTGTTCTTCATAAACTTTTGGAATTCTGTGGACACGAATTGTGTCACTGCTTACTGTCCCAGACAGACCATTTCTTGCAAAAATGATTCTCAAAGCAGCAATTGTTTTCTCAGATTAGTGGATTTCATCTTTATTTTCTCTGGCCATGTTGAATGAGCCTCCACTACAATAAGAAACATACAAATTATGAATGGACCAGCAAAGTCAATATGCACACACTGCCATGGAAATGATGGCCATTCCCAAGGGAGTAAAGGGGCTAGGTGTGGTGATTTTTGAACCCTCTGACATCCTTTACATTCTTTTGTTAATGTTTTGGTTTGGCAACCGATTCCTAGCCACCACATGTAGCCTCCCGCAAGACTCTTCGTTTTTATTGTCCCCAAGTGACCCTCATGCACATTTTTCAGAACTCTGTTCCACAGTTTTGGTGGTATTACCATTCTGGACCCACACACAAAAGTTACTTGACAGACTGAAAGTTGATTTCTCCTGGCGGAAAATCCATAATATAGAGGATTGCCATGTTTAGGTCAACCTTTGAGAATCAAATCCATTACTTAAGACAGCACAGGGTCCTTCCTCATTTCACGAGTAATCATGTCATTGGTAATAGGTAGCTGTTCTACCAACATGGTGCGATACACTTCCAGTGGGTCTTTACTATTGTTCTCTTCACATTGAGGTAAAGGGGAGTGTGACAGACGATCAACATTGCCATGCAGGTTCGTTCTTTTAAACTAAATGTCATATGTGTGTGCATGCAGGAACAATGACCAAGGTTAAAAACGAGCAGCAGTCATGGATGGTACTCTCCTTGCAGGGTTGAAAATTGGTTCCATTGGTTGATGAGTACCAGTTACCAACATGAACTCCCATACAAATATTGATGACATGTCTTTACTCCCCATACTAGACTTAAGGCCTTTTAATCAATTTGAGAACAATTTTTCTCTGCTACTGTCAAGAACGTTGAAGCAAATGCTATTGGTTTCTCGCTTCCTTCTCTTATTTGATGTGACAACACTGATCCAATGCCATATGGTGAGGCATCAGATGCCAGTCTGATGGCCAGTTTTGGACCAAAATGGGTGAGTACTTTATCAGATGTAATCAGTCTGTTTGTTTCTGAGAATGCTTTTTCACAGTCTTTTGTCCAATTCCAAGGTATATTTTTTTTGTAGTAGAGCATTTAACGGATGAAGTGCTGTGGAGATGTCCGGCAAAAACTTGTGGTAGAAATTCACTAAGCTCGAGTGAGGTCTCAGTTGTGACACAGACTGGGGCCAGAGTGCTTGCAGTAGTGCCTTAATGTTATCAGTCGACTTGTGCAGATCCTCTCTATGGATTACATGTCTACAAAAGGAAATTCTCTTGGCAAAATTGACATTTATCTTTATTATCTGTATTCCTGTATTTGGGCTAATATTCTTTCAAATTGTTTAGATGATCCTCATCATATTTGCCTGTCACCATTATGTCATCCAGGTAGCATTGTGTACCTGGAATTCCTTGTAGGACTTGATCCATTGCTCTCTGCCATAGCGCTGGGGCGGAAGCTATTCTAAACACAAGGAAGGTATTAAAGTAAGCGTTTGTGTGTATTGATAGTCAGATATTTCTTGGACGCGTCCTTTATTTCCATCTGTAAGCATGCTTGTGCTAGGTCAATTTTGGAGAAACAGTCTCCTCCTGAGAGAGCAGCAAAAATGCCCTTTATTTTAGGCAAAGGATACTGTACAGTGTGTGGCACTGGATGTATTGTCATTTTGATATCTGTGCAGATGTGGATATTTCCCGCTTTGTCCTTCTTTACCACAGGGATTATAGGCATAGCCCATCACTCCATTCTATAGGGGAGAAAAACAAAGTTTTCCAGTGTCCGTAATTCCTCCTCCACCCCTGGTTGGATAGCATATGGTACTGTATGGATTTTTTGGACCTGTATTTGGATCCAACTCTGTCCCGGCCTAACTGTCCTTTAACATGATTATCCCTTTTTTGAAAATGGTTTGTGCGGCAGCTAGAAATTTCGAAAGTCCTTTAGTAGCTGAGTCATTATTGGACACTTTAGATGAGGGAGGCTGAAATATGTGAATGAACTGCTAATCAAGTTCAATTTTCCTTATCAATTCGCGCCCCAATAGTGCCGGTCCACCCTGTGGAAGTACGTATAAATACAGTTTGTGTGTATTGCCTTTGCATTTCACCGACACTGTTATTTTTCCCAGCGGGGACACCGGTTCGCCAGTATATGTACGGAACTGTACCAATGTTTTATATAATGGAATCTTTGCAAACAGGTGTTTGCAATGACTTGCATTTATCACTGACAGAGCAGAGCCTGTAGCTAACTCCATTTGCAATTTAATTCCCGTCACTTTCCTACTGAGCCAGATCGCTTGGTGCTATTTTGCTGTTAGGTTGTGCACATCTTGGCAGATAGACCGTTTCCTTTCCCGTTACTCTCAGTCGAGTCTGACTCATTGTTGGCTGCCTGATGCATCTGGGTTGTTGTATATTTTCTCCCGGGGTCTTTTGACACTTGCTGCTGGTCAGGTGTTTTTCCCGACTCTTTCAATATGAACTCTTTTGCAAAATGTTCTACACACTTTGGGCCTGATTCATTAAGGAAAATATAGCAAAAAAAGGAGTAACTTTGTACCTTGGCAAAACCATGTTGCATTGGAGGGGGGGGTAAATTTAAAATGTGATGGCAGATTTATAATTGGGGTAGTACATGTCCTAGATCCACTTTTAAATTTCAGTGTAAAAATAAGGCTATCAAGTATTTGTGTGCTACATGAAAAAACAGCCAGTATTTAACTTATGTGGAAAATTAAAATCTAATTTGCACCCCTTGCATTGTAACATGGTTTTGTCCAGGAGAAAACTTACTCATTTTTTTGCCTTACTTTCCTTAAGGAATCAGGCCTTTTGTCCTTAAAACAGCACTGACTGGCATCATGTGAGGACTGTCTCTGATTCCAGTGGATTGGATGTGTAGAACATTCTAGCCGCTTTCTGTGAAATTTTGATGCATCCCTAGTTGCATTCTCCATTGAAATAGTTATAGACAATACCCACTCTGAGGTCAGTTCAGGCTCAGCCAGCAATTTATTTTGTGTAATTTCTCTTGTCATACCACATACTAAACGTTCTCTTAGGACATCTGACAATCCTGCACCGAATTGACAGTGTACAGATAACTTTCTCAGTTCAACAATGTATTTTGTCACACTTTCACTTTTAACTTGGCTTCTTCTATGAAACCAAAATCTCTCAGCAATCACTAATGATTTAGGATTTAAATGCTTTTGTAAAATGTTCACTATGGGCCTGATTCATTAATGATCTTATCTTGTGCAAAAGTTAAGATGTTAATTTTTAAGAAGAAACGGGGAGATAAGTGTGAAGTTAAGATGGATTTTCATCTTAACTTAAGAAATTCTTCACTTACACAGTGGATTTTGCTTCTTATCTCCCTTTTCTGAGCATGCACAGAGTGGATTTGCTTAAGATAAGCAAACAACGGCAGATAAGATCACTAATGAATCAGGCCCTATGTCTTTAAATGATTTGTTGGCTGCCTTTTCAGGTGCTAATAAACTTCTCAGTAAGTTTATATATCTTAGTACCCATAACAGAGTAAAACTGTTACTTTCTTGTCTCCCTGTACATCATTAGCATCACAGTATAGTTCCATTCTTTCAATATATGTGGCCCAGTCGTCTATAGCACTGTCAAAAGCAGCTATTGTGCCAATATATCCTGACATTTTGCTTTTATGCCCTTTTTCCTTCCTTTCTTAGAGAAAGAATGCTATAACTGACATGCTCTTTCATTCAGCCTAGGTGATTTTGGCAGTCTGCATGTGCTGCTCCTTTGCACCCCTCAATTGCGCTGTGTAAGTTCCACTGGCGCTACGTTGACCACAGGAGCGATGCTGATGAAGAGTTTAATCCTCGTCGACTAGTTGTGATTTATGATATAAATTTATTTATAGGAAATAGTGCATGACGCTTATTTCTATAATTTCAAATGCACTTATTTTGTTATTTTTGATATTCTGTATATTTTGGTAAGGGAAATATTTATTTCTGAGACCAGGGAAGAAACTCTTTTGTTTTAACTTTGCTAGAGGAAATGCACTCATGTCTGAGGTATATGCTTGATTTCTGATAAGCATTTTTTTGAGGAAGTCTGCGTTTCCTCATTAAGGAAAATTAAGTCTATTCAATGTGAGTGACCAACACTTGAAAACACCACAGGAGGTCGTTACTGTGAGTTCCTAAGTGGCTTTTGTTAAGGGTGCTAGAACCTGTCTAAATATTGTAAACATCGCGTGATGTAGGATATCACAGACGTGTACGTTTGTTAAGTATAAATTGCATTTAAAATCTAAGAACATCCTGAGATCTGATGGAAATCTGAGGAAATCAGTTTGATGAGGGAGTTAAATTGTGTTAGATGCAGGATAAGAGAACATCCTAACGTTAATGTGTAAAAGAATGTTACAGTCTGTGCGGTGCCTTCTCTGATCAGGGGGCTGGCTTATCCCCTGCCAAGACTTGTCTATAAAACTGTATAAAAAGAGAGCCCTTGTACACTGAAATGTATCATTCTGATGATCCATCTGACCTGACCACTGATACCTTTAATCAGTGGAACTGTCCTTGTTAGGAAACTTGAGCGAAATAAACATCACTCTGCTTCAAGACCCTGCTTGACAACTTTTTCAATATTGCTGTTTTCCAGTGACCTACAGATTAGAGCCTAAATCTAATCCGTCTTCCGGCTGTTCTGAAGTTTGGACCCAGCTCCTAGTACCACCACTCTGTCCACTACCCAGCAGCTCTGACCAGTGTAATAGGCCAGGGGGAATCCATCTATAGCACCCTGATCCATAGTAAGCGGTCAGGGGTACCAGCTCAGGTGTACCAGCAAGGCAGTACACTAACAGCGACAGTTACCCAGAAGGAACGTGGTTCTGGATGCCATAAAGGAGTCCAGTGGTGGCAGCAGGCTCCTCTTACTGCGACAGGAGGGGAATATTTGGAATAACAAAATGGGACGGTGGCAAAGCAAGCCCAGCCGGTTTCCAGCAACAACAGACAGGGTGGCATAGGCGGTCCATCCTGTCATGCCAGTATGAAGTCTGTTACTTATAATTCATTAAAAGCTATCTCAGTGACCAAGACCCAGTGGTTATTGCACACATCTTTACTATAGCACTGCAGGAAACACATTACACAGAAGATAGATTCATGTACCAACTATATATAGCACAAAAAAAGATTTGGCATATCCCTCTGCCGAATACACACACACACAGTAACAGGAACTACATAGACCACAGTGTATAGGGTGAAATGAAAACAAGCCCTTTTCGATGGTGAAAAAATTTGCCAGACAGCCGCTATACTTACTAGATTCCATTTGTTATCTATTTACTCTCCCTCATCTTATGCCCATCCTTAAGGTAATCTGGGCATAGTTGTTGGCCTCGCCCCTCACCCTACAAATGTTCATTTAAAATTGTTATAAATAGCCTCTGTCTTTTATTTATGTTACAATAGCAACACTACATTATAACACACTGAGACGATTTCATGTGTGCATCCCCTTTCAGGTACAGACAGGCAAAGAGTTCGCTCCTGAAGCTGGGTAGGAGCAATAAATTATTATATCACATTTATCACTTGTGTAACACAACAATTTATACTTGCAAGGCTTTAGGAGACAAGTGAAAAATGCATATGAGCTGATGTTGTTACTAATGATAACGAGACCCAGAACACAGACACGTCATTAGCAGCAAAGTAAACGTGCTGATTATGTGCATGTCCTGAAGCTCATTAAATTATAGAATAAATGTTAACATCTAAATATTCACACACACACCAAAAAAATGTTTTTATTTGAAAATAATTTTGTTTCACAACTTTTATGATTATAGAACATAGTGCTCAGAGGTAAATTTATTAGCATGTTTTGTGCATTGATATTAATTCAAATAATAAAATGGATCTGACGTCAGAAAAAGTTCATTAAGAGAGAACAGAAGGTGAAATTTTATTTTATTTCCTAAAACTTTCACCCAACGATTAAAATAGCTCAAGTAACCCTGAAGTAAAATTATGTCTTATAGCAGGGGTTGACAACATTGTACTATCAGTGTGCTGGATAAAATCTAGTCTAGCCACTTTTTACCTGTGTGCAGTCTATATAAATATATATATATATATATATATATATATATATATATATATATGACACACTAGTACTCCTAATTTGTATTATGCCACACATTGCTGCACCCCACGTCATATCATACCACATAGTTTTGCCCCCAATTCATTCTACCCCTCATAATTGTACCATTGATTTATATGCCACATAGTTGTGTCCCTCAATTCATATTGTGCCACTTAGTTGTGGCCCAATTCGTAGTATGCCCCCAATTCATAGTATACAGCATTGTTGTGTCCCCAATTCATATGTACAACATAGTTGTGCACCAATTCATAGTATGCCACATAGTTGTGCCCCCATATCATAGTATGCACATAGTAGTGCCCCAATACATTGAATGCCACATAGTTGTGCCCCCAAAACATTGAATGCCACACAGTTGTGCCCCCAATACATAGTGTACCTTATACTTACTTTTGATGTCAGCCCACATGTCTTCCTTTCCACAATGAATCCTAAGAGCTGCTTCACTAAAGCAGCCGATGCTCAGCAGGAGTGTGGAGGGCTGGCGTGCCACACAAAAAAGTGGTCCACGTGCCGGGGGCTGCCAACCCGTTTTAGAACAATAATTAGATTGTAAACTCTAACATGTTTATATCTGTACATTTACTTTGTCCACTTGTTATGCCCTTATTTTATGTTTTATGAATGAATTTATATAATTTGCATTATTTTTGTACTATATTTTTATATATAATATATATATATATATATATATATAATCATTTTTTTTACACCAAATGCGCAGTATTTTTAATCAAAACTTAAAGATGTCCAATTATGCTTCTTATTTTTTCCAAAATTCTTCCCTTTTCTGTTTTTCAAAGTTCCAGCTATTGTTCACCTCCAGTAAAGTCCAAACTCCAAAAACTATCATGAGCTTAGTTCGTTTTCAAATTCTTGAAGTGCTTGGGATAGAAATAGTGAGACTGTTTTGGTGGTGAGTAACTTTTTCATAGCAGAGTATCCAGGGAAGAGGATCCACAAAGTTTCAATATTTAAAGAAATCACAGACAATTTGAGCCTATAGATACTGCATCAACAACAATGATGTGGTTGACAGTCAGGGGCAGGCTGGGCTTGCCAACTATCCCGGAATGTCCGGGAGACTCCTGCATTTAGCGAGAGTCTCCCGGGCGAGTGTGGCAATCTACCGAATTCTGCCCACTTCACTAGGAAGTGCCCCACTTCCTAGTGAAGTGGGCAGAATTAGATTCCAAATGCCACAATTCCTGGTGAATCGTGGCGTTTGGCCCCGCCCCCCGCTGTCAAATGACGCGTTTGCATCATGCCGTCACAGGGGGCGGGGCCAAAAATGACGCAATTTTGGCCATCACGCCCCCCTCATGCCCCCTTCCACTGGCTGGCTCCCGGAAGGAAGCTGAAGAAAGTCGGCAAGTATGGGCAGGGGGCATGTGCTTCCCAGGCCGATCCCATAGTGAGCTACCTTGGGCTGGGCCACCTGCATTTTTTTTTCACTTTAAAATAGGCTGCTGAGTGGAGTCTTGCCCTCTGGGCTAAAATGGGCCAACCCTCACCTTGTTGGGAGTCTCGGGAAATTGTTCAGACTTTGTGTGTGCCCCCCAGAACTGATCAGCGCACTTGATTGGCATATTTGACGGTTCGATAAGCAGGTACACACCTTTTACCTGTGTGTAGTCATCTGCACTACTGACCAATTATAACACCATAGAGCTGAATAACTGTTCAATTTTGGACATGCAGATGGGTGGTTAAATTGAAATAGAATCCTGAATCTTATTTTTCGGGAGAGTTTCAACTCATAGATAAGCTGTATGTGACCAGCTCTGACAAGACCCAGATGACAGAAAGCAATTGAGATAGACACACTTCTCCATGCTATTGCTTGACCTAGAATAGCATTGACTAGTTAGGAATCTAGGAGGGTGTTGTTGTCATCCAAACTGATTTTTATGATCCAATAGAAGATAAGTGGAGGTGATTTTATCAGGGAAACCCAGAATACTAGGCATATGGGAACTTCAGAAAATAATGACACTACGGGGTATATTTAGTTATTTACTAAACTGCAGGTTTGAAAAAGTGGAGATGTTGCCTCCAGCAACCAATCAGATTCTAGCTGTCATTTTGTAGAATGCACTAAATAAATCTTATTGGTTGCTATAGGCAACATCTCCACTTTTTCAAACCCGTAGTTTAGTAAATATACCCTAAGGTCTTTCTTGCCAACTAACACCACTAATATATGTATAAGGACTGTAATAATAGAACATTACATGCCTACTGATTTTACATCCGGGTGCTAGTGTGCAAGTTGGACTGATTACAGTTTCTTCTCACTCTTAAGAAGCTCACTTTTCCAAACTACTTTCTAGACCAGAAGTTGTTTGCTTTATCCAACCCAGAATATGTTAAATTAAGTTTCATTAATTAGACGTTGATATGTAACATTTTTTAAACATCTCTCAAGTAGATGTAGGTCCCCTGTCAGGGGGCTCAGGATTCTTATGTACAGGTCTGATTCTGTATACGTGACCTGTACACGTGTAAGACCTTCACAACCGAGATTGAGCATCTAACAGATAAACACCATTGACAGAACATAGTAAAACCAAATTACAAAAGGGCAATAGTTATAAATCGCAGATTAAATTACTTTTCTGTTTATCAACTTACTCCTATTTAATAATAATAAAATAAATAATGCTAATTTATAGTCTCTAAATTAAATATCAATCCTTATCAAATGTCTTACAATGGGATGCAAATTAAAACCTAAGCAAAACAAATCAGATAATGAACTGATTCTGAAGACGGGTGGATAAGTTATATACATAAAAGCAAGCAGAGGGGATGTAAAACTGTTTACATTATGTGCACCACAAGTGACTATGATAGTCTAAGATGAACATTATCATCCTCAAGTCTTCGTTCTATGAATAATATTAAAAAAACATGCAATCAAAAATGTAATAAAACTTTCTCCTGAAGGGTTGAAGTCCTCAAGTTCTCGATCACCAAATAATAAATATTAATGAGCTTTGCACTGAACAATTCCTTGTAAAATGGAAAGCATCCAATTTATGACTCCGTTACCTCAATTGTGCAAAAAATATAATCTAACCATGTCCGGGGACTCTACCTAGTAACTAGTATTAGATAATGGACATTAAAGAATTCAAGCTACATATATCGACAAACTTTTCAGAGGTGCGTTTGACACCACAATCTTGCAGCATCAGTGTGGCAGGAGACTCACATCACTATGGTGTGCTGTTGTTAATGTTTAGATGTCTAGTTTGGCTATATGTAGGCCTAGCGTCTGATTCATCAAGGAACATAAACAGGGATTTTGTGCGTACAATCCGCAAAATCATTTTGCGCAAAGCTGAACTAAACGCCACAGAACACAGCCATGTTCAATCAGTCTTCGAGAGCAAAGGACACTCACTACAGTCTACGGTTTCAGGGAGGAAATGGGGTGGGTAAGGGATGTTTGGCCATAGTCAACGTACAGTAAGGGCGTGCCAAACTTGAGCCCATGCAGCAGCGCCCAATCCAAGCTCCGGGCATCTCAAAGTACTTGTTTTTTTTTGCTCCAGCTACAGGTCTAGTCTAGTCTACTAATTAGTTCTGCACTTATCTGTATGTAATCAGGATAAAAGCCCAGGTTACCAAGTAGTAATGTACTATTTAGAACTATGGAACAGTGCCCCCACCTGAAGCTTTGGACTTTACACAGCTGCGGGGTCCTCGCATTGCCCCCTTAATACCGGCAATATCACTGTTGCCATTTTAAGTTGCCAAAAATCACACTGACGATATTTGCTGCTGTCGTTCTTTATGGCACTGCTGTTGGAAATATTGACAACCACTTTTTAGGTAAATCTGCATTTCATACATGTTGGAATGATAGTGATTGACATATTAGTGTCGCTATAACTCTTGTTGGAATGGTGATCATCGTAATGATGTATCCCACTCGTGAGATCGTTATAATTACGGGCTATGCTATGATCAGTCACCATTACATAAATTTAATATTCTACATATATGAAATGTATTCAACCGTATCCAGTTTTAAGGATTAAATAATCGCTCTTCCTACCACACTCTCTATATTTTCGGAAATACAACAGGATTACCGGTGCAACAATTAAATATTGCAAAACTCATACTTAAATGAACCTGAGAATCATAACATTCAAACCATATAGTACAATTGTATCTATACTGGAACAGTTTATGGCTAACATTGTTGACCATCAATAACACAAGCGTTAGATTTTACTCAATTTCTCTTCTTACATTAGCATATATTGTACATAATGACAGTTATTTAGCAAATGTTGTTATTGTGTGGTCAATAGCTAATGTCTCTCACACGTAATGGTGAATGAATGCCCTAATTTTATCAGATCTAATTACCTGTCATGTTGATGCAATTGTAGTAAGTTTGATGAGGAGCAATGTTGGTACAAAATATTTCCTTTATGGTTTATGGCTGTGCTCTTTGTGTAGTAATAAAAACGTACTATATCATAATACGCCTTAGTATATGTCAAGCACAATTCAAGCCATTTTGTTGGAATAAACAGAGTCTTAGGTAATAATATTTCTCAGTCCCTTAGAAATTAACTGATAGTAATGGTTTATGGCCAGCCTTTCAATATAAATACTCCTTATAGATGAATACCAGTCTACTTATTCTTAGATATATTACGTGGGATGGAAAGGTAAGTGATCAGACTGGCATCAGTTCCCGTATCTAATGATCTTTACTGACTTATTTAATGATAAACTCAGGTGCGCTAACAGCTGCATATGTAATTTCACTTATCTGTTCCCCCACACAATTTTCTGCATTTTCTACACTTTTTTAAACAGATGTAGTTGTAGTGTTTCAGTTCCTTCTGCCGTTGCACTGTTATGAGCAGGATTGTGGTTTACAGATGTGTCAGTTGACAGATACTATCATCATCATCATCATCAGTTATTTATATAGCGCCACTAATTCCGCAGCACTGTACAGAGAACTCACTCACATCAGTCCCTGCCCCATTGGAGCTTATTATTATTATTATTATCGTTTATTTGTAGGGCGCCACAAGGTTTCCGCAACGCCGCACACAGTACAAACAGTAGACTATACAGTAGACTATACAGGGTAGAACAGTACAGAACAATAAACACAAAGTACCAGTACTTCAGAAACTCCGGGAGGGCAGATACAGTAGAGACGGAGCAGAAGAACAGGTAAGGAGACTGGAGGGAAGAGGGCCCTGCTCATTCGAGCTTACATCCTAAGGGAGGGTAAACAAAGTCAGGCACAAAAGGGAGCCAGTGAATCAAAGGGGAGAGAGAAGAGGGGTCAAGGGAGGATGAGCCGAAGAGATGAGAGGTTAACTGGATGGTTGGTAGGCCTTAAGGAACAGGTGAGTTTTAAGTGCCCGTTTGAAGGAGCACAGATTGGGAGAGAGACGGATGGAGCGAGGGAGGTTGTTCCAGTGAAGGGGGGCAGCACGGGAGAAGTCTGGGATTCGAGAGTGGGAAGAGGTTATCAGTGTGGAGGAGAGGCGGCGATTATTGGCCGAGCGCAGGGAGCGGGTAGGAGTGTGAATGGAGAGGAGGTTAGAGATATAAGGGGCAGTAGACTGGGAGAGAGCCTTGTAAGTGGTGGTAAGGAATTTAAAAAAGATTCTGTAGGGGAAGGGGAGCCAGTGTAAGGCGAGACAAAGTGGAGAGGCGGAGGAGGAGCGGCGTGAGAGGAAGATGAGTCTTGCAGCCGCATTGAGTATAGAGCGGAGGAGGGCAAGGTGGGAGTGGGGGAGGCCAGTAAGGAGAAGGTTGCAGTAATCGAGGCGGGAGATGATGAGAGCGTGGATGATAGTTTTGGTGGCATCCTGAGAGAGAAAGGGAGGGATACAGGCAATGTTACGGAGTTGGAAGCGACAGGCTTGGGCGAGGGATTGAATGTGGGGGCAAAAGAGAGAGAGGAGTCAAGAGTGACACCCAGGCAGCGGAGTTGGGTGACAGAGGAGATAGTGGAGTTATTGACAACGATAGAGAGGTCATGGTGGGATGAGAGTCTGGGCTGGGGAAAAACAATGAGCTCAGTTTTTGAGATGTTAATTTTAAGAAAGCATGAGGACATCCAGGAGGAGATAGCTGAGAGGCAGTCAGTCACACGAGAGAGGAGGGAGGAGGAAAGATGAGGAGATGAGATGTAGAGCTGAATATCATCAGCATAAAGGTGATACTGAAGACCAAATGACTAGATGAGAGCACCAAGGGAGGAAGTATAGAGCGAGAAGAGTAGAGGGCCGAGAACAGAGCCCTGGGGGACTCCTACAGGCAGAGGGGAGGGGGTGGAGGAAGGACCAGACGTGGATACAGAGAAGGAGCAGTTAGCAAGGTATGAGGTGAACCGGGTATGGACAGAACCAGAGAGGCCAAGAGAGAGAAGAGTTTGCAGCAGGAGGGGGTGGTCCACGGTGTCAAAGACCACAGATAGGTCGAGGAGGATGAGTATGGAGAACTGACCTTTGGATTTGGCTGAAAGGAGGTCATTAGTGACTTTAGCCAGGGCAGTTTCGGTGGAGTGGAGGGGGCGGTAGCCGGATTGGAGTGGGTCAAGGAGGGAGTTGTCAGAGAGGTGACTGGTGAGGCGGCTGCAGACAATCCGCCTCAAGTAGTTTGGAGGCATAGGGGAGAAGAGAGATAGGGCGGTAGTTCGCAAGAGCGGTGGGGTCAAGATTGGGTTTCTTGAGGATAGGGGAGATAAGAGCGTGCTTGAATGAGGATTGGACTACGCCAGAGGAGAGTGATGGGTTAAAGAGGTGTGCAAGGTAAGAGCAGGCAGTAGGAGAGAGAGAGCGCAGGAGGTGAGAGGGGATGGGATCAAGAGGACAGGTAGAGGGTGGAGAGGAAAGAATAAGGGAGCGAACTTCTTCACCTGATGTAGGGGTGAAGGAGCACCACAGCTGGTTAATGGAGGGAGGTGAAGCGATGAGGGCGGTTGGAGAGGGATAGGAGGAGGAGATGTTCTGTCTAATGGCTTCAATTTTGGAAGAGAAAAAGGTAGCGAAGTCAGAGGCAGAGAGGGAAGGCGGGACAGTGGGAGTGGGAGCTTATAGTCTTAATTCAATAACATACACAGACAGACAGACTAGGGTCAATTTTGATAGCAGCCAATTAGCCTACCAGTATGTTTTTGGAGTGTGGGAGGAAACCAGAGCACCTGGAGGAAACCCACGCAAACACAGGGAGAACATACAAACTCCACACAGATAAGGCCATGGTCAGGAATTGAACTCATGACCCCAGTGCTGTGAGGCAGAAGTGCTAACCACTGAGCCAACGTGCTGCCCACTACACTCTTTGCTCAGTGTATATGCTCCTCCGGGTATTGTTCATATCAGTCAGCTTCCACATCTTTTTACCAGCTCTTCTCTCTACCTCCGATCATAGATCAGTCACTCTTATCTTTCGTCTGTTCTCCCTTCACTAGATATTAACTCCCCATCTTTCAGAAGGATTAACCATTACTTCCCACTCTCGACTGTCTTGTCCTTGAGTGTAGCCCCTATTTTTACAAGGAAGTACCAGGGCTTACATGCATTTGAATATGAGGTGCTAAATATCAGCTTTAGTCTATTTGATTATTATAGTTTATTAAATAATTTATTGTCAGTAAATCATTAATGAGCAGGGCCCTCTTCCCTCCTATTCTCATTACCTATTACCTTTGCTCACCAGCTACACTGCACACCTCCCCCTTAGGTTCACTGTTCATTGACTTCACTCTCCCATTGTCTTCACACCTCTTTCAGTGGCTTTAAACCTGTTAGTTGCGCCCACACTAATGGGCACATCCTGCGCTGACTCTACCCCGTGCACCCCAGTAGCTGTGTTGAGAGCTATAGTGTTATTTATTTACTGTATTGTACTGTTATACCATTTATTGTCTTGTAGCTTGCCCTCTGTACGGCGCTGCGGACCTCATGTGACACCCTATCAATAATAATAATAATAATAATAATAATAAAATACAATTTTTATTCTTAACAAGGACACTTAGTATAAATAACAGGGACAGATTTCTATATAGTGCTCCATGTTTTCTCACTTTATATAATAAACAGCAGCAGGAATCATAAGACACAAACATGGGAAGGAGTTAGGGGAAGAGACATAGAGGAAAGTAGGAGACATGGTCAGTCGCCCTCACATGAAGGTGGGGGTTAGGTATGCGATCTGCAAAATAAATGGATGTATTCTCCAGTCTCTATTTGCATTAGGCGGCATGATGACAGAAAGGGGATGTCCCATCATGCATAGGCAAATTAAGGGGGGGGGTGTTTCTAGTGCCTGGAAACCCCCCCCTCCAAGCTTAGGAAACTGTATAATTGAGGGGGCTCGACCCTGCTCCTATTTCACACAACTCTGCTTGAAAAGGGAGAGCTGCGTGCACCTAACAGTAGTGCACGCAGCATTGCCCATGTATATTATGGGGATAGGAAGAGTTGGAGAGCAGCCAAGCACTGTCTAAAATTATAGCGACGCCCCCATGCATTCTTGCCACGTCCACTGGCCGCATGGTGTTGAAACCCTCCCCTACAAATCCTGCGTTTACCCCTGTCATGACTTGTTAGGTGGGGTCATACACTGCGGTAATATGCAGTAATATCATCTCTGCTGACCTGCATCGATGTACTGCGTCTGCGCAGTTGCTCATATGTGGTGGTAATCCAGGTACACCCCCGGGAGCATTTTAAAAATATAAAGCAGATAATTCACATTGGAGCCTATTTACTATCAGTTTGCAGTTTGCTAAGAAAATGTGAAATTTCGTACAGATGATGTGAAAAATATACTGGAATTAAGACATTTTAAAAGCAGTTATGATCTATCTTAATTTATTATGTCCCTGGTTGTACTCATCAAATTGTATTTAATGAATTAAAATTTATTTTATTATTTTTAAACATAAAAAGAGTTGGGCAAAACTTCCTTGTGTCACTGCTTCACTTTAATGGCATTAAGTAGAATAATTGTATATTTTGGGGGGAGGGGGGGGGGCAGAGATTAGATTACTATTAGCATATTTAATGTAAAAAGGCTAAAGGGACTAGTCTTTGAAAATGCTCCTTCTGGGTCTGCTAAATGTCAGATCCAGAATTAATTTCATATTTGCAGAAATATGCTACAAGAAACGCAGCTATTATGTTGTTGATCTGATCATCCAAAGGCAAAACATGTCCTTGAGGGAACTTAATTGTTTTATTTATCATTTTAGTTTGTTTAGTCGGAACAGAATTTAAATTGATGCCCCTCTCCCCCCGCGCATGTAAACCTAGTGAGGTGGAACAAATTAGAAATGTTATCTGCTTTAATATAAATAATATTCTGTGAAGTGAAGTGTATTTGTTTGAAATACTAATAATAATATTTCTATTATTTTAAAATATTTATTTAGTCTATATTATGTTTTTCGCATCAAATCAAATAATCACATTAATCTAATAATAACATTTGCATAAGATGACTTTCAAACACCCTATAACCTAAGAAAGCCCATTATACAGTTAGGGTAAAATAAAATGCTATTCATTTTGTTATAGACTTAAAGCTATAAAACAGAAGTAAAAGCTCAGAATCAATTTAAAATTATAGTGTTTTCCAATAAATTAGAAAGTAATATAAACCACATAGGGGATACACATAGAGAAATGAACTAAAATGTTCTTAAAGGATAGCTACCCAAAATTCAAAATATTCATTGTACTACTGAAAGCTACTTTTCGCTTCACCCTACAGGCCCCCGTACCATCCAACCTTCTGCACCATCCCTACCGGACACCTTCTTGGCCTCTATGCCCTATAGACTTCTGCACCAGCTGGCCTTCCAGGACTGTGCACCATCCATACCGGACACCATCTCGGCCTCTGTACCCTACAGGCTTCTGCACCAGCTGGCCTTCCAGGACTGTGCACCATCCAACCTTCTGCACCATACCTACCGGACACCTTCTTGGCCTCTGCATGCTATAGGCTTCTGCACCAGCTGACCTTCCAGGACTGTGCACCATCCAACCTTCTGCACCATCCCTACCGGACACCATCTCGGCCTCTGTACCCTACAGGCTTCTGCACCAGCTGGCCTTCCAGGACTGTGCACCATCCAACCTTCTGCACCATACCTACCGGACACCTTCTTGGCCTCTGCATCCTATAGCCTTCTGCACCAGCTGACCTTCCAGGACTGTGCACCATCCAACCTTCTGCACCATCCCTACCTGACACCATCTCGGCCTCTGTACCATACAGGCTTCTGCACCAGCTGGCTTTCCAGGACTGTGCACCATCTCGGCCTCTGCACCATCCCTACCTGACACCATCTTGGCCTCTGTACCCTACAGTCTTCTGCACCAGCTGGCCTTCCAGGACTGTGCACCATCTTGTCCTCTGCACCATCCATACCGGACACCATCTTGGCCTCCGTACCCTACAGGCTTCTGTACCAGCTGGCCTTCCAGGACTGTGCACCATCTCTGCCTTTGCATCATCCCTGCCGGCAGGGCCGGATTAAGCCAATGTTGGCCCCTGGGCTAAGAGGCCCCCAATAATTTGTAAAGGCCCCCCCTCAGGTCCAGTGTATCACAACCGCTTCCCCCCCATACAGAGAAACTTACCTGGTACTCTTCGCTGCAGCTTCCAGGCTCTAGGCGGCACCTCTTCTTTCTGCTTACCCTGCTGTCAGTGAGGGAGAGGTGCGCAGCGCGCTGGTCTGTGAGGCAGTCTCGTGAGACTATGACATAGTCTCACGAGACTTCTGCTAGGCAGCATGCTATGCACAGCGTCAGCACTGACAGCAAGGCAGCTAACAGCATCAGAGTTGCTGTTAACTGCGCTTGCCTAACTAGAAAGAATAGGACCCGATCGCCGGTATTAAGTTAAAATCTTTGTTAGGCCCCCCTGGCTGCTCGAGGCCCCTGGGCTATAGCCCAGAAAGACCAATATGTTAATCCAGCTCTGCCTACTGGACACCATCTTGGCCTCTTTAACCTATAGGCTTCTGCACCAGCTGGCCTTCCAGGACTGTGCACCCTCTTGGTGTCCGGGAGGGATGGTGCAGAAGCCGAGAGGGTGCACAGACCTGGAAAGCCAGCTGGTGCCGAGGCCTGTAGGGTACACAGGCCAAGATGGTGTCCGGTAGGGATGGTGCAGAGACCATCTTGGCCTCTGTACCCTACAGGCTTCGGCACCAGCTAGCTTTCAGGTCTGTGCACTCTCTCGGCCTCTGCACCATCCCTACTGGACACCATCTTGGCCTCTGTACCCTACAGGCTTCGGCACCAGCTAGCTTTCCAGGTCTATGCACCATTTCGGCCTCTGCACCATCTTGGTCTCAGCATCAAACAGACCTCAGTACCATAATGGACCCCAGTATGCCTATTGTCCCATTTGTTCCAATTGTCTCTCCATACCCCCTACCTTTAGAATGTAAGCTCTTACGGGCAGGATCCTCTGCCCTATGTCTTAGCTCTGCCCACTCGCCGTCTTCCTCACTTGTCCCTGTCATGTCTTATACTGAATCGTTTCTGGATGCCCTATATGATTTGTAAATCTTAATTGCATCCACACATTTATAATTCTGCTTATCTTTTTTGCATATTTTTTATGTTCTCTGTGAATTCGTAGCTGTTTGTTCGTTGTACAACTATGTATCATGTGTCCATTGTTTCATTTTGCAAACGTGTACTCTGTTCATCACCCCCATGTGAAATATACTAATAATAAAATAAAGGTGTTTCCCATGGCCCATAACCTGGAGTGTATGGTAATCTCCCCTTAATCCTCCTTTCTCTAAGACTGGGCTATGATGGAAAATGTATAATAACCACCAAGACATGCCTATTGTGTAGAGCTGATATTGAGGATACCTGCTCTGGGACATGCCGCTGCTTTATGTTCCCTATATGTTGATGTTTTAAATACTCGCCATGGTATGTGTAGGTGCTGGGACTTACATATGCAATTACATTGGGGGAATACAGCAAGAACACTGTTTGGGTGGCCTGACAGTGCGCTCTACTACACTCATCTGTACATATTAAGGCCTTATTGTTGGTACTCCATTACTTCTGTGGTGCCTCCATATAAAAGTGAGGAGGTAACAGGGGAGAGACCCCCTTTGTAAGGGACCATAATTTTATAAGAACATGTTCTTTAATTCCTTTGATTCTACAAGTAATGCATAGGCAAACCGAGGGCGGGGGTTCCTAGTGCCTGAAACCCCCCCCCCTCCCAGCCTGGGGTACTGTATGCTTGAGGTGGCTGGACCCTGCTCCGGGACCAGCCCCTTTGTGTGTGTGCAGATCGTTTCTGTCTGCACTGTTCACAGCCATCACTCCCCAACAAGTATTAAAAGCAACAAGAACAGGTAGGCGAGAGCAGGACAGTCTGCCAATTGTTCTGACACACTCAGTCAGGACTTTGTCCTGATTGTAGGGACAGTTGGGAGGTGTCTCGCTTCACACGGCTCTGCTCCAAAAGGGAGAGCTGTGTGCCCCTAACAGTAGTGCAGGCAGCAGTGCCCGTGTATATGATGGGGATAGGAAGACTTGGAAAGCAGGCAAGCACTATCTAAAAGTATAGCCACGCCCTAAAGCATTCTGACCACGCCCACTGGTTATGTGTCATGGAAACCCCTCTCTACAAATCCTGCGCTTGCCCCTGTAACGTTATTCTGAAATATCAGGTACAATACTTTTATTGGAGTACTAATACATGTGTCGTATTCAGCAGTATATCCTTATGCAATTACTCAAGGTCATTCTTAATTTTACAATAATAATTGAGTAAAGCATTAAGATAGAAATATGTAACAAAAATAAAGAAGATACAAGTTATTTAAGTTGTTGTGGTTTTGCCATTTTTTAAAATGGTGACAATTATGTGTATTCATTAAAACACTCCGCTTTTTCCTCAAAGGGCTACTATGTCGCCTAGGCTCTAGCCTATGGACCCAGCACAGTTGCTGAGATGTATTTTGTTTCTGCTTCTGATTCTGTTCAGACTGATCAGTTCTCATTGTGGCACTTATGCATTAATGAGGGATCTGATTCCAGAGATTGGAAGCATAAATTTACTTGTATGATCGTTCTCCTTCTGCTGCATAGATAATGGATATAAATTGTGACACGACCGCACAAGGGCATTTCAATACGTTCTAGATGAAAACCTGTATCTGTCCTACCTGACCCTAGGCTCTCACATAGGGTTCCTCTTGTCTAAATAGAAAATAGAATTAGCATTGAAACATAAAGTTTGCTTGTTAATCACTGACCTCTCCGCGCCTCCCTCTCTGCCTCCGATGCATTTTTCACATTTCAATTATTCATAATGATTAATTATCTGAAGAATGATACACACATCCATTGTGATATCTAAATAGATTTATTTTTGCATTAATTATACAAGAGGAGAGCACAAATAGTACATGTCAAATGACTCCAAGAATGAAGAATACGCTAATATTAAATTTATAATCAAGAATCTTTTCTGATAAAGCGGTCATTGGGGCTTTACCGGTATTCAGTACTTCCGGGAGCCTGACTACAGCTCAAGCGAAGCCCTAGTGACCGCTGAGATAAGCTGACTATTTATTATTATTATTACCATTTATTTATATAGCGCCACTAATTCCGCAGCGCTGTTCAGAGAACTCATTCACATCAGTCCATGTCCCATTGGAGCTTACAATCTAAATTCCCTAACACACAGACAGAGACAGACACACACAGACTAGGGTCAATTTGTTAGCAGCCAATTAACGTATTAGTATGTTTTTGGATTGTGGGAGGAAACCGGAGCACCAGGAGGAAACCCACGCAAACACGGGGAGAACATACAAACTCCACACACATGGCCTTATGTGTCAATTCCCGACACATAAGGCCATGGTCGGGAATTGAACTCATGACCCCAGTGCTGTAAGGAAGAAGTGCTAACCAATGAGCCACCGTGTATTGTAAGTGTATTATACTCTGTGGGTGCCTTATAACCACACAAAATTATAATTTTTGTGCTCTCTACTATTTTATACCTGCTAGGTGAATCAGTTTTTGGCAGTTTGAACCTGGAGGGAGTAACATATTCTTGTAAACCTCTAGACGGTCAGACCACTGGAATTCTCACAGCAGCACATATTATTTCTGCATATGACTGTCCTAATATCATGGAAGGCAGTGAACTGTCCACTCGTGATTGTGTAAAGATGACCATACATGGGCTGATCCTGCAGTGCAAGCACCGAGGATCAGTATTCAACTTAGCTACACACATAGCTGACCAAATTGGGGAAGATATAGTCTGCGACATGATTGGGGTGTCCTAAGGTCGTCTGTGCACAGAGGATAGCGGTCACCTGTTGTCATCCTCCAACAGCATGTCCATTAATTGATTGGATTACTATTAGGCAGGAATGCTGCAAAACTGGGAGAGCTGCCCTACGTCAGCTGTAATTTGTCAGTGTTTGTGGTCTGCATCAATGATGGCAGCGCTGAATGTGACTGGTGCGGTGTTATGATTTGAGCAGTGGTATAGAGATGGGAAGTAAGTCACAGAATGAGATTTTGATAGTGGAAGGAACAGTCCGCTGGCTCCCCTTGATACTCTTTTGGTCCAGTACTACATTTATTTTTCCTACTAAGTAAGGTCTACTTGAAACACACAGAGGTATGTAGATACCATTGTTATTAGTAGGGGCTGGATAAAAATTTATACCACTATCTATTGACTCAGGTAAGTGACACAAGTAGAGAGGAATGCAGTCCTGGGGGTATATTTACTAATCTGCGTGTTTTAAAAAGTGGAGATGTTGCCTATAGCAACCAATCAGATTCTAGCTGTCATTTGCTTAGCGCTAGAAACTTATTGGTTGCTATAGGCAACACCTTCCATTATCAACCTGGACTGTTGGGGTTTTTGTAGGGGGAAATGCAGCTCCGAAGGTAAGTAAAACTATATTTTATCATATCATAAAGAAATCCAACCAAACTAATGTGGGTGGAATTCTTCTTTATCTTTAGACAACAATAACTAACAGGAAGAATTGTACATTACATATGAAAATCTATAACTCCTAGGGGTAAATTTTTCAATCCTTCTAAAAAGGAATTCTAGCTACCATTTATTTTGTACATTCTAGAAAATGATAGCTTGAATCTGATTGGTTGGGGGCAGTGCCTCCACTTTTCCATTTTAGAAAGTTTGATAAATCGATAAATCTAAAAGGTTACACATTTTTACATTTTTTAGTATAAAGGAATTGTTAACTCATGGGTTTTATATTCTTTATACCCAGGGCAACTTGATTAATGCAGAACTGAAATAATATGATTATAAACTAAGCAAAAGGACAGTTTGAAACACCAAATATACTGAGACAGCACAGGAATAAGGGATTGCAATTAAGCCAGGTTTAAAAAATGTATTAAGCAATATAATAGTAAAGATGTATAATACTGGTGATCAAAGGTTAATTTATACTTTTTATCACCAAATGACACATTGCAAAGACAAAAATTCTTAACTGCATTTAAACGTTGCTCTGGAAACCCAATTAACAAACTCACAGTGGGGTCATGAGACGCAATTTACAAAATAACATTCATTTCCAGACGTTCAGCCAAGTAGATATTTTATGATGAGGAGAAAGCAAATGTAGTTTTTAGTTCCACAAATAAGGTTTCACATCTCTCTGAAAAATATTTTACAAATGCAATAATTAACCATATATATTCAAAGCTACTATGTCAATGGACAAATGGAATATGGAGTAGATCCACAATGGCTATGTAAGACCTTCATGTTTTGTGATCACAGCACAAAACATGTTTACATGTCATTAGGTGTTGATTAGTAGTCAAAGGTTGCTTATTGATGATCAATCAGGTGCTGAATACTGGTAAATAAGTGGTGTTTGCTGGTGAACTAACAGTACACTGATTATTGGGGAAAATATGCTGATTATTGGTTCTAGGTGGTAGTTTCCAGTCTATGGGTGATATAATTATTATTAACTAGTGCTAGTTTCTTGCAAAATGAGAAATGATTGACCATAGTGGATAGTTATTGGGGAAACAGTGCTGGGTTCTAGTCCAAGGGTGCTGAAAAGAATTTGCTGCCTACTAGTCGAAGATTGCTGATTGCTGGTCAATGTTTGCTGATTACCACCCAGCAGGTGCTGATAACTTCCCTGTAGGTGCCGATTTCTGGTTAATGGGTGTTTATTAGCAGCAAATGGTTTTGGGAATCTCGTGAAAGGGTGCTGTGTATTAGTCATAGGGGATAGTTACCTTTCAAAGGGTGACTGTCTCCTATAGGTGGTGAAATGGTGTTGATTATTGGTGGATGATTAAGGAAAAAAGAGGAGATAGCAATAAAAAAAAAAAAATACTACCAAAGAGACAACTGCAAATTTATCTTTTAAACTCACAATTAATTGCCCCAATAATGTCATATAGTAATTAAATCTACAGGCACAATTTCTTTGAATACAAGCAGCCAAACCATTTTTAAATCCGTGACTCTGCATCATGACCTTCTTAGGTGAGGAATTGAACAGAATGACAACCTTTACCACGAAATAGTCCTTCCTACAGTATGTTTATTCTGTGCACCATAGAGGTCCTTGGAGAAATCTGCCCCCCCCCCCCCCCCACACACACACAAAAGGGGCTCAATCTGGTTTAGGCAGTTTATCTGTGTCCTAGAGGATCGGCCACACAATTACAGTAAGGATCAACAAGGGAAGGTGGAGGTTTGTAATGAGATCATCAGTGATCGAAGTGGAAATCTAGAAGTAGTGGTATGAAAAATGTAATAGGAATGTAAGTGGATGGAATCTAATAGTTACCGTATACATCCCCCACTTCCACCACTGCTTTTTATCCAAAAGATGGCATTATCCTGGAGGTAAGTGGAACCACTTCCTAGCCCATATAATCATAAAAAATAATATCACACCACTTTATATCGGAGCCATCAGACCTTTACGTCACCACAGACAACTCTATTGCAACTAGAGTTGAGATAGTCTTTTAAAGTACAATTAATGATCTTTCATGTTCAATCATGAAATTTGTAAACATACAAATATTTTAACTGATGTGCTGGTTAAACCTTTTGTACCTTGTTGTATAAATTTGCAGTTCTTTGTATTACACTTCAGATTATTTTTATTAGTTAGGTACATAGGGTCTCATTTAGAGTCGCACACATTTGCACGCAATTGCACACACACACACACACACCACATCTAATTACGCAGTTCCGTGAACACACCTTTACTGAATTCAGCTTATGCTTTCCTACCCCAGCCCTCCCCTGCCCCCCCCCCCCCCCCCCGTTCCTGCTATTCTGTAAGGGGACACAAGTAAACAATACACAAAAATATACATACAAAAATATACATTCGCAGTGGTCTAAGCAGAAATTTAGTGGTGTGAAATATGTTATGGTAAGTGATTGGAATGTGTTACAATGAAGGGAGTAGGAGAGGTGGTGGTATACTCCCCACATCCGCTACTGTATATATATATTTATAAGGTTGAAGCATAAAGTCGTAAAAAAGTCGTAAAAAAGTAGCAACTAACATGTAGTCCCTAAAACTGTACTGCAGTTGCCTCTCCACCTATAATGTTAAGCGTTGATACCATGTCACAGCAGTAGACTAATAAGCTGTTGATATATTTTCCTTTTTATTGGTAGTTGTGGTTAGTCAAAGATTGGTCACAATGGGCAAGGATCCATTATGTACAGTCTTCCCTACTCCAGAGTTCCTGTCCATGACTTGGGGGACTATCAGTAGTTTACAGATGTTAGAATGTTATGGTATACATGCTTGCAGTGTTATTATGTAAATGTATGTAATATTATTTAATTAAAGCCTGCTGTGGACATTGACATTCGAGTCATTCTGTCTGTGTTTATTTTCAAAGAGGGAATATTTGGTATTGGACGGAAACAGAATAAACAATGCCATTGTTACTATTTTCAGCAAAAAAAACAGTTGATTGTTTGCCACCATGCTAGCGTTATTCAATGCCTTGAAAATACATTTTTCAATGCAGAATTTGCCATCAAAAGGCATATATTATGACCAGAAGACTACTTATAAACAGTCCTTTGATAAAACGTTACTTTACTTACTGTGTTCTTTTCCTGTGTCCTGTACTGTGCACTCAAGTGTAAAATGTTCCCTGCTGTTGAAATGTTTTTAGTAAACATCACTAATATAAGGCCAGTTACATAAGGCATGAATGACAGAGCATCTGCTTTAAGTTTAAGACAAAAACAAGTTGCTGTACGGGTGTTAATATTGTTTACATTGTTTACATTTTAAGGTAGAACCGTCTTGCGGCTTCGTGAAAACAATAGCGTCATACCGAAGCGAGTGCCAATTTTGGCCACTAATGGAGCAAGCTGGAACTTGTAGTTCCACAATAGCTTGATGGTCAAAGCTTGCCTAAATCTGAGCTAAAGTAATTATAGTCTAGCGCACACGTAATAATATGAAAGCACAGTATATTGTGTCCACTGGTTTCAGTGAAATCAATTAAAATGTGAATATAACCATTACATTGACTGTTCTTAAACTCCCCTCAGTTTTGTTTGTGGAGACACAGATGAACACATTGGTACAAGCTTCTGAGCTACAGCTGTAAGCTGTGGATCAGCGAGAGAGAACATCGAGTACCAATAACATTCGGTGATATGAGCAATGAACACACAATAATCTATACTAGCCAGTAATGAACTCAATAAGTGTTTCATAATTTCTACTTTTCTCATGTTCCCAAGGCAACCCAGAACATAGAAAGCTGTGCTTACTTAAGCTATACAACTCTCTCATCTCCATCAGTCATCCTGGACATATATTAATAACCATCCTATTCTGTGTTCTGAATTCTTAGCATTCTCATTCAATATATCCAAAACTTGGCCCAAACTCTGTTTTGCACCATGACATTAAGAAATTAAGAAATTATGATTTAGGACATGCTAGATCTGAGAAAATCAATTTCTTCATTTTTACAATTTGTCAGATTAGGGCTTTTGGGGTCTCAAGTTAATCAGGGATGATATAATTTTTTAAACTGTTCCACGAAACAGTCTTTTGGCCTTTAGCGCTCCCAGTCCTGCCCTAACCACATGACACAGCAGAATGACTAGACCATCGTTGACCCAATTTATAGAGGATAAAAAGTGGAGATGTTGCCTATAGCAACCAATCAGATTCTAGCTAGCATTTTTTAGAATGTAGTAAAGAAATGATAGCTAGACTCTGATTGGCTTTTCAAACCTGCCGGAAAACTCTCAGCATGATACATTTACCCCTGATCTGCCTAAGCCACATTTACGAGAACACTCCTTTACTAAGGAGTCGTAGATGTGACCAGATCCACAAATGGGTGGAAGCTTCAGGCAGGGTACACACTACAGTGTTTTCAGCAGACTTTCGGGCCAATCACACGATAAATGACCGTTTGGCCTGATATCGCATTACTGTGCACGCTGCAACAATGAACGATTATCGTTCCAAAGTACATCATATCGTTTGATTTGATTTGTAAACCAGACTAAAAATCTCTTTCAACGACGGAACAATGTTGTTCCAATCCTGCAGTGTGTATGCACTCAGGACCGGCAGTGTCCATAGATCTCTATGGAGTGAGCAGAGTCACCAGCTTTTCAACCGATGGTTTTGACAGATGAAGAGCACAGATCTGATGGTAAATCGTGTAAAATGTGTATAGTGTGTACACAGGGATCAGCATGCTGATCGGGGCTTTTTATTTTTTCAGTTGTTGATAAAATTGTCAAAGATGTCGTATAGAGAGAAATTTTCTGTAGTGTGCACCCAGCCTTTTTGGTGCGTATGTCCAGCACAATAATACATTTTCTGTGCACAAAAATACGCATTTGTCCAATTCTACTTAAGCCCCTCATGGTCCTCAATAAACTGTTTTAAAAAGAAACTTTATAACAAGTTACACAATTATTTAACTCTCACACCGTCACAACCTTACTTCTTCATGGATCGTATGTCGCTTACTACACTTATTTTGAGATTTAGATATCCATTTTAACCAATGCTTTAATGAATGTTTCTTCTAAGTCAATGACCTTTAAAATACAATAATGATTTATTACAATATTGTCCCTGTGACATTTCTAAAGTACAAAGCACATCGCAGACTAGTCCCATACTAACAATTACTCTTTTTAAACAGTCTAGTTAAATCAAGACATGATTGTGAAACACAATTAAAGTACACAGCATTGCTCTGTTCACTCTGAAGCATCTATTACAAGCAGATAATTATTTAGAGGTTCCATAAAGGAATAACCAACCCTATAATAATATATCATAGGGAAAATGGAGTAAGTGGTGTGTTTCAAACTAGATTAATAAGAAATAATTAATACTGAACAGTACATTACCAAACTTTGTTTCAATATATGTGTAATCTTATGATTGTATGGAAGATTGCTTAATTATTGTGTTTCATCTGCCCCATGAGACTAAACGGATTCATTTGTGGCAATGCTGACTGCGTCTCATGTACAGTATCTGTTTAATAACACAGAGGATCTCTATTAGTTACCTATGTGCTTTACAATCTACAATGAATGCTAGCAAATAAATGTTCACAGAAACCCAGAGTCCATGTAGTGTCCGTGGTGTTTGGCCAATTAAAGTATACAACAGTTTTTATTTTAGTCTCCCGCAGCCCCAGAGCAATGAGCAATGCACAGTACATTTTCCCTCCATGGAAATGGTTTACAATCAATAAATACAATTTCCTTGCCTAATAACATTCAAGACCTTTAGCCACTCTCAAAGGAGAGTCAAAGATACACGGAGAGAATGCGAGGAATAGAAGAGAACAATCAACTATATTTTAACATGTATGAAACAAAATGACTCACTGAAGTATACTTATTAATTTACATTTATTTTTATAGCACCAACATAGCAAGCAGTGTTTTACAGAGGATGCTATTTACACCAGTCCCTCTCCCAGTGTAGCTTACAGTCCAAATTCACAACCAAACACACCATTAGTATTCTATGAATATGTGACAAAGGAAGAATGGTAGGACAGAATATGTGACAAGGAAGAATGGTAGGACAGAATATGGGACAAGAGAAGAATGGTAGGACAGAATATGAGACAAGTGAAGAACGGTAGGACAGAATATGGGACAAGAGAAGAGTGGTAGGACAGAATATGGGACAAGAGAAGAGTGGTAGGACAGAATATGGGACAGGAGAAGAATGGTAGGACAGAATATGGGACAAGAGAAGAATGGTAGGACAGAATATGAGACAAGTGAAGAACGGTAGGACAGAATATGGGACAAGAGAAGAGTGGTAGGACAGAATATGGGACAAGAGAAGAGTGGTAGGACAGAATATGGGACAAGAGAAGAGTGGTAGGACAGAATATGGGACAGGAGAAGAATGGTAGGACAGAATATGGGACAAGAGAAGAGTGGTAGGACAGAATATGTGACAAGTGAAGTGTGGTAGGACAGAATATGGGACAAGAGAAGAATGGTAGGACAGACTATGTGACAAGTGAAGAACGGTAGGACAGAATATGGGACAAGAGAAGAACGGTAGGACAGACTATGTGACAAGAGAAGAATGGTAGGACAGAATATGGGACAAGAGAAGAATGGTAGGACAGAATATGGGACAAGTGAAGAACGGTAGGACAGAATATGGGACAAGTGAAGAACGGTAGGACAGAATATGGGACAAGAGAAGAGTGGTAGGACAGAATATGGGACAAGAGAAGAGTGATAGGACAGAATATGGGACAGGAGAAGAATGGTAGGACAGAATATGGGACAAGAGAAGAGTGGTAGGACAGAATTTGTGACAAGTGAAGTGTGGTAGGACAGAATATGGGACAAGAGAAGAATGGTAGGACAGAATTTGTGACAAGTGAAGTGTGGTAGGACAGAATATGGGACAAGAGAAGAATGGTAGGACAGAATATGTGACAAGTGAAGATTGGTAGGACAGAATATGGGACAAGAGAAGAATGGTAGGACAGAATATGGGACAAGAGAAGAATGGTAGGACAGAATATGGGACAAGAGAAGAATGGTAGGACAGAATATGGGACAAGAGAAGAATGGTAGGACAGAATATGGGACAAGAGAAGAATGGTAGGACAGAATATGGGACAAGAGAAGAGTGGTAGGACAGAATATGTGACAAGTGAAGTGTGGTAGGACAGAATATGGGACAAGAGAAGAATGGTAGGACAGAATATGTGACAAGTGAAGAACGGTAGGACAGAATATGGGACAGGAGAAGAATGGTAGGACAGAATATGTGACAAGTGAAGAACGGTAGGACAGAATATGGGACAAGAGAAGAATGGTAGGACAGAATATGTGACAAGTGAAGAACGGTAGGACAGAATATGGGACAAGAGAAGAATGGTAGGACAGAATATGTGACAAGTGAAGAACGGTAGGACAGAATATGGGACAAGAGAAGAATGGTAGGACAGAATATGGAACAAGTGAAGAATGGTAGGACAGAATATGGGACAAGTGAAGAATGGTAGGACAGAATATGGGACAAGAGAAGAATGGTAGGACAGATTATGGGACAAGAGAGGAATGGTAGGACAGAATATGGGACAAGAGAAGAGTGGTAGGACAGACTATGGGACAAGAGAAGAATGGTAGGACAGAATATGGGACAAGAGAAGAGTGGTAGGACAGACTATGGGACAAGAGAAGAGTGGTAGGACAGAATATGGGACAAGAGAAGAATGGTAGGACAGACTATGGGACAAGAGAAGAATGGTAGGACAGAATATGGGACAAGAGAAGAGTGGTAGGACAGAATATGGGACAAGAGAAGAATGATAGGACAGAATATGGGACAAGTGAAGAACGGTAGGACAGAATATGGGACAAGTGAAGAACGGTAGGACAGAATATGGGACAAGAGAAGAGTGGTAGGACAGAATATGGGACAAGAGAAGAGTGATAGGACAGAATATGGGACAGGAGAAGAATGGTAGGACAGAATATGGGACAAGAGAAGAGTGGTAGGACAGAATTTGTGACAAGTGAAGTGTGGTAGGACAGAATATGGGACAAGAGAAGAATGGTAGGACAGAATTTGTGACAAGTGAAGTGTGGTAGGACAGAATATGGGACAAGAGAAGAATGGTAGGACAGAATATGTGACAAGTGAAGATTGGTAGGACAGAATATGGGACAAGAGAAGAATGGTAGGACAGAATATGGGACAAGAGAAGAATGGTAGGACAGAATATGGGACAAGAGAAGAATGGTAGGACAGAATATGGGACAAGAGAAGAATGGTAGGACAGAATATGGGACAAGAGAAGAATGGTAGGACAGAATATGGGACAAGAGAAGAGTGGTAGGACAGAATATGTGACAAGTGAAGTGTGGTAGGACAGAATATGGGACAAGAGAAGAATGGTAGGACAGAATATGTGACAAGTGAAGAACGGTAGGACAGAATATGGGACAAGAGAAGAATGGTAGGACAGAATATGTGACAAGTGAAGAACGGTAGGACAGAATATGGGACAAGAGAAGAATGGTAGGACAGACTATGGGACAAGAGAAGAGTGGTAGGACAGAATATGGGACAAGAGAAGAATGGTAGGACAGACTATGGGACAAGAGAAGAATGGTAGGACAGAATATGGGACAAGAGAAGAGTGGTAGGACAGAATATGGGACAAGAGAAGAATGATAGGACAGAATATGGGACAAGTGAAGAACGGTAGGACAGAATATGGGACAAGTGAAGAACGGTAGGACAGAATATGGGACAAGAGAAGAGTGGTAGGACAGAATATGGGACAAGAGAAGAGTGATAGGACAGAATATGGGACAGGAGAAGAATGGTAGGACAGAATATGGGACAAGAGAAGAGTGGTAGGACAGAATTTGTGACAAGTGAAGTGTGGTAGGACAGAATATGGGACAAGAGAAGAATGGTAGGACAGAATTTGTGACAAGTGAAGTGTGGTAGGACAGAATATGGGACAAGAGAAGAATGGTAGGACAGAATATGTGACAAGTGAAGATTGGTAGGACAGAATATGGGACAAGAGAAGAATGGTAGGACAGAATATGGGACAAGAGAAGAATGGTAGGACAGAATATGGGACAAGAGAAGAATGGTAGGACAGAATATGGGACAAGAGAAGAATGGTAGGACAGAATATGGGACAAGAGAAGAATGGTAGGACAGAATATGGGACAAGAGAAGAGTGGTAGGACAGAATATGTGACAAGTGAAGTGTGGTAGGACAGAATATGGGACAAGAGAAGAATGGTAGGACAGAATATGTGACAAGTGAAGAACGGTAGGACATAATATGGGACAAGAGAAGAATGGTAGGACAGAATATGTGACAAGTGAAGAACGGTAGGACAGAATATGGGACAAGAGAAGAATGGTAGGACAGAATATGGAACAAGTGAAGAATGGTAGGACAGAATATGGGACAAGTGAAGAATGGTAGGACAGAATATGGGACAAGAGAAGAATGGTAGGACAGATTATGGGACAAGAGAGGAATGGTAGGACAGAATATGGGACAAGAGAAGAGTGGTAGGACAGACTATGGGACAAGAGAAGAATGGTAGGACAGAATATGGGACAAGAGAAGAGTGGTAGGACAGACTATGGGACAAGAGAAGAGTGGTAGGACAGAATATGGGACAAGAGAAGAATGGTAGGACAGACTATGGGACAAGAGAAGAATGGTAGGACAGAATATGGGACAAGAGAAGAGTGGTAGGACAGAATATGGGACAAGAGAAGAATGATAGGACAGACTATGGGACAAGAGAAGAGTGGTAGGACAGAATATGGGACAAGAGAAGAATGGTAGGACAGACTATGGGACAAGAGAAGAATGGTAGGACAGAATATGGGACAAGAGAAGAGTGGTAGGACAGAATATGGGACAAGAGAAGAATGATAGGACAGACTATGGGACAAGAGAAGAGTGATAGGACAGAATATGGGACAGGAGAAGAATGGTAGGACAGAATATGGGACAAGAGAAGAGTGGTAGGACAGAATTTGTGACAAGTGAAGTGTGGTAGGACAGAATATGGGACAAGAGAAGAATGGTAGGACAGAATTTGTGACAAGTGAAGTGTGGTAGGACAGAATATGGGACAAGAGAAGAATGGTAGGACAGAATATGTGACAAGTGAAGATTGGTAGGACAGAATATGGGACAAGAGAAGAATGGTAGGACAGAATATGGGACAAGAGAAGAATGGTAGGACAGAATATGGGACAAGAGAAGAATGGTAGGACAGAATATGGGACAAGAGAAGAATGGTAGGACAGAATATGGGACAAGAGAAGAATGGTAGGACAGAATATGGGACAAGAGAAGAGTGGTAGGACAGAATATGTGACAAGTGAAGTGTGGTAGGACAGAATATGGGACAAGAGAAGAATGGTAGGACAGAATATGTGACAAGTGAAGAACGGTAGGACAGAATATGGGACAAGAGAAGAATGGTAGGACAGAATATGTGACAAGTGAAGAACGGTAGGACAGAATATGGGACAAGAGAAGAATGGTAGGACAGAATATGGAACAAGTGAAGAATGGTAGGACAGAATATGGGACAAGTGAAGAATGGTAGGACAGAATATGGGACAAGAGAAGAATGGTAGGACAGATTATGGGACAAGAGAGGAATGGTAGGACAGAATATGGGACAAGAGAAGAGTGGTAGGACAGACTATGGGACAAGAGAAGAATGGTAGGACAGAATATGGGACAAGAGAAGAGTGGTAGGACAGACTATGGGACAAGAGAAGAGTGGTAGGACAGAATATGGGACAAGAGAAGAATGGTAGGACAGACTATGGGACAAGAGAAGAATGGTAGGACAGAATATGGGACAAGAGAAGAGTGGTAGGACAGAATATGGGACAAGAGAAGAATGATAGGACAGACTATGGGACAAGAGAAGAGTGGTATGACAGAATATGGGACAAGAGAAGAGTGGTAGGACAGAATATGGGACAAGCGAAGAGTGGTAGGAAAGAATATGTGACAAGTGAAGAGTGGTAGGACAGAATATGGGACAAGTGAAGAATGGTAGGACAGAATATGGGACAAGTGAAGAATGGTAGGACAGAATATGGGACAAGTGAAGAGTGAGGAGGAAAGAATATGTGACAAGTGAAGAATGGTAGGACAGAATATATGACAAGTAAATAGTGGTAGGACAGAATATGGGATAAGTGAAGAGGGATAGGGCAGAATATGGGACAAGAGAAGAATGGTAGGACAGAATATGGGACAAGTGAAGAATGGTAGGAAAGAATATGTGACAAGTGAAGAATGGTAGAACAGAATATGGGACAAGTGAAGAGTGAGGAGGACATATATGTTCTGACCTCTTATAGAAAAAGAGAAGAAAGACTCTCCCATGTAGATGCCCTCTAAGGTTCATCAGTTAATTAAAATTACAGCTTTATTATTATTGTTGTTAAAACAGCTTATGAGCGAATTATTAAATGAATAGTATTAGAAAGTAAAAAGAATTAAAAAATTGATTAAAATATTAGTGATATTTCACTGATTAACAATATTTGGATTTATCGTTCCAATTACTCCATCATTTCAAAGTCTCACAAATTATTAGGTTCTGTGTTAAGTAATGCAGTGCTTAGCTATCAACTGGATGATGAGGGCTTTACAAAGCACCACAAATTATCGTAATTATCAGATCTTATACAGATAATGTAGCTGGATAAATTAGAGGCCGTATATGTTGACTTTATCCAGACTTTTATAATGTGTATTCTGGCCTCATGTGGTATCCGGCGGAGGAGGGTTCTGTTCTTCACAGCATTTTCCACCTGTTGCTGTTGCTGCTCCAGGTGGGAGAGAACTTTGTGCAGGGCAGGGCTTGTGGATTGCGTTAAGCGGGGTAAGCAAGGCGGGGGGTGCCAAGACTGAGGGGCCCTTCCCCCACTTGCCATCCCTGCTTGTCCACCGGAACAAAAAGAAATAGAAGAAAACCAGGCAGCTCCCGGCGCCCCCCTTCCCCTCCTGCTGCTTCCATCTCACTGACAGTGATGGTGTGATGTCATCACATCCCAACACTGTCAGTGAGGAGCTGCATACAGAAAGAAGATGAAAAGACTGAAGAGAAGAAGACAGAAGAAGAGAAGAAAAGGAAATAAGGCCATAAATAAGTAAGTGACTAATGCAGGGGACAGTAATGTGGATGAGGAAAGGGGGCAGCATCTGATGGAGGAGAGGGGGCAGCAATGTGGATGAGGAGAGGGGGCAGTGTGTAATGGAGGAAAGGGGGGCTGTGTGTGATGGAGGAGAAGGTGGCAGCAATGTGGATGAGGAGAGGGAGGCAGAATGTGATGGAAGAGAGGGTGGGGGCAGCAATGTGGGTGAGGAAAGGGGACATTGTGTGATGGAGGAGAGGAGGGCAGCGTGTGATGGAGGAGAGGGGGGCAGCAATGTGGATAAGGAGAGGGTGACAGTGTGTGATGGAGGAGAGGGGGGCAGTGTGTGATGGAGGAGAGGGGGGCAGTGTGTGATGGAGGAGAAGGGGGCAGCAATGTGGATGAGGAGAGGGGGCAATGTGTGATGGAAGAGAGGGAGGCAGCATGTGATGGAGGAGAGGGGGCAGCACGTGATGGAGGAGAGGGTGACAGCGTGTGATGGAGGAGAGGGGGGCAGTGTGTGATGGAGGAGAGGGGGGCAGTGTGTGATGGAGGAGAAGGGGGCAGCAATGTGGATGAGGAGAGGGGGCAGTGTGTGATGGAAGAGAGGGAGGCAGCATGTGATGGAGGAGAGGGTGACAGCGTGTGATGGAGGAGAGGGGGGCAGTGTGTGATGGAGGAGAGGGGGGCAGTGTGTGATGGAGGAGAAGAGGGCAGCAATGTGGATGAGGAGAGGGGGCAGTGTGTGATGGAAGAGAGGGAGGCAGCATGTGATGGAGGAGAGGGGGCAGCATGTGATGGAGGAGAGGGGGGCAGCAATGTGGATGACGAGAGGGGGCATTGTGTGATGGAGGAGAGGGGGACAGCAATGTGGATGAGGAGAGGGGGCAGTGTGTGATGGAGGAGAGGGGGGCAGCAATGTGGATGAGGAGAGGGGGCAGTGTGTGATGGAGGAGAGGGGGGTAGCGTGTGATGGAGGAGAGGGTCGCAGCAATTTGGATGAGGAGAGGGGGCAGCGTGTGATGGAGGAGAGGGGGCAGCAATGTGGATGAGGAGAGGGGGCAGCGTGTGATGGAGGAGAGGGGGCAGCATGTGATGGAGGAGAGGGGGGCAGCAATGTGGATGAGGAGAGGGGGCAGCGTGTGATGGAGGAGAGGGGGGCAGCAATGTGGATGAGGAGAGGGGGCAGTGTGTGATGGAGGAGAGGGGGACAGCAATGTGGATGAGGAGAGGGGGCAGTGTGTGATGGAGGAGAGGGGGGTAGCGTGTGATGGAGGAGAGGGTGGCAGGGTGTGATGGAGGAGAGGGTGGCAGCATGTGATAAGGGGGCGGCATTTGATGAAGTGGGGCAGTGTGTGATGAAGTGGGGGAATTTGCCAAAAATGTTAAATCTTATTTCAAAGAATACATATTCTTTATTTATATTATTCAAATTTATGTTTGCTGCTAATGTACTTATTTGTATTACTCTCTTTATTAAAGTATATTATATGATTTGTATTAAAAGAAAAAGCATTATTGAATGAACAAATAATTTCTAAAAAAGGAGGGTGCAAATTTATTTTCTGCCGGGTGACGCCTGACATGCTAGCACAGGCCCTGGTGCAGAGCATTGGTGACTCCCACTGATGGTATTATCAGTGCTCTTCACAGACCGCCCACATGATGGAGCAGTGGCATGTAGTGCAACGCGGAACTCTGGCCCCTAATCCACTGGAAACACCAGCAGGGTAAGAGCTGCAGGCAGGGCTAAATTTGGAGAGCAGAGTGAAGCTGGACATACCTCCTGACTGTCCCGGAATCAGAAATCTGTTCTTAGGATTTTCATGTGTTTGTTAATGGTGTTTGAGGGTTTCATTTAAGTTGGGTATAAATTTAAAACTTGAGGTAGGCTTAGATTTAAGATTTAGGTTAATGGTATGGCTATATAAGTGTAAGACTTATGATTTACATTAGCTTTCATCTTAATATATTATAGAAAACCTTGCATTTACCTAGGCACAACAGTCACAGTTGTACTAGTTTTCCAGTTAGCTAATTGAATGAATTTACATGACAAAGTTTAACTGCAATGGCTGTGGGATATTAAGGTTCAACCAATTAACAGTTGTAAGCTAAAAGACCCAGTGGTAGTCAACATATCAATGCTGACTACCCTGAAAATATTTACCCCGACCTGTTCACACCGAAGGGCTTCTACCCGACCAGGTTACAGAACGACTGATGTGCCAACCGACTGCAAGAGCATTGCGATGAATGAAAAAGGCGGCGAGAGTCGATGACATCACTGGCGACCGCGATGCTGTGATCAGTGCTGGTAAGGCGATAATGTAAGTATGCAGTCTTGGAAAAGGTACTTTACAAAGCGTCGTACATTGTCCATGGCTGCATACTTACATTACCCCCTTAACAGCACTGATCACAGCGTCGTAGTCGCCAGTGACGTCCTCGACTCTCGCCGGGTTCTTCATTCATCGCGATGCCTTGCAGTCGGTTGACACATCAGTCGTCCTGGAGCCTAGTCGGGAAGGAGACACATTGGGGTAAGTCTTGTTGGAATAATCACCATCATTATTCCGTACCCCACCCAAAAGACCTGGGAGTAGTATTCTAAAAGTAATTCTAAGCAGAACAATATGATTTTTAAAGTCATACCAACAGAAGTTGAGTTTGTAAGTGTACATCACACCCTATGTATTTTCTTACTAAAACTTTTAAAAACATGAGCTCATGTAAACTTTACAATCTTAACCTCATATTAAGTTGATAATCAAGTTGTTTTTCATTTAATGGTCACTTCATAGATCACACTATACACTGACAGATACATTAGGTTTGTATCTACTCTGGTATTTAACATACTATAATATTGCACTACATTGCCTGTGGCTGGAGCAAAGATGTGTCATAGGCATAACATAAAACTACACTTCTGGCTTCGTTCAGTTTATTCCATTTAGCTATTAGGTATGTATGAAAAAAATGTGTCACACACATAACATAACACTCTGACTAATACTGTAATGTTGCATTACATAATTTTGCTCATCCAGATCCAATATGAGCCTTACACATAATAAAACACCATACTCAAAGCTCCATACCTATATGCATCATGCACATAACATAACACTCTAGTACACACCTTATTGTAATAGTGAACTATATTCTATTGTAGATGCTGGCATGACCCAGACAAGCCATCATCACTCAACCAATCACAAGTGGCTTGCATTTGGTTTAGTAGCAAAAGCTTGTCTGGCTCCACTTAGCTCAATGTCATTTTCAGATACAGTAGGTATGGAAAATGTGTCATAAGCATAACATAAAACTGCATTTAGGTACATAACATACTGTAATATTGTACTGCATTGTATTGTAGGTGCAGGTGCTTGTATTTGTCAAGAGCAAAGATGCCTCATACACGAAAAATAACATTACACATAAGTAAATGATATAAAGCTTGTTTGCCTCCATTCAGTTCTATGTCATTTTGCTGCCAGATTCAGTAGTTATGGAATATGCATTTTATGATATTCATATATATTTCTACAGGTAACGTAACACTAAGCTTGGTTAGATTACATACTGTATTATTGTGCTACATTGGATTGTAGATGCTGGGTTATGGATATATCATACACAGAACATAACTAAGGTAGATAACAGAAGGTTTGCTTTGCTCCATTACATTCTATGTGGTAGAGGTGGGGTTCTGTAAGAAGCATTTATCTCTTGTTTTTCACTTTATTTCCTTTGGATGAAGATTCCCTTTGAACTACTTTTGGATTTTTCAGTTTTATAAAATGGTAAAAAAGAATTTGGGGTTGTCTTTATTTTAATAATATGTTTGTAAAAAATGTATGAATAGCTACATTCCCACGTTCCTTTGTGCCCTGCCTGCCACTCGGTCTACAATCACAAGTATGCCCAAATAATCAATGGCTGTGAAGGCTTACTGGGACTTGTAGTTCCATAAATGTATTCAATGATTGCAACATTTTTACACCATTAACCTGACACCCAGTGCTCAAGAGCCTGTCCCAGAAGGGCCCGCATGTATTTTGCAGGTCAGGTTTCCCAGTGCGCTGTCCGGGCTGGGGCCAGTTTCATATTATTACAGGAAGACCGCAAGATGCATTCATTATTCATTTCTGTACTACCCAGAGGGACAGATAAGATCTGCAGCAAAGGTTTCTATGAGATTTTTGGGGCTTCCATCACAAATGTCCAAAAAAATGAGTTGCAATTGTAAAAATTAGGTGTAATGACGCTACATGAAATGGACAGATTTGCAACATCACCCATAAATGTCTTTACAAATTATTTAAAAACATGAAAACATTTACTAGCGCATATAATATACAGGCGGGATTGAGAGTCAATATATTTACAAAAGTTAGAAAAAAATGGGATTTGGTAGCAAGTTAAAAGTAATAAAACATTTTTTTTTTTACAAACCCAGGATTACAGGTTATGGGTATTTGTACTACATTAATGTACAGAGGTACTAAAAGGTTTGTGAAGCTTTTATAATTTTCTGAATTTCTTTACAAATCATTTTGATCAATAATTGAATGAAAAAGTATATGCCTTTGTATGATATTTAATTTATTGCGCTCTCTTTATCTATTTGTATAAGTTGGATGAAGAGCTGAATATACTTTAGGTCACATTTATGTAGAAATTCAGAAAATTCTAAGGAGTTCGCTCTAACATTCAAAGGGGTTCACATATTTTCTATCACAACTGAAGGGGCAATCAGTCAAACAACACACAATAAATTTGCTTATTTTTTTTTTTTTACTTAAATTAAATTAAACTTTTAGATAATTGCAGCATAATTGCAAATGAGTTCAAGTAAATACAAACAGCTAAGAGGGGAAACTAAAACAGATTAATATTGATTCTGGAGACCTTTCTGAGTGGTGGTAATATTACATTGTGTGTGATATTGAGCTGTTAACATAATTAGCCAAATTAGTAGCAAATGTAAATTTTTCACATTAACAAAACAGCACGATGACAAAAACTAAACGGAGCAGTGACAATCTGTGTTGATGTAATATTTTGGTTGTGTTGGCTAACCTTATAAATATCTATAGTTACTTAGGTCTAATTATTTTAGAAATGCTTTGGAAGGAGATCAAGTTATAATTCTTTTTTTTCTGAGAAAAATGGGAGCAAAAAATCAAGTGATAATTGGGTTACTAACTAAAATTATATTATACGTTTTTTTAATTGTTCCCAGTTTTCTTACAGCAGTTTTAACTAGGGATGTGCACCGGCGACTTTTGAGGTCTCGTGTTTTGTGTTTTGGATCCGGATTTTCGTTATTTTTGGGGTTCGGATTTGTCTCGCAAAACACTTGACGAAAGGTCTCGGTTCGGATTTAAGGTTTTGGATTCGGATTTTTTTTGAAAAAAACATAAAAAGTTTAAAAATCAAGTTTTTGGGCTTATTTTCACTCCTAGGCTATTATTAACCTCAATAACATTCAATAACAAGCATTTCCACTAATTTACAGTGTATTCTGAACACCTCACAATATAGTTATTAGTCCAAAACGTTGCAACAAGGTATCTTTCTGGACTGCGTAGAGGAGTGGGTCACCACAATATATATTAAAAACCCTGAACTTTTATGAATCGCACCAATAAATGTACCTGGACTGCGTAGAGGAGTGGGTCACCACAATATATATTAAAAACCCTGAACTTTTATGATTCGCACCAATAAATGTACCTGGACTGCGTAGAGGAGTGGGTCACCACAATATATTAAAAACCCTGAACTTTTATGAATCGCACCAATAAATGTACCTGGACTGCGTAGAGGAATGGGTCACCACAATATATATTAAAAACCCTGAACTTTTATGAATCGCACCAATAAATGTACCTGGACTGCGTAGAGGAGTGGGTCACCACAATATATATTAAAAACCCTGAACTTTTATGATTCGCACCAATAAATGTACCTGGACTGCATAGAGGAGTGGGTCACCACAATATCTTAAAAACCCTGAACTTTTATGAATCGCACCAATAAATGTACCTGGACTGCGTAGAGGAGTGGGTCACCACAATATATATTAAAAACCCTGAACTTTTATGAATCGCACCAATAAATGTACCTGGACTGCGTAGAGGAGTGGGTCACCACAATATATATTAAAAACCCTGAACTTTTATGATTCGCACCAATAAATGTACCTGGACTGCGTAGAGGAGTGGGTCACCACAATATCTTAAAAACCCAGAACTTTTATGAATCGCACCAATAAATGTACCTGGACTGCGTAGAGGAGTGGGTCACCACAAGATATATTAAAAACCCTGAACTTTTATGATTCGCACCAATAAATGTACCTGGACTGCGTAGAGGAGTGGGTCACCACAATATCTTAAAAACCCTGAACTTTTATGAATCGCACCAATAAATGTACCTGGACTGCGTAGAGGAGTGGGTCACCACAAGATATATTAAAAACCCTGAACTTTTATGATTCGCACCAATAAATGTACCTGGACTGCGTAGAGGAGTGGGTCACCACAATATCTTAAAAACCCTGAACTTTTATGAATCGCACCAATAAATGTACCTGGACTGCGTAGAGGAGTGGGTCACCACAATATATATTAAAAACCCTGAACTTTTATGATTCGCACCAATAAATTTACCTGGACTGCCTAGAGGAGTGGGCACTGGGCACCACAATAAAATATATAAAAAACCTTCAACAGGTCTGCATTACACTACACATACGGCTGCTCCTCCATCCTCTCCATCATATACATGTTGGAGTTTTAGCGTGTGACAACCTCTTGTTTTTGATAATGTCAGTGCATTTTGAATATTTTTCAATTTGCCCCACACCACTGAATGTACTTTATCTATGATACGCATCTATCTATCTTGACTGCGTAGTGTGGTGGCCCCGGTACACAATTTGGTACCGAGGCCACAATATAATTAAAAAACCCTCCACGTGTCAGAATTCCACCAAAAAAGGGTATGGACTGCGTAGTGTGGTAGCCCCGGTACACAATTTGGTACCGAGGCCACAATATAATTAAAAAACCCTCCACGTGTCAGAATTCCACCAAACAAGTATCTGGACTGCATAGTGGGGTGGCCCCGGTACCCAATTTGATACCGGGGCCACAATACCTCCTCCAAACATGGTACAGACAATTCGTCATTGAGATCCCAGACAGACAGGGTCGAAGTGTTATTGTTTGACTTTGTAAACCCAAAAAACTGTCCCTGTTGCACATAGTCGTGCAATGAAGACTGACTTTTTCATTTAAAGGCACGATCTTTCAAGTGTAGTGTTTGTAAGTCTAAGTCATATTATACTTTTGGTAAAATTGGTTTATTTTGTTCCTCTTTATGGTAATTAGTAATAGAATTAAAGTATGAAATAGAATTAAAGTATGAAATAGAATTAAAGTATTAAATAGAATTAAAGTATGAAATAGAATTAAAGTATGAAATAGAGTGGTATATAGAGTTGTAGTGTGGTATAGATAGAGTGGTCCACACAATATAATAATAATAAAACCCTCAACTGGTCTGAATTCCACCAAACAAGTATCTGGACTGCGTAGTGTGGTGGCCCCGGTACACAATTTGGTACCGAGGCCACAATATAATTAAAAAACCCTCCACGTGTCAGAATTCCACCAAACAAGTATCTGGACTGCATAGTGGGGTGGCCCCGGTACCCAATTTGGTACCGGGGACACAATACCTCCATCAACCCTCTAAATCCCACTCCACTGATGGCGGACACCGGGCGCACGTCTAACACCAACATTGCAGTTACAGCCGCAGTTATACGCTTTGCAATAGGGTGACTACTATCGTATTTTGTGGTCATGGCAAACGACTGTTGGACGGTCAATTATTTTGTGAAAGACTTAGCGGTCTTACGACTTCCCCTCTGGGAAGATGACCGACTAACAGCAGCAACAGCAGCAGTGGCAGTAGTAGGCGTACCGCTGCAGGATTCCTCGGATGAATCCCGTATTGAGGAGGACTCAGTCTGGCTGCTGACTTGGGCTGCAGGACTGAATCTGATGGAGATTGTGGAGGAAGTTGACGAGGAGGGTGTTGCTGGTGTGTATCCAACTGGACCACGGGATTTAGGTGTCCCTGTACCGATGAGGGTCCTAGCCCCAGTTCCTGAACTAACCACTGAACTATGAAGGTTATTCAGGTGACGTATAAGGGAGGATGTTCCTAGGTGGGCAAGATCCTTACCCCTGCTTATTTGAGCTTTACATAAGCTACATATGGCCATACATTGGTTGTCTGGATTTGGATAAAAATAACTCCAGACCGAAGAGGTGCATTTTTTGGTCTTCTGACCAGGCATGACGATGGGCTTTTTCATCCCATGGACATCAGCTGTTTCCCCCCCTGGTGCCTCATTTACAATAACCACATCACCATCCTCATCATCAAGTTCCTCCACAGCGCCAGCTACATCATCAATAGCCTCCTCCCGAGCCACCTCTTCCCGTACAGTGATGGGAAGGTCAGGCTTGACAACCACCAACACCCTTGGACTCGCCTTGTGGATTTGTGATAATTTCTCTTTAGAAGGCAGAGTTGTTTGCTGTTTTGTTGCTGACAGCATAACTCTCTTCAATTTTTTGTAGGGGGGGGGAGGAGGAATAGGGCTAAGATCCGTGGGTGAAGCTGAACCACTAGTCATGAACACGGGCCAGGGCCTAAGCCGTTCCTTGCCACTCCGTGTCGTAAATGGCATATTGGCAACTTTACGTTTCTCCTCAGATGATTTTAAGTTTCTCTTTTTGTTACTTTTTCTTAACTTGGGCTTTTTGGATTTTACATGCCCGGTACTACGATATTGGGCATCGGGCTTGGAAGACGACGTTGATGGCATTTCATCGTCTATGTCATGACTAGTGGCAGCAGCTTCAGCATTAGGAGGAAGTGGGTCTTGATCTTTCCCTACTTTATCCTCCAAATTTTTGGTCTCCATTATATGTAGCACAAGATACTGCAGAATGTGTGAACTTGGTAATATTGCAGTACCAATGGACTTATACTGCTGGATTGGTTTTGCAAATTTGGTTATAATAATTATTATATATTTTTTTTTTAAAAAATTTTTTATTTTTTTTTACTTTTTTTTTATTTTTTAAAAACTTGGGAATAATGGGGAAATAACTATGCCCTTAGAAGCACAGAGCACAGGACACAGCACCACTGGACTGAACAGGACACGGCACAGGACCCAGCAGCACCACTGACCTCAGAAGGACAGAGCACAGCACACAGCACCACTGGACTGATACTGCAGAATGTGTAAACTTTGTAATATTGCAGTACCACTGGACTTTTACTGCTGAATGTGTGAACTTGGTAATATTGCAGTACCAATGGGCTTATACTGCAGGATTGGTTGTGCAAATTTTGTGGTAATTAAAAAAAATTAAATTAGTTTTTGGTATTTTTTTAAATAACTTTTTTTAATTTTTTAAACACAGGGGAATATTGGGGAAATAACTATGCCCTTAGAAGCGCAGAGCACAGGACACAGCACCACTGGACTGAACAGGACACAGCACTGGACCCAGCAGCACCACTGACCTCAGAAGGACAGAGCACAGCACACAGCACCACTGGACTGATACTGCAGAACACAGCACAGCACAGCACAGCACAGCACAGCACAGAACTAAACAGCACAGCACAGAACTAAACAGCACAGCACGAGATCTACCAGGACAGAGGACCACCTAACACACCCTCCCTCTACCCTGATCAATGCCCGAGTGAAGATGGCGGCGACTAGCGGGGAATTTATAGGATCCGAGTATCGCGAGATCCGACAACGGGATTATGAGTCAGAGCCTCAGTTTCAGATTTGAATTTGGCGCCAATACCCGGATCTGTCTCGGATCCGACTCGGATCGGCAATGTTCGGGTGGGCTCGGATTTCAGATATCCGAGCCCGCTCATCTCTAGTTTTAACTAGAGATGCTCACTGACCCCCGTGAACCAGTTTTGGTTTTGGATCTAGATTAGCTTTGTGTTTTGGTTTTGGCAAAATCACCTTCATGTGTTTTGGTTTTGGATCTGTATTTTTTACGCAAAATTGCTAAAATATGCTAAAATCACATAATGTTGCTCTTTTTTTGTTCCTACATTATTATTAACCTCAATAACACTAAAATAAAGTCATTTGCAGTCAATCTAGACCACCTCACAGGTCACAATATTATTTTCATACACTTTCGGACAAATACTGCAGTGATCTGGCTGGATGGTAAGCGACAGAGCAATGACACAAACACACGGCAGTTTCTAGCACATCTAGGACACATTGGCACACAGCAGTGGCAGAAAAGAAAAATGGGGGTCCACCCTCCCTCCCACCGTTATGTTGGATCTTAAAAAGGAATCCAAAAATCGCGAGATTCGAGATCCGACGAGGTAACGATGACGTTTTGCCTCGTTTTCAAACCTCAGCCTCGGCTCAGTACTCGGATCTGCTAAACTCGGGTATGTTCGGTTCTCGGGGAACCAAGCCTGAGCATCTCTAGTGTTAACATTTATTAATGATCATTTACAAAAGGCAAGTGTGTTGTGCAAATGTAGTTTTGTGATGTTGTGCATTTATTATTGCATAAATGCGTCCGGTTTAATAGGAAGCACATAAGTAAAAGGTGGAAAAGTTTTCATCTTCGGATGGGAGAAGTTAGGGAAACGCATTGATCTATACAGAGCACGGACTAGACTGATCCATGCATTTTGTGTAGCAAAACAATATATTTGAATAATTAGCAAAACATGGATATTGCTCCTCCCACAAAAGAGACTTGAGCTTTACTGGTACTATGGATCTGCTGGTAATTAAGGCTCATTCTATCATTTCAGTGAGACACCTTTTGCAGCAGTACTTTATAGGAAAAAGGTGTATTATTATATCAAGTTGTGTTCCTGAAATTCTAGTAGGCGCCGTGTACCTATCCTGTAATCAGTGGTACATCAACAGGGGTCGCAAGAGTCACAATTTTTTGGCCGTGCTTCAAAGAAATGAGGATCAGGTTTCTTACTCATCTGTGACCATGTCGGTGCCAGGAGGTATATAACGTGCCCTCATTGCACCATTTGTCTATCCCCTGAACATGGATCTACGCTCTGGTGACAGCAGAAGCGAGGAGCGCACTAACTGTTACCTTTGCTGTCAGTGCTTGGCCGCAGTGGGCTCATTCAGTGCTACAGTAGATGCGCTAAGACCCCCACAATGACCCAAGCCCTCCCAATGCCTCCACAAACATGCCGGGCCCGAGTCATTAACTAGAGCAAAGCATAAAAAGGAGTAACTTTGCACCTTGACAAAACCATGTTGCATTGCAGGGGGAGGTAAAGTTAAAATGTGGGGACATATTTATAGTTGGGGTAGGGCAAGTACTAGATCAATTTTAAATTTCAATGTAAATATAAAGCTATAAAGTATTTGTGTGCTACATGAAAAACAGCCAGTATTTTTCTTATTTGCAAAATAATAAACTAATTTACACCCCTTGAATTGTACAATAGTTTCTCCAAAGTAGATCATTTACTCCTTTTTTTGCCTTGTTTTTCTTAATTACTCAGGCCCGCCGTATGGAGACCAGATTCAATGCTATGAGCACATTTATGCTTTCAGAGAAGACGTTCTAGGACTTGACCCTGTATCTTCATGACAGCACACATGTGAAATGGAGAGGCCCGGAGGATTTAAGAACTGTTCTGTAGGACAAGTTAAGGGGACGGGTGCAAAGAACTTCTGTGCAAATGAATGGCTAACAATTGGGGACTGTCTCTACAATACATAACTGGTTATTATTGTTCATTATATAGCTGATCATGGGGGTTATTGTTGTGCGATACATATCTGGCAATTGCAAGTAACTTTGTGCAATATAGCTTGTAATTGTTGTGTTTCTCTGTGCAATACATAAATGGCTTTTGGATGGTTCATCTGAAATATATTACTGCCAATTGTATCTCTGTACAAATTTGGAGTAACTATGCAAATGTGGATGTAACTAATATATCTTTGTGAAAATGGGGTGGGGGAGTTTCTATTCAGTTGATTGTTATATTCCATATGTTCCTATATGTATTACAAGCTAAGACTACATTATACTCCAAGCACTGGTGGTGTGTAGGCCATAGCTCACAGGCCTCTTGCTACCGTTGGTAGTCAGCATATCGATGTAGACTACCCCGATAAGAATTACCCCAACATCAGGATTCCAAAGGGCTGCTTCCAGACCATCACTGATGACGACTCCTCTTCACACCGACCTCAGCCAATGACAATGAAGTAAGTAGGCGGCTGCACTTGATGACGCCATTGACCGTGCCGACGTGATTATCACTGTTGCTAAGGGGGCAAAGTAAGTATGCACCCATGTACAATGTACAAGCCTTTGTAAACTACATTGTACTTGGGTGCATGCTTACTTTTCCCACTTAACAACAGCGATAATCGAGTCGGCACGGTCAATGATGTCCAGCCGCCTTCTTACTCCATCGGCATTGGATGACGTCGGTGTGAAGAGGAGTCGTCATCGGTGAAGGTCGAGAAGCAGCCCTTCGGAGTCCTCAGGTCGGGGTAAGTCTTGTGTGTGTTCTCGGCATCGATATGCATGTCACGGGCACTAGGAGTTTATACCCGAGTTTCACCTGATGTTATAACTGACAGAGGGGCGGTGTTGACCACAGACCTCAGGGCAGTTAGGTGAATGATTGGAATGAAGATAACAGCAGGAAAGTAGAGAATGTCTTATGAAGTCAATGACTTGCAGCTGTTGATGGTGGAAGGTCAGCGACTTGGAACTGTAGAGAAGAAGCGATATAGCTTCAGACGAGATGAGAGGACGTGAGTAGGTGAAGGTAGCTCGTGGAGGAGTAAGTGGTCTGTGTACAGCAAGTTGTACCACTGTAGTGATGAGGAGGTTGTCCTGGTGCAGGTAGGTAGTAGGGTAGTCGGTGGTCTGCGTATAGCAAGTTGTACCACCGCTGTGATGGGAAGAGTTGTACTGGTGCAGGTAGGTAGCGGGGTAGTCGGTGGTCTGCGTATAGCAAGTTGTACCACCGCTGTGATGAGGAATGTCCAGGTGTAGGTAGGAAGCAGGAGAGTCAGTGGACTGCGTATAGCAAGTTGTACCACTGCTGTGATAGGAGGACTTGTCCAGGTGCTGGTAGGTAGCAAGGAAGTCAGTTGTCTGCCTGTAGCAAGTTGTGCCACTGCTGTGAGGAGGAATGAGGACTTGTCCAGGTGCAGGAGAGTGGTGTGGAAACGGCAAACTGTAGCTGTGTGGAAACAGCGCGAGTAGAAAGGAGTTTTGTACAACACAAGTAGGTAAGTACAATGAATAGTCTGTCAATATAGTAGCTGGCTCTGCAGCGTGGAGAAGCGGGTCAGCGCGGATATGCAAGTAACAACAAAGTCAATATGATAAGAGCATACCGCGGCTGAGTGAGAAGCTTGTCCGGGTAAACAGGCAATGTAGCATAGACAGTCTATCATAGGTAACTGTACCTTAGTGCAGTAGTCACGTATAGTTCAATAGGTATGCAAGTAAACAATAATAGTCAATAGTGGTTATGCATACCAAGTAGAGCAGGAATCAGCTGGGAAGCTGAAGAAGCGATCAGCTGAGTAGACA